>NC_077246.1:8790000-9390000 GCF_947179165.1 Solanum dulcamara | reverse complement strand
GGTTAGTATGAGGAATTTCATTCCTTATGACTTGGCTCTATTGCACGATCTTAGATATGAAAGAAAGTAAAATTCTAAATGTCTTGTAGCCTCATGTCTATAGATGTGGTGCACAACACACCGATAGAAAAGACTCATCTAGATACGGTCTGTAGACATTCCAAAGACGAACTACTCTGATACCACTTCTGTCACGACCCAACCCCATAGGCCGCGACTGGGGCCCTACCTGGACCCCCATATACACACCTATCAGTTGTAGTCAAAATGAACTATGAACAAAGTGATACTATACACAAACTCCAATGGGTC
Source organism: Solanum dulcamara (assembly GCF_947179165.1). Taxonomy (NCBI): domain Eukaryota; kingdom Viridiplantae; phylum Streptophyta; class Magnoliopsida; order Solanales; family Solanaceae; genus Solanum; species Solanum dulcamara. Next base: position 9,389,688 of record NC_077246.1, on the reverse strand, counting down.
AAAAACATTTTTTCATAAACCTGTAGCCTCATTCACCTGTATCATAACAGGAAAGGGCACGCGAGCCGACGAGGCTGCCATACCACAAAAACATTTACAATACGCCATATGAGCACAACTGAAAAAAACTTACAAATAACCCACATACGCATGTCTACAGACCTCTAAGAGTAATAATTGTATCATATGGCGAGACAGAACCCCCGCCGTACCCCTAAATAAATAAACATATACATCAATGACCAGCATCAACAATAAGGCTCCAGAATAGCGGAGCACGTCCAATATAGCTGAGTGGAAACCCTAAGCTAGCGGATCTCCAACATGAACATTTGTACCGGAGAACGGGGGATCAGTACGACATATGTACTGAGTATATAAAGCATAACATATCATAACCGCAATAACAACTGAAATGGGGATACAGAAAATATGTATAACAGTTAACAGATTACTCTACCTGCAGCTTAGGACATACAGTCATATACCTTATCATACCCTGTACCCGGCTCTCTAGTTAACTCGATATCATAATTGTTATATCATAATCACGTGTCCTCATATCATCATGCATATCATTTCATCATGTCATCGTATACGGCATCATATCATCATATACAGCATAATCTCATATGTCATCACAGTATATCCGGTCCACTCTGGGGCTCGGGGTCACAAATGTATCCCTATATTTTCATATGCATGCCTACATAAAGTATCCGGCCCTTTAGTGAGGGACTCGGTGAAAGAGTAGTGTACTTCTATAGCGTACCATTATCATACAGTAAAATACGCCGAGGAACGTTCGGCCCGATCCGTAATAAAAAATAATGCCGAAGAACATATGGCTCAATCCACATTTTCTGTTATATTATCATATATATATCCAGCTCGGGATGCGGTGACGAGCATCATCACATACGGCATCATCGTATGCTTCACTTCATCATATACGGTATTTCATCCTCATATACTTCATACATATATATATAGCCGGCCTGGGACTCGGTGAATGAATAGTAAAACTAGGCACGACCGCATTCCCGGCCCCCTTATGGGATTCGGAGGAAGATGGGTTACAGTGTGCTCGAATAGAGTAGTGACAAACTATATGCAACTAAGTCATTATTTGAGACTCAATGAAATAGTCAAGTGAGTCATCACCTGAAAACCAGAGTAGTAATCGTCTTAAGTATCTTTTAAACATCGTTATGAAGCATATCAACCGGAGTTTCAGGAATCATAGACGTGTATCGATACAAGGTTAAACAGCTTATGGAAGTAGAGACATTTTTCATCGCAGAGACTTTAGGAATAGGAGATGACACATTCAACTATTATTCAGCAGATAGGAGAACAAGCTTATAACTGGAACTACCTCCACCTCATATCATATTCTATTACATTTACCTAATATATTCCAAAAGAAAGAACAAACGGGCTTTACATCCCTATGTTTCGTATACAAACCATTCATAACCTATACCTAAGACATGCCAAAAGAAAAGAAGAATAGCTCTACATACTTATTCCAAAAACATGCCAAAGGAAAGCTTCACATACCTGTTATGGGTTAGCTGTTGTCCCGGTCGCCTTGTTGTCCCGTGAACCTAGGTAACATGAAATCAATACGAACATCAACCTCTTTATACCTTTCAACGTCTTACATTACTTAAGAGTATTCATAAACCCCATTCCCTCGCTCGCCTTCTCGACTAGTTCCTTAACTAGCTAAGGCGTTAACGAAAATCGGACAGCACCTCCCCTATAATGTGCCCTATCCAAATTCCCAATCACGTCCCTAATATCTAAAGACAACCAACAACATAACCATCAGATCGCATATATAGAAAACTTTGCAACATTATACATTACAACCTCCGAACGACTCGCTCGAAATTATGATATCCAAAATAGGGTTTCTAGTTTCTATTTTGTGAAACCTTTAATCGTACGAAGCGTGGAATCATGTGGATGCAACCAGAAGATCCCAAACCTATTTTAGAACACATTTAGACCCTGAAACACACACCACGCCTCACTTCGACTACAATTTAACTACGACGACTTCAATTTAGATTGTTTCTTTCCCTTAGCATCCCCACGATTTTTCCATACTTACAGCAGTATAAAAGGTACATAATACACTCCATACAAACCCCATAAAGTCCAAATTAAAAGGAGAAACCTTACCTTCCCCGAAATTGGCCAAACTAGCCAAAATTGCGCCTTGGAACCCTTCTTAGCGCGCTGAAATTGTGTGGACTGGTTTCTGTCCATTTTGGATGCACCAAGCCATTATTTTATACTTCTAATACCTCCATATCATCATGGTATATGCTAGATAATTAATTTACGGAACGAAATCGGGACTTACCTCTTTTTTTCCTCCTAGCCGTCGCTAGTTTCTCTCTAAACTAGGGTTTTGTTCTTGAGTTTTTGCTGAAGATTAATGAATCATAACTGAAGTATAAGACACATATACATGTATATATGTGGTCCTAGGAGGTGACACATGTCATATCCTAGGGGTGACACGTGTCCAGCCCCTATTGGCCACCGTATCAATACATTGAAGGAGGGGCTGCCACGCGGCATTGGGGCTCACCTCCCCCAAGAAGGTGGGTCACCTACTTTACCTCAAGTAGGTGGGTCACCTGCTTGCTTGAGGTGCTGCCACGTGTCACTCTTCTATTGGCTGCCACGCGTCGTCTTTTTCCCTTCCTCGTGGGTTCGTAATCTTGTCTTATTTTAAAAACCCGTGTAATCCATACTACGTAAGCTTGATATGTCTTTTAGCAACTCAAGTGTATAAGACTTCTAAATTAGTAGCTTACGTAGGTAAATCGAGTCCTATGACTCATTACTTGGCCTCCAATTCCTTTCGGATTCTTATGACTCTATTTCCAACCTTCTCTACTATAGGGTATCACATTCTCCTTTCCTTGGAGTCGTTTGAAAGTGTCGTAGCTTATCCGGCTCACATGATAATGTCTAAAGAACTTAAGACTCATTCCTAGCTCTAGAGTGTGGGGTGTAACATCCCTCATCCTTTTTTATTATGCTTTGTTCTATTTGAGAGAAAAAGACATTGAGACATGTACTTATTTTTATTTTTATTGTATTAGAGGCTTGTATATATGACAACCAGTCTTTGGGGGGTTTTGTAGTTGTTTGAGATGTTCTCTTTTATATAAATTATGCCTTATTTAAATTTCTTCTGTGTTATCTTTCCTTTAATTATTGGGTCATGACATCCATGACATTGATTCTAGATGAGGCGGGGAGAGTCTGCAGGCTTCTGAGGGAATTGAATTTCTCCATTAGATCATATATGTTTAGATGAGCCCGCAAGAGGGCTTCCTTCTAGTCCATAGTGAGCACTACCTAGGAGGTGGAATTGACAGTTAGAGAGGAGTTTAGGGTTCCCAATAGAGACCATTCTAGTGGTCATCTGGAGATTTGCACAATGGTAGTAGTTTATTTCATCGTTAGAGACCAGTTCATACTTTTATGCCTGCGGCTGAGGGGGGACAGGTAGCTCTAGAGTCACATAGTTTTGGACTAGGTGGCTATGGTATTTCATCGGGTTCATCGCAGCAATCATCCGTTCTGAGATCTTACTATAGTCATGAGGATGTGATTTATTTGATGTGACAGTGTCCTCTACAAACTTATTCAGGGCCAGCGTGATTATTCAGCTTCTCTAGAGAGAGATTCAGCACCTCCGATTAAAGGTTGGGGCAGGGGTTAGACAAGTAGATGTAGTAGGGCCTCTGGTAGTGGTGCGGTAGTTCTGTAAAAAGGTGGAGGTGCAATACAAATTAGTGGAATCAGGAGAGCTCAGTGTTATGCATTTGTGGGGAGACCCGAGGTTGAGTCTTCTAACACAGTTATCACAAGTATCGCCCTAGTTTTCCATCGACCTACATTTTCATTATTTGATCTTGGATCTATATTCTCTTGTGTGTTTGCCTATTTTTCATCTAAATTTGATTTGGCTTGTGATCGCATGTCTATTCCTATTCATGTTTCTACACTCATGGGTGAGCCCTTAATGGTGGATTGAGTATATTAATCCTATCTTGTTTCTTCTGCTAGGTATGATACTTGGGTAGAGATGATTATTTTAGGGATGGTAGATTTTGATGTGATATTGGGTATGGATTAGTTTTCTCCTTATCGTGCTATTCTCTATTGTTATGCTAAGACATTTACCTTAGCGATACTTCGTGTATTGAGGATTGAGTGGAAGGGTACTAGTTGTTCTTATCCTAGTAAAGTTACCCATTATATCTATGCTCAGAGATTGATTGATAAAGGGTATATGTCATATTTGGCCTTTATTTGGGGTACTAGTATTGAGTCACCTCCTATGAAGTTTATCCACGTAGGTAAGGAGTTTGCTGATGTATTTCCTACTAATCTTCCTAGTATTCCTTTGGATAGGGACATTGACTTTGCTATTGATTTGGAGCCAGCACTAAGCCCACTTCTATTCAACCTTATCGCATGGCTTCGATTGAGTTGAAAGAGTTGAAGGAACAGTTGCAGGATTTGTTGAGTAAAGGTTTTATTCGCCCTAGTGTCACCTTGGGGTGCGCCGATTCTAATTGTGAACAATAAAGATGTTCCATGAGTATGGGCATCGATTATAGAAGTTGAATAAGGTAACTATCAAGAACAAGTATCTGCTTCCCCATAGTAATGATTTGTTTGATCAGCTTCAGGGAGAAGCTTTGTTCTCTAAGATTGATTTGAGGTTTGGTTACCATGAGCTGAGGATTAGGCGATCGGATAGTCCTAAGATAACCTTTTGAACCCATTATGGCCATTATGAGTTATGATTATGTTTTTCGGGATGACTAATGCCCTATTAGCATTCATGGAATTGATGAATAAGGTGTTTCATCTATATTTAGACTCCTTTGTATTTCTTTTCATTGGTGATATCTTGGTGTATTCCAAGATCGAGGAGGATCATGCTTCTCATTTGAGGTCAGTGCTTCAAAAATTGCGAGAGCAGACGTTATATGCAAAGTTCTCCAAGTGTGAGTTTTGGTTCGATTCTATGGCATATTTAGGACACGTGGTGTCCAAGGAGGGTATTAGAGTGGATTTGGCCAAGATTGAGGCGGTTAGAGGATGGACTAGGCCTACTTTCCCTACCGAGATTCAGAGTTTTGTGTGATTGGTTGGTTATTACAGATGCTTTGTGCAAGAATTCTCTACTATTGCGGCTCCTTTGACTAGACTATAGCCAAAGGAACCAGAGTTAGGTGGCCGATACACTAGCTAAGAAGGATGCAAAACTAAAGCAGAATGTAAACTTTGCGGAATATTCAGTCCCCTGTATTTCATTTAAAGGTTCTATAACCAAAAAATATAGAAGTAATGATGTCAGGCATGCAGTGCCTCCTGTAGTATTGGATAGTCCTATTTTTGTTACTAATGTAATTGTAATGACCCTGAAGGCCATTTTTGATATTTTTGGAAAAATTATTATTTTACCCCTCCCTTCAGTTGCCCCGAGTCATTTTAGATTGGGTTTGAAAGTTGATTTTTGGAAATCTTGTGAAAAGTTGAGGTTTTGCTAGAGATATAAGTTTTAAAGGCTTAAGTTGTCAAATTTTTAGTTTCGGAATCATTTAATGTTTTGAGTCTCGGAATGGAATTACGCTGATTCCATCAATTATGGAATGTGGAAATTGGTCTAGCAGAATTGTCGGGATCAGATTTGGAGTTGAAACATGGAATTTAGGTCCAAAGTTGGAAATTGAGTTAAAGTTTGATCCAAGTTTGACTTTGGTCAATATTTGGAGTTCGGGTGCTCAGATTGGATTTTTGATGGTTCAATGGTTTTCAGAGGTGATACTAACTCTAAAAAGGGTTTCGTTGTAATTTTTGGAAGTTCCGAGCTCGTTTTGTCATTTTGGAGACCTAAGTTAGTTTAGTTGCGATTTTTCAAATTTAGGGTGTAGAAGAACTCAAATTAAAATTCCATTGGTTCCACTCAGTCTGAAATATCATTTCCAAGTTATTAGCATATTTGGTTTGTGTTCGGAAAGTTTTGGATAAGTTTTGGGTGAGTTTTTAAGCTTCTTGGGTGGTTTGACGCTATTTCATCAAATTGTGGCAATTAAAAGGTTTATTACTAGTTTTAAAGATCGACGAATTATTATGAAACTTCTAAAAATTTGAGCATGAATTATAGGACTTATCTGCAAAGTTTGGCAGATTTTTTCTAAGCCAAGATTAGAGATTTATCGCAAAATAAGAAAAACTTGTTTACCGAGCAAAAATGATATTTCATAGGAAAACGAGTACAAAATTGAGTTCGATTAAAGGAACGGGTCTGTATCATTATTTAAGATATTTTGAAAAAAGAATCAAGCCATTTCTCTATCGTATGAGGGATTTACGGCTCTTTTAGTGGAAAACAAAGTTGTAGATTTTTTGGTGCAAATAGCGTTGTATAGGTATATAAATTTCAGACTGTGTTCATTTGGTATTTTCATCATATCGAGAGTTCTAGAGCTCGAAATGGAGTAATTCTTGAGGATTTATTCTCGATATAATATGGGGGTTAGTATACAATCCTCAGGTCGACATTTTTTCATAATTTCTTCATCTAGTTCTCTTTCCTTATTCGTAAATTTCTTGAAAATAATTGGAGTTTTATTGATTTTGACTCCATTTTTTATGAAAAGGTATATTTAGAATCCTTGTGTTATGGGTAAACTAATTTTGATATAAACTTGTTGATTCATCAATTATTTTCATCATATGACCGCGTATAATTTGAATTTTCCCTGTAAAGATAAAATTTGCTAAATTGCGTATTTCAAGGTCAATGTTAACTCTATTTTTGATGAAATTTCATATTTGAACTTTCCTAAACATGGTTAAGATATTTTTCAAGAAATATTTCAGATTTGAGTTAGGGTTTTGGATCCGGATATTGGGGATTTTCTCAAGAACATGAATTTTAGTAAAATTGGTGTTTGAGGGTTGATTCAACTCCAAATTCAAATTCATTTTCAGTATTAGTTTCTAAATACTTAAAGGATCGTTTTCATGTAAAAACATTATATATTTTTTTTGTTTTTGAAATCAGATTTTTCAGATATTTTGGGCTAGTTTTGGCCCGATTTTCAGAAATGTTGATTTGGGTATCATTAGACTCGTATTCTTATTGGGATTACATATTTAAATAGATTATCTTGATTTGGAGCACCAAAGTAAGGACAAGGCTCAAGTATTGGACTAGTGGGATCGGATTTAAGGCAAGTGAATTTCTAAACCTATTCTAAAGCCTGTAGGATTATGTATTCGTGTCTTATGTGTTGTGGATTGATAGAAAGTGGTGTTAAGAACTATTGATATTCAAATGAACTTGATGATAAAGAGTGGGATAATAAATGGAAAAATTGAGATGAGATGACCTATAGTGTTCCATGCGATAGAACCTCGGGCTTGTTATGAATATTTGAATATATTTATATGTTGTTATTATGATATTGATTAATTGGGTGATTGTGGACTATATGACATTATATATGAATATCCATTCTATTTTCACTCATTACTTGTGCATACACTTATCTATGATGGCTGAGAAAGTGATATGAGTGAGATACTGGATATTGGGACCGAGGTTTCTACCGGTCGAGATGATTGGTAGAAGTCTTTTTCGACGTCCGAGTTCTTTTCTAGCGGATGTTATAGTCGAGGTCTTTTTTCGGCAAAAACATGGTCTATGTTAGGTTCCCATAGGTTTCGGTCTGATGTGATCAACGGATGTGCATCATTATGGTAGAAATGCAACATGATATATGGCATTGCATTGTATTTCTTTGCATCATACATATTTTGATATTGTGGATGGTTTTACCCCAGATGTTTCCCTGATCTGTTTTATTGATTGTGCGAATTTGCTTGCAATTTAATCGTATTGTTGTTGAGGTATATGAATGTTGTGTTGTTAGAATTATTAGACTAGGATGATTTCTGTGCAAGTTGTAGTCTGGGGGTTGGATGGTGTGGCAGGAGTACGTGTATTTTACTAGCGTTGCTTAGTCTTAATTGTTTACTTGTTGAGTACATCGTTGCTGGTACTCACTCATTGCTAACTATACTTGTGTAGGTTCTAAGCCCAGACAATGACCCATTTTTTCTTATTTTCATCCGAGGCTTCTGAGATGATTCAAGAGTTAGCTGTTAATGCCTACCATCTTTCCTATTCTTTTTTACTTATTACTTTGTTCTATTCAAAAGACAAAGATTGAGACTTGTATTTATTTTGTATCTTGTAATTTGAAGGCTTGTACATATGATATTCAGTCCGTGGGAAATTTTGTAGTTGAATAAGTTACCGCTTTATCTATATTTATTTATTTAAATTATCTTCCAATTTTACCTTCCGCATTTATTGGGTTTAGGCTAACTTATCTCATGGGAAAGGACCAGTGCTATGTCACCCGATTTTTGGGTCATGACAAAATTGATATTAGAGCCCCAGGTTCATAGGTCTCACGTGCATAAGCCAAGTCTAAGTATTGTCTAGAGGATCGATACAGAGATGTCTATACTTATTTTTAAGAGACTACGAAGTCTATTAGAAAATACCTTCACTTCTTGATTTTTTATCGTGCATCCTTGATCCGATATAATTCCTATTGTTTCACTCTGTCCTCTCTCTTATAGCGATGACTCATGCTTGGTCCTGTGTGTGAGAAATTAAGGTGGCGTTGCTTGGTGTTAGTGTCATATCTAACATTGAGGTGGAAGTGATATAATTATGGGAATGATGTGTAGTCAGACTTGGAATGCACTATGACTCAAAAGGGATGAGTAAGGTTGTGATTCAATGATATGTTTCGAGGTTATGGCATTGAAAGATGAACAATTGTAAAGAGACTTCATGAACATCTCATCCTCCCTAGTTAGTAAATTCAACAACGAAAAATAATATTGGGGTGGCTTATTCAAACATCTGAAGTGGTTTGACAATGAAGAATGGTATAATTATGGGAATGAGTATGCGGTGAGCACTATGACTTTGGAGACTATAGACGATAAAATTCATCATAAAAGGTGTATTGCGTATTGTATTATGATGATAACATTGCGCTAATCGAGATCAAAATTTCTACGGTGATTTTATAGAGTAGGTGTATATAAAGAAGGGTTATGATAAGTTTATTGTTGCAATACCTGTGTTTACTTGGGTGAGGTTATGGGCTATGTTGCTTTTGCTATCGACCTGGCCTACAAAAAGGTACATATTATTTTTGGCTGGAGACTGAAATATTTTGGTAATGTATGGTATTTACGTAATAGGAAGAAAGATATAGATCATCTGGGAATGATCTCTCCGATAGGTATGATGTATTTTAGTAGTGCATTTATCGGGCTCCCATGGTATGGTACTAGTGATAAATGGGAGCAGAGACATCGATTGACAAGCGCGAATACTAGCTATTGAGGTTTTATCAGTTGTTTCACCTACTCGGGAAATGAAGTTAGATGGTGCATTCACATTTCAAAAATCAACTGATTGTTACTATAGATGTTGGAGTTAGGCATGGTTTATAAGGAGAATTATAATGGTGGATCATTGGTGGGGAATTAATGTGTTTGAATGGTGATGAGTATTTTGAGGATCTAATTGGGAATTAGTGAGTTATTTATGAGCCAAAAGGAGTGGATTGACATTGAAAAGATAAGCTTATGGGTGGAGAAAGTTCTGTTAAGTATACTTGCATGAAGGCAAGTAAGTGTACCAGTAAGAGAATACATATGTGAATTGGTTAATTCACGGGACTAGATAGTATAACAAGTTTGAGGTATCATGTGGATGATAAGGTTAAATCTGTGATGATGGCAAGGATCGCTGAGCATGGTAATAATAATTTGGGATGGACTCTAATTTGGATATAACTATGTGGTGATGGCTTTTGCTTAAGGGAATCTAGTATGATAATGATGACTTGTGAGTATCTAAGATTTTGGTTGCTACCACTTGATGAGTAGCGTAGTTATGCGAAAAGTTGGGTTTAGGAACACATGGCTTTATCTGTCTTGTTCTAGTTATAGGAATAGTATTTGATGTTCATCGGTCAGGTTGAGCATGCTTCAAGAGTGGAGTCTATGGAAATTTGACTTTAGCATTGTGATAACCTCTATAGTGGTCTCGAGTCTGACAACTAGTACAATTTGGATTTCTAATGCGGGACAAATAAGATCGATATATAAGTGTCTAATGATAAGCTAAGGTAAGTGATTGCATAAAATCTTCAAGGTATGGGCTAATGTTAATTGATAAGGGGATTGGTTTACACGATTTGAATCAAAATTTCAAGTTTTGCATCGTAAGTCTACATTCATGGTAGTTGGTTTTGTCAAGGTATGAATTGACAAGGTAAGGAATGATTGATTGTGTCAATTGTTGAGCATTTGGAAGAACTTGTGCATCATTTGAGTTGTAGAGTTTATTACTTTCGGTTGTAAAAGATTTCAATGAAGTTTTCATTTGAGAATATTAATTTAAGTTAAAAGGTAATATGATATGGATGCTTGGCCAAGAAAATAATGATGATAAATGAGTTAAGGAAAGGAACGTGAGTCTGGTGCATCAAAGAGTTAAAGCATTTGGTATTGGGTCATGTGTTCATAGTATACAGAATTCCCGGGGTAAGGAAAGGTTCCACCAAGTGTGGCATGATGTATATGATGGTTGAATAGTAGTTGAAATTGGGTAAGTGTAAGATTGCGTGGAATTAATATTGGTCGTGATTCAATAATTTTATCATAATGGAAAAGTACTATGAGATTCAAAAATTGAAGTTTTAACAATTGGTTGAGACTCGTACTTGCCAAGTGATGATTAAATAGGAAGAGAGAGGTCCATAGTTTAAAATCTTAGGAACAACAATGTGCTGCTAAGAAACATGGATGCTAGTGGCGGTCTGAGAGTAAAGTAACTGGCCAATGTGACTATGATGTTTTAGTATTATTGGTAGTGTTAGCTTCACTGTAGTTTTGTAGAGATTATGAGAAAGTTGATAAATCGAGTGTGTCTACAATTGGTATGACACCAGGCTGGCTGATTATAGAGTCAGGAAAATGGGAATGTTTGTTATGGACACTATGAAAGGAATATCTTCTTGTTGACACCCAATTTTGATCATCCACGACGTAAATTAGCTATCGAGTTTTTTTGAATTTCGAACATTTTGAAATAATTGACATTTATAAAAAATAAAGATATTTTCATGTTATTCTTAACTATTTTTATCTTTTTATAAATTTTAGTATAATATACATATTTCTATATAATTATATCTTCGATTACTATTTATGTGGGTATTTGAAAATCATCTCAAAAAAATTTATTTTTTACTAAAAATAATGTTAGTTAGGTTAGTTTAATTATAATTTGTATTTTTAAAATTTTTAGTTTTTTCTAAAAAAAAATTTAACCATTCTCCTACATCGAAAATTGATGAAGAAGTGGGAGGTTTTTTTAGCCACCCAAAGTTAGAAATTTTCTTAACTTGACAAGGATTTTGGACTTTTGTCCCCAGCCTAAAAGTTGTGAAAATTTCTAGCTTTCAATCTATATTTTTCTTAAAGGAAAATAGGAGATTGAAGTCAAAATTTAGGCTAAGAACAGTGTTCTTATAACATCAAACCCACGAAGGTTCGAGTCTAAATTTTTAACTTTTTTTGTAGATTGGAGTTACATCAAACTCTTGGGTGGTGGTGAAGTTGTTTTCCGCTCGTCGTCTTCAGTCTCGCTGCCCGGAAAGAGGTAAGATCTTTTTTCAGCTTTATTTTATTTAATTATTTCATGTTTTAGATTTAGTTGATTCGTAGTCTTGTTTTTTTAGTTAGCATGTATTAAGGAATAATTAGATTAATGATAGAAATTTCTTATAGTTAGCATGTGTTAGCATTAATTAGCTATCATGTGTTAGGATTATTTCATGAAAGCTCTTAGTTTTGTTCATTAATTTTTCAAGTAGTTTTCTCTGACAATATAGATTTTCATGTTTTCAATTTCTTCTTTTAACATGATTTAGATAACGAAAATATTCTTAAAGTTGTTATTTAATTAGAACTTTCATAGCTTAATTGATTTAATTCTTTCTTTAAAATTGAGCTAGTTAGCATGTTGTTAGTCACTTCTAGGATGCCCATCAATTTGATAACTTAAAATATCATGTAATATTCTTTGGTTTAGCTTAAAATAAGTAAATGCTTATGTAATTTTATTTTGGTACATGTGATATCAATTCAAGTCCATCTTTGAACTCCATCATTGCATATCATTGAGTTTTTATTCTCCTATCATCTTGCTCGAATTGCGGGAAAGTTGATACATGAAAAGAAAGCTAATATATATGATTTGAATATTGATATTAGGTTGTATACATAAAATATAGTTGGAAAATAGTGTCATATATACTGATATACAGTATCTATACAGTCTGATATGCAAGAAAATAATATTATATACACTGATATATAGTGTATATACAGTCTAATATATAGTGATATACATCTGATACAGGGAACAAACAGGTGGTATACATTGTGTATATAGTTCGATATATAGAAATAATCTTGTATACACTGTATACAGTATATATATAGTCCGATATACAGTGTATATATAGCCGCGATAGACAGTAAAATTGTGCTTAAGGTCCAAAACACAGATGACCCAACAACTTAGTGCAGGCGTACAGAAACTAAGTGTCGGACCATATTTTCATGTGTTATTTATTGTTTATTTATATTAATTCGGGTTGTAATAATTTATTTACTTATGTTATATATGTTTGCTTAGATATTAATTTTAATTTATTTTAACTTAATTAGATTCCCCTAAAGATAAACCAATTCATGCTAATTTACTATTTAAATGATTTTCTACCTTTAATTAGTCATTTGATAAACTTTTTCTTTTTTTATATACATGTATATTATTTTCATTGTTTAAGTTTTATCATTTTTTCTAAAAAATAATTTTAAGTCTTCGTTTCGCTTTAAATTAATATTTTTAAAAGTTAGTCAAATAATTTTTCAAATCATCAGATAACCGCACGTTAGTGGCCAATTTGAATGTTTAACACCTTCTCAAAGTGGAAATAAATACCTCGTACCTTTTTATCTGAATTTTAAGACTTAAATCTGTTAGAGTCTTTTAAATTAAGTTTTCTTAATTTTTTTAAAAAAATTAAGTGGCGACTCTTCTTTTCTAAAATTGATTTTTTTCTCTATAAAGTTAAAATTAATTTTAAACCGTCTTTTTTCGACATAACAGAAATGACAACTCTTCTTTTTTAAAATTGATTTTTTCTCTATAAAGTTAAAATTAAATTTAAATCGTCTTTTTTCGACGTAACACTTCTGATATTAGACTTCAGTTCCGTATATTCTTATGTGACTACCTACCTTGTTTCAGACAGGGTTTAGTGTACGATTCTCTATCTATGATTGGCGTGTTTTCAATTCCGTGGATGGATTCCTAGTAGTGGATCGGATGTACCGATCTATGCCCTTTTTGTTAGGGTAAGATTCTGGCGCAAGTTTGGTTATTTCAAATGTGGTGGATTTTGTGTTGCCTTGTGGCAGTTGCAGGTTTTCAGAAATTCTACAAGTGTCATTTTGCTTTAGAGAACTTATAGAAGAGCTACCTTATATATTGCAGTTTCTCGACAGTCTTGGTTTTTACATTGTCATTGAGGACATGTTCAGCAAGGTGTGATTTGATACTTGTAGAACCATTTGGCCTAGTTCTTCCTTTTGGGTATTGACTACAATCAGAGCTACTGTTCCAATTTTTCGGCGGCATTAAAGGTTTTGTATGCTCGGACGTACTATTCATTAGGTGGTTACTTGACCATCTCCTTCTTTGGATCAAATTAGATAGGTTCTCCCTTGATGAGTTTGCATTGTCTAAAGATCAGGTGTTTGCAACTAAAGATGGTGGAAGTATTAGGTTAAGAAAAGAAATTTTAACTAAGATTACTGATAAGTGTGTACATTATGCATGTTTGGTGGTTGGTTCTAGATTCACTCCGGGTTTTAGCAAGTAGTAGTTAAAAATCTTCCCATGGTTATGTGATAAAGGGGTTCATTTCAATGATTGTGCTATGATTTAGAGAGTTTTTGTTCAGGTTTTGTTCATAGATTAGCCTGTGGATTGGTAGTCACCCCTGGGTTGTAGATTTTTCAAATTTGATTCAGAAGTTTAGTTTTGATAGTTGATCTTGATGATATGGTCTAAGGATGGGTTCAATCGGGAAAGACAAATACCAAACTTAGAGATTATGCCTCTGGCTCTTGGTAGCATCGAGTATCCTTCTTTCCTTTCCTTTATGTTCGAGGACGAACATGGGTTTTAGTGGTGGATGATGAAATGATCCTAAAGGTCATTATCGATATTTTGACAAAATTACCATTTTACCCCTTTCTTCAGTTGTCCCGAGTCATTTTAGATTGGGTTTGAAAGTTGGTTTTGGAAATCTTGTAAAACGTTGAGGCTTTGCTAGAGATATAAGTTTTAAAGGTTTAAGTTGTCAAATTTTGAATTTCGGAGTCATTTAAAGTTTTAAGTATTGTAATGGAATTTCGTCCATTCCATCAGTTTCGGAATGTGGGAATTGGGATAGGAGAGTTATCGGGATCAAATTTGGAGTTGAAACGTGAAATTTATGTTCGAAGTTAGAAATTGAGTTAAAGTTTGATCCAAGTTTGATTTTGGTCAATATTTAGGGTTCGAGTGCTCGAATTAGATTTCTGATGATTCCAATGATTCTGGAAGGTGATTCTAAAGCCAAAAAGAATTCGTTGTAATTTTTGGAAGTCCCGAGCTCGTTTTGATATTTTGGAGGACTAAGTTTAGTTACGACTTCTCAAATTTCGGGTCAAGAAGAACTCAAATTCAAATTCCATCGGTTTCACTGAGTCCAAAATATCATTTAAAAGTTAGTCACATATTTGATTTGTGTTCGGAAAGTTTCAGATGAGTTTTTTAAGCTTCTTGAGTGGTTTGGCCTGTTTCAGCAAATTGTTGCAACTAAAAGATTTATTAATAGTTTTAAAGATCGAAAAATTATTCCAAAACTTCTGAAATTTTGAGCATGAATTATAGGACTTATCTGCAAAGTTTGGTGCATTTTCGCTAAGCCGAGATTGGACTTTTATCGCAAAATAAGAAATAATTATTTACCGAGCAAAAATGATATTTTACTAGGCAAACGAGTTCAAAATTGAGTTTCGATTGAAGGAACATATCTGTATCATTATTTCAGACATTTAAAAGAAAGAATCGGATCATTTCGCTATCTTATGAGGGATTTACAGCTCTTTTAGTGAAAATATAAATTACATATTTTCTAGTGCAAAGAGTTGTATAGGTATATAAATTTTAGACTGTGTTTATTTGGTATTTTGAGCATATCGGAATTTCTAGAGCTCGGAATGGAGTGATTCTTGCGGATTTCTTCTCAATATAATACTGGGGTTAGTATACAATCCTCAAGACGACAATTTCTCATGATTTCTTCATCTAGTTCTCTTTTCCTATCTGAAAATTTCTTGGGAAATATTGGAGTTTTATCGATTTGGACTCCGTCGATGAAAATGCATATTTAAGATCCTTGTGTTATTGGTAAACTGATTTTGGTATAAACTTGTTGATTAATCAATTATTTTCATCATATTAACCGCATATAATTTGGATTTTTCCTATAAAGATAAAGTTCGCTAAATTGAGGATTTCAAGGTTGATTTTAACTCTATTTTTGATAAAATTTTATATTTGAACTTTCTTAAACATGGGTAATATATTTTTTAAGAAATATTTCAGATTTGAGTTGGAATTTCGGATCCGAATATCGGGGATTTTCTCAAGAACATTAATTTTAGTAAAATTGGTGTTTGAGGGCTGATTTCAACTCTAAATTCAAATTGGTTTTCAATATTAGTTTCTAAATACTTCAAGGATCGTTTTCATGTAAAAATTTCTAGATTTTCTTTTTATTTTCAAAATCGGATTTTTCAGATATTTCGAGCCAGTTTCGGCCCAATTTTCAGAAATGATGATTTGGGTATCATTAGATTCATGCTCTTATTGGGATTGCATATTTAAATATATTATCTTTATTTAGAGCACCAACGTAATGGCAAGACTCATGTTTTGGATTAGAGGGATCGAATTCGGGGCAAATGAATTTCTAAACCTATTCTAAAGCTTGTAGGATCATGTATTCATGTCTTATGTGTTGAGGATTGATAGAAAGTGGTGTTAAGAACTAATGATATTCAAATGATCTTGATGATAAAGAGTAGGGTAATAAATAAAAAAATTGAGATGAGATGACATGTGGTGTTCGATGTGATAGAACATTGGGCTTGTTATGAATATTTGGATATATTTATATGTTGTTGATATGATATTGATTAATTGGGTTATTGTGGACTATATGACATTATATGTAAATATCCATTCTCTTTTCAGATATTAGTGAGATACTGGATATTGGGACCGAGGTTTCTACCGGTCGAGATGATTGGCCGAGGCATTTTTCAGTGGCCGAGGTCTTTTCCGATGGATATTATGGTCGAGTTCTTTTCCGACGACCGAGGTATTTTCTAGCGGATGTTATACATGGTCTATGTGAGGCCCCATGGGTTCCATCTAAGGTTATCAGTGGATATGTTTCATTAAGGAAGACATCCCTCACGATATGTGACATTGCATTGCATTTCGTTGTATCATACATCTTTTGCTATTGTGAATGGTTTTACCCCTGATGTTTTCCTGATTTGTATTATTGATTTTGCTAATTTGCTTGCGAATTGAATTGTACTGTTGTTGAGGTATATGAATGATGTGTTGTTAGAACTATTAGATTGGCTGATTTATGTGCAGGTTGTAGTCTGGGGGTCTGATGGTGTGGCAGGAGTACGTGTATTTTACTAGCTTTGCTTAGTTTTAATTGTTTACTTGTTGGGTACCGCATTGTTGGTACTCATTCATTGCTAACTACACTTGTGTAGGTTCTAAGCCTGAACAGTGACCCACATTTTCTTATTTTCATCTGTGGCTTCTGAGGTGATTCGAGAGGTAGCTATTGATGCCAGCCATCTTTCCTATTCCTCTTTACTTATTACTTTGTTCTATTCAAGAGACAAAGATTGAGACTTGTATTTATTTCGTAACTTGTAATTAGAAGGCTTGTACATGTGACAACCAATCTGTGGGAGGATTTTGTAATTGACTAAGTTACCGCTTTATCTATATTTATTATTTAAATTGTATTCCTCTTTTACCTTCCATATTTATTGGGTTTAGGCTGACTTGTCCGGTGGGAAAGGGCAAGTACCATCACGCCCTATTTTTGAGGCGTGATAATAATAAGGAACCTAAATGTTAGCAGTATTTCCGGCCACTGGTCTTGTATGAAGGCATATTAAATATACTGTGGGTTCATGAAATTAATTGAAATCATGCAATTAGAGATCATACTTGAAGAATAATTAAAATTCAATAAGAACCAATGAAGAGCATAAAAACCCTAGGTTGAAAGAATCCATAAACTTGAGACTTGAGAGTTTCTTTGAGACTCAATGGATGGAAGGAAACCCATTGATGAAATCCCACATACCAGGACTGAAGAAACCTAACATGAATTCGTTGATTTAAGACTTGAAGCTTGGAATCCAATCCTTACTTAAGAGGAAACTTGAGATAGAGAAAACTTGATTGGAGTGAGTTGTGAGAGAATGAGAGACTTGGGCGGAAAGAAATACCTAAATCCCACTTAAAGTAGTCCAAAACGTATTATAGGGATTAAAAGAATAGAAAAAGACTAAAATAACCCTAGCTTAAAACTATCACAGGTCAATCTACAGATGGCTGATACGAACCGTAGAATGTTGTACGGACCGTACAAGGGTTCGTAGAAGATCATAAAGGAAATTTGGGTGCTAAAGATTCATTCTACGGAGCTTCCATGGTTTGCAGATCATACTACGGTCCATAAAGTTTCCCGTAAAAAATAGGTTTTCCTGAGTTCTGCGACCTTGATCTACGGACATATCTACAGCCCATGAAAGCTTCCACGGTCCGTAGAAGAGTCTGTGAATCTCTAAGAAAAATTTCCAAATACTGAACCTTGATCTACGGATCCTATCATAGGTAGTGGTTCCTTTCATAGTCTGTAAAAAGGTCTGCGAAATAAAATATTTTGCTGACTTACACTTTCTGAACTTTTCAAGGTCTGATCCGGACTTAGGAACCTCTGAGGTGTTACAAAATGAGTCAAAAATGGCATTATGGGATCCGCATTGAGAAATTCAAAATTGACTCTGTCAAATGGTCCCAAACAACTCAAGAAACTTGTACCTAAAAATGGGCACAATCCGAGCTCAAAATAAGCCAAAACAGTTCATGAAATACCAAGAAATATAATTTACCATTAAAGAGAGAAAGGAAAGTCTTTAGGTTGAGAATTTAACTCCAATAAAAATCCCCCACATAATCTCAATGATCCCAATACGTAGCTCCATCAATTCTCAACCCAACGAAACAAAAATCAACTCAATTGAAGCCCTAAAGACCAAATTATTCAGTTTAGAAATTGAAGATATGATTTGATTTTCGGGACTGGTCTTTTTAAGAGAATAGTGACTTCCACAAACGCAGACCTATGTCATCGATTGATGTGGTCAATAGGATCAGGTCAACTATGTCCCTTCTTCGCAAACATAGGAGCCCATCTGTAAATACAAAGGGTCGGGGACCCAACTCTCTTGGACTCTGCGAATGCGGGTCCAAGCCCACGAATGTGAAGAACAAAATGATGGTGCACCAACAAAGGCTGCACCAGCTCAAGTTGGACTTGGCAAATGCCTCAATGGGAGCTCGAAATTCATTTGAAACCCCATGACAGGAAACAAATATGCTACCTGACCAAATTCAACATTCCGGACTCAACAAAGATGTCAAAACTTCTAACGGTGGTCATCTCGATAAAAAGGAAATCACATGTCCAAGGCTCTGTTTTGGCCTCGGTACCCAGACCAAGGGTCCTTCTTGACCAAATTCGACGTTCCAGAGCTAACGGGACCATCAAAAATGCATTCTGAGGTCGTAACACCTGATTGTTTGACTGAAGTCAACCATTAAAATTTCAAAAGCTCCAAAATACAAAAACTCACATAAAAACCAAATGAATGACCATGTGAACGAACTGTTAGTCCCAGCAAGTCATAATGACTTGGGGTCGGTATAGAAAAATTCTAAATGCCAAAAATAATACGATATAGAGAAAATGACCTAGAGGGTCATTACAGGTTTAGTTTGTAACTCGAGGATAAAGTTGAAACTTCAAAAACATAAGTTACAAAAAAAATTGATATTTGGTGCATCCGTGATTGCGGAGGACCATGAAGGATCGCACAATGGTGGAATTGTAGATCAACGCTACAGCACTATGGTCCACAATCGTCCCCTTGAGAAAAACTCAGGCTAGTGGTGATAGACGTGACGTTCATGATGTATATGGCGGTTTGAGATGCTGATCATTCTTGGCAAGACACATAGTTTGAGGTACTCGATGCATCATGGCTCTACAAAGATGTATCAAGACATTCGAAAATTGAAGTATGCTTGAACTATCAACATGGTAAGTATGAGCATCTGAGATTTTTTGGTTTGACACAAGCATTATCCATTCCCAAGTGAAAATGGAGTGGCTTACTATAGACTTTGTTGATGGCTTACCTAGATATTATTTTTTTCCTTTTTCAAAAAGTAATATTTTAATTAATTCATTTTATCATTTTCTCCTTATTACTTGGTCTTTAGTCGATTCTTTGTTAGCTACTTGTTCATTTGTAAAATAGTTAACTATGACTAAGGTGTCGTTTGGCCCCAAGTTCTCAAATATTTTTGGCAAGTTATTCTTGGGAGAAAATTTTGATGAAGTTTCACCATGCGTTTGGCCATAAATTTTTCAAGTTTTAGTGAAATTTCAAAAAATATTATTTTATACATGTAAGTTCTAAAAATTATTAAAAATACCCATAAATTTTTGTTATCATTTTATAATGAACATGTTTCATTAAAAAAAATATTATAACATAACTGATAACAATCAACAACAAAAAATAACAAAAACTAAAAGCAATACATTAATCGAATTAAAAATAAATTATTCTTTTTTTTCAATCTTGTCATTCAAACTATTCTTTTTTGGATGAGGTAATAACAAACTATTCTTTTATAAAATCTTTCCACATTCTACGAATAATATCTTTCTGGCAAGCTTTCATTTCTAGATCAGATGACCAAGAAGAAGAAGCAATATTGTTACTCTGAATTCATTGTTTATCATTTTTTATCAACGATCATATCATCACTTTCATATTCACTAAATATTCCATCATTGTTTTGATTTTCATGCAAAAAAATTATGTAATACGGCACAAGCAACTACTATTTTCACCTGCATGTCTAAGTCACAGTTGTTCATGCCTTGTCGTAGTATTCTAAATTTACTTTTTCACGCACCATATGTTCTTTCAATTACATTACACAAAGAGCCATGTGTATAGTTAAATAGCTCTTTGCCATTCTTAGAGCCAGTTTGGATTGACTTATAAGCTGCTTATAAGTTGTTTTCAGCTTTTTTGAGCATTTGGCTGGGCAACCTAAAGATATTTTGTGCTTAAAATAAGCCCCAATAAATAATTGAGTTTGTTTGGATGGACTTATTTTAAGCCGCTTATAAGTTGAAAACAGTTTATAACTTATTTTTTTTGACTTATAAGTTATTTTCAACTTATAAGCTGCTTAAAATAGTCCATCCAAACATGCTATTAGGCTCTCTTTCACTTCCCATGTAGTCTTGCAAATGATTTCGCATTCCTTTAATAGAAATATGATTGTTGGCTCATTGAGATAAGTTTCATTAAAAATGGTCGGTGGACATTTTTATAGATAAGTTTTATTTAATAGGGATTAATGGTATTGGTTGATCATATTAATGCGGTAAGTTAGTAAATAAATATTTAGTCAGAATTAATAAATGATTGGTATTTTAATAAAATATAAAAGTTTGGGGTTAATTTTAAAATTTTAAAAATTTTCAAGTTTCCAAGTTCTAATTTTTTTGAACTTGGGAACTCCTATATATTTTTCAAGTTTTTTTCAAAAACTACTTGGGGCCAAACGCTCACAAAGATTTGTGCAATATAACAAAAAAAATATTTTGACAAGAAATTTAAATCACTTGAATAAGTCAGAAAGAGAATAAATGCAAGAAGATCGTATGAGATGATTTTACTCTCAGAAAAGAAATGAAAATAGGGATTTAAAAAAAAACCTTTTTATTGAACATATATAATTCATATTGTTGTCGAAATACAAATATAGGAATGGAAATTAACATCCACACACTTAAATTATTAGGATGAATGATCTCTTATTTATTACTTGAGTATATCGATCAAATGTAATTATTCCTCGATAGATATAACAGGATCGAGTTTAATAGGAGCACGAATATCAGGCGATTCAACAATATTAATTAAATCATCAGCTTGACCTTCCAAATAAGCCTTGAGAAAAGCCACAAAAAGTCCTCCTATAGTCCTTCTTAGACTATCCTTTGACTCCTTTTTCCCACTTTTCATCATAATTCCCATCAAAGTCGTCATTCCGTTTGTACCATCTAACATATCAACATGGCCATAATCCTTAGCCCGAAAATAGTAACAAGGCGGCTTACTCTCGTTGAAAAACTCAGCATGATTAACCCCATTTGGGGCACCGGGTGGACACACGCCGAATGCTCGTTGATTTGACAAGCCGGTACCAATTACAGCTACGGGGACTGAATGATTGAAACTGTAAGGAATATATTGGAGAATGTTGGGAGAGCACAAACAGGAGGACCGTTTAGCGACTGGATCAATTCCGAGGAGTGCTGAGAATTTGAGAGGGGGTTGTTTTTCTCGGGTTGCCTTTTCTAATAAAGGTGGATCCAAGATTTGATATTTATTAGTTTCTACTATAATCTCAAACATTTATAAATTTTTAATGAAAATTTTAATCTAATACATATATAAGATACAAGCAAAAGCTATTAAATTCCTAGAAACCAGTACCTGAAGTGCTGGATCCGTCCTTGCTGCTTGATCCGTAGGCTAAAGCTAAGGCGAATGCTGTTTTACCGCCTCTGCTGTGGCCGGAGACGGCTACTTTGAGGAGGTCCGGAAGAACTTTCTCCGGCAAGACTGAGTCGAGCTTGTTGGTTGATAACCACTCTGCTATTTTTCTTGCTTTTTTAACTTCGCATCGGGATGTCATAGGAGAGAACTGCAACATATTTTAAACAAACTTGAGGATAAATTAGACATCAAGCCAGTGAAAGATCAATATGTAGAGAAACTAATTTTAATTTAGCCTTTATTTTTTGTAATGTTGAGTTGAAACCATGATAATAGATTGATACAAATAGTAAAAATTCATATAGCCAATCGATCCACTAAAATATTTGGACAGTAACAAAGTTATACGTACGTACCTTAGGAGCAATGACGATATATTGATGGGAAGAAATATGTAGGAGGAGGGACTTGTAGCAGTCGGGTTGGAGACAGAATCCATGGAAAAATAGTAAAACGGGATAGGAACCTTGTGTAGTCGGCGAAAATACTAATAATGGACATGGCAGGGAAAAGCTGTTAATGTTGATTATCTCAACAACTTCATCTCCTACTTCAAAATCTAATGCTATACCATCATCCCTTACCTTCTCCTTCTTTTCCATCACTGTTTTCTCTATGCCAAAGTATGTGATATTTTTAACAAAAGAATTACTATAAGTTTCCAGTTTTATTTCCTTCTTTTGGTGAATGAGACAGAAAAATTGAAATTTCTTGCTTCCTTCTTCTTTTCTTTTCCTTTAGGGAAAAGCCAAACGTGTTTCTTTGTTTTAACGTTAAAAATCCATCTTATGCTTCTATGTACAAGTAAAGACTATCAGGACATTCACTTGCATATTGTGTTTTATAATTTTGATTGAACCTTTTGCAATCTTGTGAGATAAATATTTTGGCAAAAGAGTTGTCAAAGATTTTTTTTTATAAACAACTGACCATCGAACGGAACGGTATATAAAGTTTCAGGACTCTTATATGACGGTTTTCTCCTTTATTATATTCTTGATTTATTCGGAGATAATCATATGAAATTTTTAATCGTACTCATAGAGACCAGAACTTCATGTTAATTGTCAAAGCATATCAAAAATACACATCTCTCTTTTATTAGTTTGAAAAGCACATATCTCTCTTTTTTTCTCGTACTACACTCTCTTTCATATAAAAAAAATTGTCACATCACACTTCACGTAACATTTCACCTTAATTATTAGAAGTTAAAATTAAAGATTAAAGTATTATTATCTCCCCCCTCCAAAAAAATTATTATAAAATAAAATAACAACAACAACAACAACCCAGTGAAATCCCACAACATGGGGTCTGAGGAGGGTAAAGTGTACGCAGACCTTACTACTGCCAAGGTAGAACGGCTGTTTCCGAGAGACCTTTGGCTCAAAAGAAGCATAAAAAGAGGTCACCATATGGCAAGGTGTTTGCAAAAAAATAGAGAGAGTAGAGAAAGTGTATTACACACACTACTAAGGTGTATTTCTCAAACTAATAAGTGATAATTTAGGTGTGAAACTCACACTTTCAATATATTAAGTATGAAATTCAAAAAAATGAAATAGTTTAAAAGTGCTTTTGATGCGTATCTCTATAATATATATTATATACTATTACTAGCGACAAGATTGAATAAGAACGATGAGGTAATGAATTTTAATTTCTTGTCTAATTCAATTTGGTCTTTATTCACAAATAGATAAACAACTTCGACTCTTTTTATTTGAACTATTTAATAAGAATAGAAAATTTCAATGCTAAAAATGCCCCCTATCTTGATTAGATCGCGACTTATAAAATCTATTCTTACTCGGAGATTAAGCTAGACCATCTTTGAGAGAGAAGTTAACTAAATTTTAGTAAGGCTTTCCACACCTCGCCCCGTAGAGGGAAATTTATTGGTGGATGGGTGCAAACCAACTCTCTACGAGAGATTTGTACCAAGCATTAAGATTGAATCAATAGGACTATATTATAATCCTCAAAATACCATAACTCTCTTTCTGAAAGTCTCGATTTCTTTTTCTCAAACCACCGGATAGGGATGGAGAAATAACGACAATTCATGGTAGAGCTGGTTTGCCGCATTCATTGGGATGCAACATTAAGAGTGGTGAGGTATGTGTGAAGCCATCATCAGGGCAGAGATGCAAGTATTGCACCTTGTAGATTTGCTAACTCTGATCTTGACATCATTTTCTCTTATACAAGTTGGATTCTTGATGTATTTCACCCACCAGCTTGAGGGGTGGGGTGTTAAAATAGATGTCAATTAGGTGTCAGTTAGTTGGTAATTACATTGTTAGGAGGTTATTAGTTAGTTAAGGGATCCACATGAGTGCACGTAATTGGAATGACAATTGTGATACAGCTAGACCACTCCCTTTTTAAATATTTCTTTGTCACGGCGAAGTCAGAATTTTCATTAAAAGTAAGGTGTTTTGACCATAAGGCCACTAAAGAAATGTGTTTTTGGAGCCTCCAATTTTTCTTAAAGATGTATTATATTTAGGTAGTTATAATATCCGTTCTTACGTGACTACCTATTTCGTTGTCTCATTTATATTCTGATTACTAACATAATCCCACATTATTATTCTTATGTTTCCCTTTCTTTTTTCTTAGCTCCCATCCTTTTTGCTCCTTCGAATTCACAATTTTAGGGTTGGAAGTGAGGGGTATTTACCATCTCGAGCAATTCTCTTATTATTGAATATTCTGAAATTCCCCAAAGGTTAAACCTTTTGCATTATGCAAAATTTATTATTGTTTGTTTTCAAAAAGATCAAATCTGCTATTTGATGTCTTCTTCAAATTTCAAGCATTGCAACAAATTATCATTATATTGAAGCAACACAACACTATTTCTATATCATTATATAAACTTATCAGATTTAGCGTAATATTATTTCGATATCGCTATATCAATTTATTAAATTCTTGAGCCAGTTTTTATTATTCTAACTTTATATTATATTGTTTCATTAAAAATTTGCATTGTTTACCTTCTTAATTACTTCATAAGGTCTGTATACACCTTACCCTCCGCAGACTTCACTTGTAGGGATTACATAGGGTATGTTATTATTAT
The DNA here is from genome assembly GCF_947179165.1 of Solanum dulcamara. NCBI lineage: Eukaryota > Viridiplantae > Streptophyta > Magnoliopsida > Solanales > Solanaceae > Solanum > Solanum dulcamara. Next base: position 9,364,340 of record NC_077246.1, on the reverse strand, counting down.
CATTGTCATTCAATTTATATATGTTACCTAGAGCCTCTTGATGAAGTTTGGTTTTAGTCCCCCAATCTTGTTGAGACGGTCTGATTAAGAAAGTTCAAATTATGAAGATGTAAACACACGAATAAGTTGAAGGAGTTCAACATCTACAATAAAACATCGATAAAGTAATATTCGGTAAAGTAATAATCTCGTTAAATGAATATTTTTCTCCGATTCCGACTTGGGTCAGTTATATTAAAGTAATATTCTCGCTAAATGCATTAGATGATAATTAAAAATAAAGTATTAAAGGCTCAGAAAAAATATAAAGTAATAATTACTAGAATACATCAAGAATTTATATATATTTAATCAGTCAATAATACTAGACCAATAACTATTTCTTTTTAAAATATGATTCTATAGTTGATTGTTTTTTCTTTCTACCAAAACCAAAATTAATCTCATCCTTAACTTTTTGAAGAGCGAACACAATTTCCGAAATATTTTGTTCGTGTTGTACCAAATAGTTTGACAATGTAGTCATTGCTTGAAATACCTCCTTTGACGATACATGTGGCACAATGCTATTATCATCTTGTTCAGGATCATTCTCATCATCATTATTCATTACAGATTGAATAATCTCTTTCTCTATAGGTGATTTCATAACTGTATCATTTTCGTTAGGATAGTTCAAAAGATGTTCAACATCCATCACATTTCTGTAGGCTAAATTAGAGATGACATCATTTAATTCTAGGATACCTTCATCTAATTCACCAACTTCTTGGATACCTTCATCTAATTCACCAGCTTGTGGTTTGGGAACATTGTTTTCTTCCGACCGGATCTTGCAATGCCGAAAATAATTTGCAGTTGTTATTTCTAGTTTTCTGGATTTAAACTTTTGAAATTCTTAATTTAAATATTTTTTTCTTTCTTATGGCACATACTGCAAAATATTCTTTAAAATAATAAATATTTATTTATCAATAAATAAATATTTTATGCATTTATCGATAAACTAATAATTTTGATAAATGAATATTTTTTTTCGGTCCCAAGCATATGTATTTATAGAGGTTTTACTGTAATATATATATACATAAAATACAATTTTAATCATATATAAACAGTGTATTTTTTTGTCGAAGGAAGTTCGAATGAACCTCCTGAGCCCTTACTAGCTTCGCCCCGTCTCTTGTAATAGAACGAACTGACATATAAAATATCAATCCAATTCTTGTTTCTCTTAAAAAGCATCTAATAAATAAAAATAACTTGATAAACTAATCTAACAAATAGAAATAACTTGATAAACTATATATTATATTTATTATTTTTCTTAATAAACATTAAAAAAAATTATTAAAACGACCATTACAAAGAGGACGCGGGAGTAATATATAATCTCTGAAAAGGGAGTTATAAAATACATGTCTGATACTGATTATGAATAAATGTACCTTGTGCACTAATAAGTATATATGACTTTATATAATTAGTGTAACAAAAAGGTTTGTTGAAAGCAGAAAAATAGACAAAATATAAAGAATTGTTGCAGTGATCCATCTCCCTCTACTATTCTTCAATATTTTGATCACACTATTCAAAAAATACTGTAGAGTTTCATTTGTGACCAACTTATATATATTTTTGACATTTCCAGTGACTTTTAACTTTTTAATCTAAACCTGTTTGAACAAATATAAGTAGGTAGTGAATTTAATTTGGGAAACTTACGTAAATATACTATTTTAAGAAAATATTTATCATTTCTAGTAATAATATTTTTTTCACTGAACACTTATAATATAGTTTTAATACAATTTTAATATATATTATCGAGAATAATTTATAAAACTAATATAATACAAGTTTTATTCATGAATAATATATTTATCACATACTTTAATACACTTATAATACAGTCAATTTCTTACCAAACAAGCATAATATATTTTAATACACTTATAATACATTTATATTGCATGCATAATTCACTTTTAATACATGACAAATATATTATAATATTATTATGTATTTCTATATATAATAATAAATAAAAAATATAGCTAAAATCAATTATTTTTATTAAAAATATTCACCCAAATAATTTTTTCATTTAATTTTATCCACCTAGAGCCTAGAGGCATGTTCTCTTGACTTTACTTGCAGACATTAATGGTAAAGTCAAATATATAAAATAGGAAAGAATTGCAACATCAACAATAAATATTCTAATATTAAAACAAGATATTTGAAATGCGTGACTAAATTCTCAATTAAAAACAACTTGTGATTCTGCAGATGTTACCTAAACCAAAAAACAAAAACATAATCCTTTATGTTAGGAATATATTATCCAAAAATTATCTAAATACACAACTTATTCTAAGATACATTACTTTACGTGATGTATCGGTCAGATACATCACTTTACATGATGTATCGGGACATTGGATACTTACTTTACGCGATGTATCGATCGGATACATCACGTTACGTGATATATTGGAACGTCAGATACATCACTTTACCCAATGTATAGGTCAGATACGTCATTTTATGTGATGTATCCAGATTCCACCAAATTTAAGAAATTTTTATAATTTGAAAAGGAGTAGGGATATGATGCAGGGGCGGCTCAAGCATCTTAGGGGTCTAAAGCCAAAAATAAATCGGAGGCTTTAAATTTTTATTTTTTAAGTCTATTCTTCTAGCTTTTTAAGAGCAGAATTGTTAATATATTGGAAATTATTTTTGAGATAGCATATTTCTTTCTTTTTAATAAAAATGTCTACTTTTTTCTTCAAATAGAACTCCATTTATTTCAATCGTTTGACGGATTTTGACTTGACACTAAATTTTTTAAAAAAAGTAAATAAGATTTTTAAATCTTATGGTCCTAAATTAAAGATATGTATAATACACCAAAATGTTATTTAATCTTTTGATCTTAAATATAAAATGTAGAAAGTTAAAATTAAAAAGTTTTGACAAAAAAGAAAGAAACATTCTTTTTAACACAACTAAAAAAAGTAAGACAAATATATTAAAATGATACAATATATTTTTTTAAAAAAAAACGTATAATAATTTTATTATTATTAAAAAATGGGGTCCCTCAAATTTGGGGGACTAAGGCGAATGCCTTATTTTTAAAGGCATCAATCCAGCCCTGATTATGATGTAATTATCTCTTAATGCTATGAAATTCGTGTAATCCTTTCTATATATTAATTTATGTGAATGTCCACGGCATAAATGCAATTTCCCCACTACTTTTTACCTTTATATTCCGCCTTCTTCATAATCTCAAATCCTCAATTCCATGTTTCTCATCTCTTTCATTATTTCGTATGTTTAATATCATATTAATAGCTATCTTTTATATATTTTTATGTGACATTATAAATAAAAATATAAGGACTCATATTATAGACATTTGAATATATACTTAGAAGAAAAAAGAACGTTCTTTGTTGCTTTCTACATTTTCTGTCTACTTTCTTGTTTCATATGATTACTTTTAAGAGAAAACTAGCAGAATGACCCTTCGTGTCATTTGTTTAATTATTATCAGCTAATTACCGAAAATGACTCTCTTTGATCTCCACTCAATTTTTTTTCCTCCCACTCTTAAAATTTGGAAAAAATATATATGTATTTCAGTAAATTTGTCATCCCATTAAATTAATATAGAATCAATGGTCATTTTTTCCATCTTTATTTGATTTTATGTATAATAGTATCATCATATACATCATTATACACTATTTATATAATATTTATACATTACATATAAATTATATAACAATGTATAAATATTATATAACAGTATATATATATATATATATATATATGCATATCTTATACATAATTATACATTATATATGTAAGGTTATACACTATTTATACAATACATATACATGCGGCCAATAACTGAAATTGCTTTTGTTGGGCGGTATATTTGTGTAAGAATCTAACTTTTAATCATTTTATAACCTTTCAAAAATAGAAATAGTTTCAAATATATAAAATAAAGTAATTAGTTTACAATAACTATAGTCATGTTTTTATTTACATAAAAAATTGACAAAAGTTATAGAAAGGTACTGCCTATACAGTATAGCTTGTTAAAAGTCATAGAAAGTATACGTAAATTATACAATATAGCTTATCTATACATTAGTTATACACTGATTATACATTTTGATATACTCAAAAGGCTAAATATAGTTTAACTATACATGAAATATACACTAACTATATATGAAGTATATAGTGGTTATACATGGAGTATACATTGACTATTCAATCTCGATCAACTCAAAATCACCTCTAAATAATCCCAAATTATATATATGAAATTCTCTCGATATTTTAAGTCTTTTGATATATAATTTGCTCGAAACGATTTACGATTGAGGTACGTCAAACTATTAAATCAAGCAAGCTTGGAAATTTTAATGGTTGATTGATCATGAAAGAAAAAGAAAGGAAGACAGAAAGCAATATAGAGAAAAGGAAGGCGGAGGAGGAGGGGGAGGAGGAGGAAGGAAGAAAAAAAAAAGACATTAATGGCAAAATTGGAAGGAAGAAGAAGGTATTCGACCAAATTTGATAATTTTGAAAATTAGGTCAGTTTTCTAATAAAGCAAATGGTCATTTTGCCTAATTTGCCCTTTGAAATATTAAAGGAGCCTCGTATTAGGACTAATCTTAGTAGCTCAATTAGTTAGTATTTAAATTTTTACATTGTTGATGAGAATTCAATTTCTCCGTATTGTAATCATCTCCCCAATTTCCTTTCCCTTTACCCTATTTTTTTATTATTTCTTTTTTTAAAAAGCCTCGTGTTTTATTTTTTATAAAAGAAATGTTAAAAAGGCTTAAGTTAGATGCCTAAAAGCTTTGACTAGTTTGAACATAGAGTGGCACTACCCCTAATGAAAGTACTCCCTCCATTCAAAAAGAATTGATCTGCTTTTCCGTTTAGTTTGTTTAAAAAAAATAATTTTTTAAATAATATTTTAATTTTAATTTTTCACGTGATATATTTAAAATTATATAAAATTAAAAAATATTTTAATATATTTAATATAACATTAATTTATAATTACACGATTAAAAAAAATTCTTTATTTTTTTTAAGCTCCATAATAAATCAAATTAGACCATCCTTTTATAGAGAGAGAGAACTTTTTTTAATTGACACATTTTAAACCACAAGTGTCCAAGCAACACATTAAATGAGTATCCCGTTATGTAAGCCATAAAGCCGCCGGTGATGATTTTTTTAATTATTGTTTTGGTAATAACGTCAAATTCAATTAAGCTTATGCATATTGCATAATAATTTTTGGGAATAGTTTCATCACGTGGGAAACTGTATTCCCTTAATTATATATATAGATAACTTGGGTCTACATTGTTATTGTTTATCTTATATTTATCTTTTCTATTAATTCTCTCTTTAATTATTTTTGTTTTTTTAATATTGAATTCTCTGATGCAAAATTTATTGAGTTATTATTGCTTACAGGTTATAAAAGAATTAAATTTATTTTTTGATGTCTTTCTCAAAATTTCAAGAATTGCAACAAGCAATTATTATATTAACAAATACTCTTTCGTTCATTTTCACTTATCACATTTAGATTTGATATATCCATTAAGAATATAATGATTGAAGTAATTGTCTTTTGACTAATACACTTTGTTGATGCAATGTTTTACCATGCTTATTTTATTAATTAATGTTTAGTATAAGGTCTTGAAAAATGATTATTTTGGAGAATAAGTAATTAATGCTAAAGATAAAATATAATTTTTTTAATTTTTTTTTTTGATATGCTAAAAGTGTCAACTAAAATATTTGTCTATTCTTGATATCACCATTTTCATATTTTTTTTTGAGAGATGCTAAATGACCCCAAAAAATAGGCCAAAATATAAAAAGTCTATAATATCCATATTTCAATTTTTGCATTTATTTCCTCATCACTTTTCCCTCCAAAACAAAACTAATTATCTTCTATTTCCTAAACTCCTTTAACTGCTAAAATACAAACTCTTTAGTTACTAAGAGAAATGAAAAGTTTTTTTTGTGTATTTTTTGTGTTTAATATAGTTCATTCCATTAACAAAAAATATATGATTTATTTTTAAAAATAAAGATTATTCAGTTAATTAAAAAAAGTTGTACGCTTTAGTTAAAAATTATTTTTTGTAATTTCATCTTTATTATGTTAATATAATTCTTATTACTATATCATACAAATTATGTTATACGTATACATATGTAACGACCTGTCCCCGTCGTTATGGGTAGGCTAATGGGGAAGGATTTTTGAGCCAGAAACTTCGGGTAGTAACTTCGAAAAAAGTTAGCCTAGACCAGACTTGGACGGATTCTGAGTCAGGTGAAGTCTAGGGCGATCTTGTAAATAATGAGAGATCGAATCTCTAATTTATTTGGACAAACTGATAGTCAAGACGATACGGAGCATTTACGGCTTCGCAGAATCATATTCGGGCGAGTAAAACTCTCGAAATCAAATTTGGCGTGAAGGGTATATTTTAATACTTCTTGGGAAGGAGGTGTGATATGAAATAGGGGATTGGAGCTCAAACTTCGAGCTCTCTATTGCCATGCAACCCGTCAGAACGGGATCTGTCCCGCCAGAGCAGTGCCGCCTGAGCGGGATGGTCCCGCCAGAGCGGGATAGTCGTGAGACTTAAGTTAGGAAAAACTCCAGAACATTCTATTTCTGCAAAAATAGTTCCTAAAACTTCAGGAGGCGACCTAGGGCGATTTCCATCAATTTTCACGGATTTCCACGCTTAAGGTAAGGATTTTACTCTCTAACTTCATCGTTTGATTCCTAGAACCTAGAAACTATGGTTGGTAATCATTGGGGGAGAGTTTGAACTGAAAACTAATGGTGTGAAATAGCCCTAGGGTGGGATTAGAATCATGGTTTTGTCCTAGGATGAGAATTGTGTTATTTTTCATGATAGTTAGGCCATTGTGTTGATCATTTATATGTATTTATTGTTTCTAGACCAAGAACGAGAAGAACAAATCCGAAAAGAGAAAGCTCTTGCACTGTAAGGTTGTTGAAGCTTGAATTTGAGGTAAGTGATGGTTTTGTTTTTCGTATATGTTTTATATACTTGTGAAATTACTTCATGATATGCATATGTGTATATGAGTAGGGAAACATGCTAGTTTATATGTGAAAAAATCATTTGTTGGCCTATTGTGTGATAAACCTATTCTTAGTGATAAAAATGTTAAATATTGAATGTGATTGTGGCTATTTGCATGACTGGGATAGGGTGTCATGTTCCGACACATATTTGAATTGGGTGTCACATTCCAACACATATTTGGATCGGGTGTCACGTTCCGACACAGACCTTGAATCGGGTGTCACATTCCAACACAAAGTTGTGTGTTTGTAGGTCCTATGAGAGGACCCTGTGTGAAGTTATAGCATGTTGAAGTTATAGAACTGTGATCTTACTGATTATTAATGGAGATAAGATTGGTTAACTTATTATGTATATGTGTGCTTGTCATGTTGAGTTTACTTATCTATAATTTGCTTACTGGTTAACCGCGTGATCCTACCTGTACACCATCGATTTTGTATACTAATACTACACTTGCTTTGTCTTTCGTTGAGTACAGGACATATTCAGCCGATTGCGGAGAGACCCGCCTAGAGGAGTAGTGATCTTGTTCGAGTCCAAGGGTGAGATATTCTATCATGCTGCTGTGGACTTTCTCATCTATTCTAGTCCTTCTTTCGGGACTTAAATGTTCAGACATTTTGTTAAATCTTAATGACATATTTTGGGAATTGCATTTTCCTTTCTAGACTTGTTTATTGTTAGAGTTTTGGTACGATGGCTTTCAGTTCCTAGGATATTTTTACTTCTGCAATGTTTGGGGTTGATAACTAGATAGTTTCTGAGTTTGTGGTAACTCAGTTGTTGTTCTTGATTTAAATCTGCTTCCGCATCTTTAAACTCTTGTATACATTGAGATTTTTGTTAGTTAGGCTTAAATGATGGATCTCCCACTGGAGGGTTATTGTGGGTGTTAGTCACGGAGGGTCGGGGTCATGACAAAGTTGGTATCAGAGCCTAGGTTAGTCGATCTTGTCGTACCAAAACGAGTCTAGTAGAGTCTTATGCAATGTTTGGGGTTGATAGCTACAGGATTTTAGGAAAAGCTTCGTTATCTTCTTTTCTTCGTGCTATAACTTAATTTCAATTGATATCTGGTGATCCAAATTGGTATCTAACCTCTTTCACTCTCTTGTTCGCAAATGGTTAACACAAGATATAATGGTGTAAGGCTTGTAGCTCCAAAGGGGCCAAAGAAAAGACCATTGTTCGAGGGAGAGGTAGAGTTAGATGCAGGAGAGAGAGGCGAGGCAGGGGAAGAGGGAGAGCAGAATCTGCCAGAGTGGAGGTTCCAATTGAGGAGGTGCTAGTAGGTGAGGCCCCTTCTGCTCACCAGAACGAGTTAGAGGGAGAGGTAGAAGTTGAAGAGGAAGAAGAGCATGTTGAACAAAAGGAGGGCACCTAGAATGGGGCTAGTGGTATTCCCCATCTAGACCCCATACTTGCTAAGCAGATCATGGCTTTCTTAAGTGGGTTGACTGGCACTAGAGCCATTCCCACCATGCCTACAACACCAACTCCTGTTTCTCATCCTGTTGCTACTGCAGCTCAGCTAGCAGATTAGGTGGTAGGCGTTGATACCTTCTTCAAACCACTCATAGGTACATTAATGATCGGTACTGAGCATCACATGCTTACCAAATTCCTAAAACTCAAACCTCCAGTCTTCCATGGTACCGAAAATAAAGATGCTTATGCGTTTGTTCTTGATTGCTATGAGAGGTTGCACAAACTTGGTATAGTGCACCAACATGGAGTAGAATTTGTGACATTTCAGCTGCAGTGTGAAGCCAAGCAATGGTAGAGGGCTTATGTAAAATATCATTTGACAGTGTTGCCCCTAATTACTTGGGTTTAGTTTCTTGCCTTATTTCTAGAAAAGTATGTGCCCCGTACTTTGAGGGATGGGAAGAAGGATGAGTTTATGGCACTGGAGCAGGGATGGTTATTAGTGGCTGCTTATGAGGCTAAGTTTCATGCGTTATCCAGGTATGCTACTCAGCTGGTCACTACAGAGAAGGAGAGGATCAGGTTGTTTGTGAAGGAGTTGAACCCCGAGTTGCAGGTACTTTTCGTCTATATAACTTCATCAGGCTGGAGTTTCAACGAAGTCACGGGCTTTGTGAAGAAGGTTAAAGGTGTAAAAATAGGTGGGCAAGCCAAAGCTTTGGCTAAGAAGACCAAAGCACAGGTAATTGCCAGGGATCCTATTCTAGAATGTCAGGCAGGCCAGTGATTGCAACCCGACCAATTCAGTCAGCACTGCCCTCTTTTACTGACAGTTTTCTAGGTACTCCATAGCAGCATCCGGCCCCTGAGGGTCAGAGAGCATCAATACCGAGTAGCCAACCATCTTTTGATCGCAGTTATTTTAATTTGGAGAGCTGGGACATATACGAAGGGAGTGTCCTCACCCTCGCGGGATAGTTTCAGCACCTCTTCAAGACCGAGCAATGGTTCCAACAGCTAGGGAAAGCAATGGTAGAGGACGTCCACAGGGTGGGCGAGCAGGAAATTTAAGAGACCGTAGGGAGGTAATGGTAGTGCATGTCGAGAAGCAGTCTAGCCAGGCAGGGAGGTAGTCCGTCAGGATGACCGGGCTCAGTTTTATGTTTTTTCAGGCAAGATCGAGGCAGAGGTGTCTAACGTAGTGATCACACGTATTATTCTTATCTGTGACCGGATGACTATTGTTCTGTTTGATCCGGGTTCTACTTATTCTTATGTATCTATGAAATATGCCTTGGGTTTTGATGCACTATGTAATATATTAGATTCCCCTGTTCATGTTTCTACCCCTGTTGGAGAGTTTGTCATAGTCATCCATATGTATCGTGCTTATTCTGTTGTGTTTATGGGATACCAGACTTGGGTTGGCGTGGTGATTTTAGACATAACAGATTTTGATGTGATCTTGGGCATAACTTGGTTGTCCCCCTATTTTTCTGTACTTAATTGTAATGCAAAAATTGTGGCTCTAAAGATCCCGGGGTGGGAAAAGTTAGAGTGCGAAGGGGTGTACAAACCTAAGCCAGCTAAGATCATATCTTTTCTCTAGGCTAGAAAAATGGTGGGGCAGAGTTATTTGGCCTATTTGGCCTATATCTGGAATGTGGATGTAGAGTTTCCTTCTATTGAGTCTATTCCAGCAGTGTGTGAATTTCAGAAAATATTCCCTTCAAACTTTCTTGGTATGCCTCCTGATCGAGATATAGATTTTTGCATTGACTTAGAGTCGGGTACCTATCAAATTTTCATTTCTCCCTCTGTATGGCTCCGACAAAGTTGAGACAGCTCAAGGCTCAGATCTAGGAGCTTCTTGATAAGGGATTCATTCGTCCTAGTGCTTCCCCTTGTGGTACTCCGATGTTGTTTGTCAAGAAAAATGATGGTAGTATGAGAATTTTCATTGACTACAGACAACTGAATAAGGTTACCATTACAAATAAATACCCTTTTCCTCGTATTGATGATAATTTTGATCATTTACAAGGTGTTTCAGTCTTCTAAAAGATTGATCTCAGGTCTGGGTATCATCAGTTGAAAATTAGGTCTGAGGATGTGCCCCAAACAACTTTTAGAACTAGGTATGGGCACTATGGATTTTTGGTGATATCTTTTGGATTAACCAATGTACCTTCAGCCTTCATGAGTTTGATGAATAGGGTGTTCAAGACGTTCCTAGATTGGTTCGTGATAATGTTTATAGATGATATATTGGTATATTCAAAGAGTGAACAGGAACATGCGGACCATCTTCGAATTATCTTAGGTATCTTGGAAAGATAAAAGTTGTATGCAAAATTGTCTAAGTGTAAATTATGGCTGCCTTCAGTTGCTTTTTTAGGCAATGTTGTTTCAAAAGAAGGGGTAATTATAGACCCAAAAATGATTGAGTCTATTAAGAACTAGGCTCGACCTACTTCCATGACCAAGGTTAGAAGTTTTATCGGAATGGCCAGTTATTATCGCTGGTTCATGAAAAAATTTGCTTTTATTACTACTCACTTGACTAGGTTGAATAAAAAAGAGGTGTCATTCGAGTGGACTGGCAAGTGTGAAGATAGCTTTCAAAAGCTTAAGACTCTTTTGATCACAACACCAATTTTGACCCTGTTGATCAAAGGTAAAGACTTTATTGTTTATTGTGATGCTTCACATTTTGGTTTGGGTACTGTGTTGATGCAGAATTAGAACGTTGTAGTATATGCTTCGTGATAGTTGAAGGTGTGTGAGAGTAACTACCCGACTCATGACTTGGAGTTGGCAGTGGTAGTATTTGTACTAAAAATCTGGAGGCATTATTTATATGGCATCAAGTGTAAGGTGTTTAGTGATCACCGCAGCTTACAACATGTGTTCACCTAGAATGACTTGAATTTGAGACAATGCCGATGGATGGAGTTGCTCAAAGACATGATGTCACTATCCAGTATCATCCAGGTAAGGCTAATTTGGTGACATACGGATTGAGCCAAAAACCTGTTAGCATAAGCAGTCTAGCCTGTTTGGGATCCCTTAAGCGACCCCTGACTAGAGAAATTCAGGTCTTAGAGGCCAGGTTCATGAGGCTAGAAAGGTGGAATAATGGTCGGAGTTGGTCTAAGACCCACTTTTATATAAGAGATCAAAACCAAACAGTTTGAGGATGTTATCTTAAATGAAATTAGAGGAAAAGTGTTGATGGGCAAGGCTCAAGACTCAATACTTGATGCAGGTGGGATGCTCCACTTTAGGGGAAGAATTTGTGTTCCCCGGGTAGATGGACTAATTCAGAAAATCCTATCTGAATCTTATGGTTCACGATACTCTATTCACCCTGGGGTGACTAAGATGTATCAAGACTTGAAATGGTTATATTGGTGACTGGGTATGAAGAAATACATAGCTGAATATATAGCCAGGGTATAAAGAAAAACATAGCTGAATATGTAGCCAAGTGTCAGAACTGCCAATAGGTGAAGTATGAATACCAAAGACCTGTAGGTTTTCTTCAAAGAATGTCCATTCCTGAATAGAAGTGGGAGAGGATAGCCAAGGACTTCGTGGTGGGACTTTCCAAGACTTTGGGGAAGTATGACTCCATTTGGGTAGTGGTTGACAAGTTAACAAAGTCAGCACACTTTATCCCGGTTAGAGTGGATTACAATGCACAACAGCTGGCCAGGAATTATGTGAAAGAGATAGTAAGGCTGCACGGAGTGCCCCTTTCTATCATTTCAGACCATAGTACGCAGTTCACTTTTAAATTTTGTGGAAAGTTGCATGAAGAGTTGAGCACTCAACTCACTTTCAAGACCGCTTTCCATCCACAGACAGATGGGCAATCAAAAAGGACTATACTAGTGCTGGAAGACATGTTGATGGCATGTGTGATCGACTTTGGGGGGCATTGGGGCAAGTGTTTGCCCTTATGTGAGTTCTCCTACAACAATAGTTACCATTCCAGCATCGAGATGGCAAGCCCTTTATGAGAGGGGATGCATGTCTCCCATAGGGTGGTTTGAAGCTGGAGAAGTAGAGTTATTGGGGGTAGACTTAGTGAGGGACGCTCAGGATAAAGTAAAGAGCATCCAAGCTAAGCTTCTAGCGGCTCAAAGTTGTCAAAAGGAGTATGCTGACCATAAGTTAAGGGATATGACATTCGAGGCTGGTGAGCAAGTACTTCTAAAAGTGTCACCCATTAAAGGGGTGATGAAATTTGGCAAGAAGGGAAAACTCAGTCCTCGCAATATTTACCCTTTTGAGATTCTTGACTGTGCAGGGCTAGTGGCGTACAAATTGGCCTTACCACCTAGTTTGTCTGGGGTACACCTGGTGTTCCATGTATCAATGCTGAAGAAGTACAATAGGGATAGGGACTACATCATTAAATGAGACTTGGTGTTATTAGACAAGGGACTTCAGTATGAGAAAGAGCCAGTTGCAATTCTTGATCGTGATGTCCGGAAGTTAAGGACTAAAGAGATCATTATGGTAAAGGTGCAATGTAAACATCGCTCGGTGGAGGAAGCTACTTGGGAGACTGAAAAGGACATTGTTGACACCCAATTTTGACCAATCTATAATTACTTTTCGGATTGCTATTTTTTTTAAAAAATCTCTCCATCTATTTTTGAGGCTTTCCCATTCTAAAAGACGAAAATTTTAGTTTACGTTTATATTATATTTTGTAAGCCCCAGGTTCCATTACATCGATGGAGGTTTGAAACTCCAACAAACTCCACTTCCAAATCTGCTTAGAAAAGCCGAACTTCAATGACCCTTTTTTCTCCCTTTTATATTTTGTCCATATTTATGAATATTATATTTTTCAAATATTGCTATTCCAGCAGTCTTCAATTTTTTTTAGTAGTAGAAATATTAAATTAGATAGTCTTTGCGCACTATTTATCTTTTTGGCAGTAACCTTACCTTTTTTGTTTCTTGTTCGCTCCTTTTGTTGAAGATGATGTATTTTAATATTTTGTGCTCTTTTAGTGGCTAATCTACTTCCTATTTACCTCTTTAACTTTTGATTTATATTTTGTTATTCTTGATTTGACATTTCTTTGGGTGATGCTCATTAATGGATTATATTGTGTTTATTGATGTAGATGAATCATCATTTTATTATTATTGTTCTAGATATTTTCTCTTAATGTCACCTTTGTTATCGTTGTTATTATTATTATACTACTCTTATCTTTATTATCGGTATTCTTAATTTTTTTAAAAAATAAAATAACAAGCTTCATACGAAAAAATATTTTTTTTACATGTCTATTATAGTATGTGTATGTTTTACGTATATAAAAACTATTACTTAATTAAGTTTATTTTATAATTTACTATATATATTACATATATATTCTAATACACCTTATGTGTATACGTATATAAAAATTATTACTTAATTAAGTTTATTATATATTTTGCTTATTTACGTTAATTACACACCTATTTTAGTACATATTATATACATGTGGGCCTTATATATATATATATATATATATATATATATATATATTTACATTGTATGTACATGCATATTTACTTTATATATATAAAGTTATTATTTGATAAAATTTATGATTTTACTTATTCAACATATATTATGATTATTAATTGGATGACAATTCATTCAATTCTCCTTCAATTTATTTAAAGCATAGTCTTTTATTCAATTTATTTATACATTCTCTTGACAATTATTTATAATTCTAACCTGTTATGAAATACAACAAAACAAGGAAGCAAAAGTAAAAGATAAGAAAGGAGAACAAAGGAGAAATTTTACTATGTATATGTAGTATGTATCTCTCATATTTACATTGACGAAGGCTATTTATAGCCATATGTAAATGGAAGAAAACAAAACATTAATGGGTAAGTTGCCCACTAAAAAAAAGATAGAGGATCATCCACTAATGCAAAGTGGACAACCATTAATTTGGTTGATAACACTCCCCCTTGGGTGTCCACGTAAAATGTATCTCATTAAAAACTTTACAAGAAACAATATACATAGTTATTCTGAACATCCATAGATGTTGTGCCTCGTTAAAACCTTATTAGGAAAAACCCAGTGGGAAAAAGCCTAATGAAGGAAAAAGAGTACACACATCTGATAATACGCATTGAGTGCTGCCTCATTAAAAACTTTACCAGGAAAATCCGGTGGAATAAAACCTTGGCTAAGGAAAAAAAGAGTACAACACGTATTTTGTTCCCCCTGATGAAAACATCACTTAACATCTCGAAGACGACGCATTCTAATTTTTTATCTCATTTTCTCAAAGGTTGAAGTTGGCAATGCCTTGGTAAACATATCTGCTAAATTGTCACTTGAACGAATTTGTTGGACATCTATTTCACCCTTCTTTTGAAGATCATGAGTGAAAAAGAATTTTGGTGAAATATGTTTTGTTCTGTCTCCTTTGATGTATCCTCCCTTCAGTTGAGCTATACATGCATCATTGTCTTCATACAATATTGTTGGAGCGTCTTTTGTCAAAGAAAGGTCACATGTTTGTGTTGAGTTATTGATCTTAACCAAACACATTCTCGACTTGCTTCATGAATGGCTATTATCTCTGCATGATTTGAAGAAGTGGCAACCATAGTTTGCTTTGTTGAACGCCATGATATAGCTGTACCACCACATGTAAATAAATAGCCTGTCTACGATCGACCCTTATGGGGATCAGACAAATATCCCGCATCTGCGTAACCAATCAATTGTGACGGGGATTCATTCGAGTAAAACAATCCCATATCAATGGTCCCTCGAAGGTATCTGAATATATGCTTAATTCCATTCCAGTGTCTTCGCGTTGGGGAAGAACTAAATCTTGCTAACAAGTTTACTGCGAAGGCTATATCTGGTCTAGAATTGTTGGCAAGATACATTAATGCACCAATTGCACTAAGGTATGGTATTTCAGCACCAACAAGCTCTTCATCATTTTCATGAGGTCGAAATGGATCTTTATTAATATCAAGAGATCTCACAACCATTGGGGTACTCAGTGGGTGTGCTTTATCCATGTAAAATCTCCTTAAAATTTTTTCTGTATATGTTGATTGATGGACAAATATCCCATTTGCAAAATATTCAATTTGTAGACCAAGACAAAATTTTGTCTTTCCGAGTTCTTTCATTTCGAACTCCTTATTAAGACATTTTACTGCCTTTGAAAGTTCTTCAGGAGTTCCGATAATATTCAAATCATCAACATACACTGCTATTATAACAAATTCAGATCCAGACCTTTTCATAAAGACACAAGGGCAAATTGGATCATTTTTATATCCCTCTTTTAGCAAGTATTCGCTAAGACGATTGTACCACATTCGCCCTGATTGTTTAAGCCCATATAAAGATTTTTGAAGTTTTATTGAATAAGTTTCCCGGGAATCTTTATATATTTCAGGCATTTTAAATCCTTCAGGAATTTTCATAAAGATATCGTTATCCAGAGAACCATATAAATAGGCTGTAACGACATCCATCAGATGCATGCCAAGTTTTTCATAAACTGCCAGATTTATAAGATACCTGAAAGTGATTGCATCCACCACAGGAGAATATGTTTCCATATAATCAATGCCGGGTCTTTGCGAAAATCCTTGTGCCACAAGTCGTGCTTTATATCTTACAACTTCATTTTTCTCATTTCTTTTTCGCACAAAGACCCATTTGTACCCCACTGGTTTTATACCTTCAGGTGTTCGGACTATCGGTCCGAAAACTTCGCGTTTTTCAAGCGAAGCTAATTCAACTTGAATTGCATCTTTTCATTTTGACCAATCATTCCTCTGTCTACATTCATCGACAGATTTTGGTTCAAGATCCTCATTTTGTTGCATTATTTCCATAGCAACATTATAAGCAAAACTATTGTCGACAATTACATTATTTCGGTTCCATATATTTCCTCATGAGACATAATTTATTGAAATTTCTTTATCATTTTCAGGCGCCTTAACCTCTTCCAAGGTTTCATCAATTGTTATGTCTCCTTGCTCATCTTGAGCAGGTTCTTTCATATCATGACCATCTTGATTATTTGCTCCTTTTCTTTTTCGAGAATTTTTATCTTTGGAACCGATTGGTCTACCACGTTTTAAATGTGGTTTAGACTCATTTGCATTATTTAATTGTTCTATTGGGACATCAACTCGAATTGGAGCATTAGCAGCTGGGATATGAGATTTAGTAACTCTTGATAGGTCAGTGAATGCATCTGGCAGTTGATTTGCAATATTTTGCAAATGAATTATCTTTTGAACTTCCAGTTCACATTTATTTGTACGAGGATCTAAATGAGATAATGGTAATGCATTCCAATCTATTTCCCTTTTGAGCTGCTTATTTTCTCCCCCTAATGTTGGGTATACTGATTCATCAAAATGACAATCAGCAAATCTTGCAGTAAATAAATCTCCAGTCATAGGTTCCAAATATTTTATGATAGAAGGAGATTCATACCCAACATATATCCCCAATCTTCTTTGGGGTCCCATCTTTGTGCGTTGTGGTAGAGCAATTGGAACATATACCGCACATCCAAATATTCTAAGATGGGAAATGTTTGGCTCTTGACCAAAAGCCAATTGTAATGGGGAGACTTTGTGATAACTTGTGGGTCTGATCCGCATAAGACTTGCTGCATGCAAAATAGCATGACCCCATAATGAAATGGGAAGTTTTGTTCTCATAAGCATTGGTCTAGCAATTAATTGGAGACGTTTGATTAATGATTCCGCTAGACCATTTTGAGTATGAACATGAGCAACCGGATGCTCAACTGTTATCCCAGTGGACAAACAATAATCATTAAATGCCTGAGATGTGAACTCACCAGCATTATCAAGACGAATTGCCTTTATTGCATAATCTAGAAATTGTCCTCTTAACTTAATTATTTGAGCAAGTAATCTCGCAAATGCCATATTACGAGTTGATAATAAGCACACATGTGACCATCTTGTAAATTCATCTATTAAAACCATATAATATTTGAATGGTCCACATGATGGGTGAATGGGTCCACATATATCACCCTGTATTCGTTCCAGAAATGTTAGGGATTCAATGCCCACTTTGATTACTGATGGTCTAGTAATCAATTTGCCTTGAGAACATGCAGCACAAGTGAATTCTTTAAACTGAAGAATCTTTTGGTTCTTCAAAGAGTGTCCATGTGAACTCTCAATTATTTTGCGCATCATATTAGAACCGGGATGGCCCAACCGGTCATGCCAAATAATAAAATCATTTGAGTTAGTAAACTTCTGGTTTACTATGGCATGTGTTTCAACCATGCTAATACTTGTGAAGTATAAGCCGGATGAAAGAGCGGGTAACTTTTCAAGAATAAACCTTTTGCCCGACATCATTGTAGTAATATAAAGATATTCATTCTTTTCATCATTTGTAGTCTCAATATGATAACCATTTTGACGAATATCTTTGAAACTTAATAAATTTCTTTGAGACTTACTACAATATAATGCTTCATTAATTGTTAAATTTGTTCCCCCAATAAGTACAACTTTAGCTTTTCCGGATCCTTCAATTAATTTTGTACTACCAGATATTGTATTAATATTAGCTTCTTTCATAATCAAATAAGAGAAATATTTCTTATCTCTTAAAATAGTGTGTGTTGTGGCACTATCAATAAGACACATATCATCATAATTGATTTTGGATCCAATTGATGACTGGAAAGTTTCCATACTCTTCATAAATGAAAAGAGATACATTATAAGAGTGTGAAAAACTAACAACATAAAAACTTTAAGATATTGAACTGCTTTAAGAAACAAAAAAAAACATAAAAACAGTAACTATAATATCATGAATGTGTGTGAAAAATATTCTTTACTCACATGTATTTTTGACAATATTGTATATATAAAGTATTAAAAAAAACAGCATTAGTACTAATATGACCTTAATTGAATATAATTATAACACATGCGATAACATATATCTATGCAGATGGCTATGTGCCAGTATCAAATGATGTGAAAATCATATATATACAGTATACACTAATTTTATAACTTAATGGCTAATTTGACATATTTTAGCATCTTCGATCATGTATTATTATATGTGTTAATAAAGCTCATCAGATACTGGCTGCAGATCGTAAATAAATTACTATGTTAACACACTTGAAATTCGGTTCATATTTCTTTATATAACTCAATACACTAAAACTTTTAATAAATAAACTTAATTGACAATTTATTTTGATAACAAGTGTCATAGTGAGAAGTGTTAATCTAGGTTTTTAAATGGTACAAATATACAACTAAAAAAAACATCAAGTAATATTGTGTGATAATACTACATAAAAATGACAAATAAGTAACAAAAATAAATAACAGACCATACTACATAATATAGAGCTTTCAGCTTTTACACATTAGTACAAACTATATGTCTCTTTGTAAAAGTTACTAATTATAAGATATATTCCCCGCCAGATGATAAATTCCTTAATCAATACTCATAAAGTCTTCAGCATCCAAATGAGTAATATTTGGAAGATCTGCGAAATCATCATCTTTATAAGCCATATTTGCCTCAATATTTTCATGTTTATTTGAGGGGGTTGCTTCATCATCATTATTTTGAAAACTCAAGTTTGCCTCCACATTATTATCTCTCCTTTTGAGAGAGGCTTGATAAAGTTTCACAAAATGTTCGGGCGTACGACATTCACGTGCCCAATGACCCTTCATACCACACCAGTGACAAATATTGGATTTACCTCTGGAAGAATTATTTTGAGGACCTTTATTGTTCTCATGTTTATTTCCAACATGATGACGATAATTGATTCGTCCTCTACCACGTCCTCTCCCACGTCCACGGCCGTGGCCGCGATAATTATTTTGTCTTGATTCAGACTGATTATGCGCTACTACAACATTCGCTTCAGGGAATGGAGCAGATCTAGTGAGACGGGCTTCATGATTTTTCATCAACAAAGTATTATTTTGCTCAGCCACAAGTAAGCATATAATTAATTCAGAATACTTCTTAAATCCTTTTTCACGATATTGTTGTTGTAACAACACATTTGAAGCGTGAAAAGTGGAAAAAGTTTTCTCAAGTAAGTCATCATCAGTGATAGAGTCTCCACATAATTTTAACATGGAACTTACCTTGTGGATCGCAGAATTATACTCTGTCACGGTTTTAAAGTCTTGAAATCGAAGATGAATCCAGTCATATCGGGCTTTTGGTAACATCGTAAATTTCAGGTGGTGATACCGATCTTTCAAATTAGTCCATAATTCAAGAGGGTCTTTTATAGTTAAATATTCAGTTTTTAATCCTTCATGAATATGATGACGGAGAAAAATTATGGCTTTTGTTTTATCTTGGCTTGATGCGTTATTATCTTGTTTAATAGTATCACCTAGACCCTTAGCGTCAAGGTGAATTTCAGCATCAAGGATCCATGATAAATAATTTTTTCCAGAAATGTCAAGTGCCACAAATTCAAGTTTTGATATATTTGACATGATAAAACCGGGATAGAAATTAATTTTAGAAATAGAAAAGACAACTAAAATAAAATTTCTTTAGTAGATATACCTGATATAGAGATTAATTTTCTGGAAAAAATTAGGACTTCGTGCTGATAACGTGTTATGAAATACAACAAAACAAGGAAGCAAGAGTAAAAGATAAGAAAGGAGAACAAAGGAGAAATTTTACTATGTATATGTAGTATGTATCTCTCATCTTTACATTGAAGAAGGCTATTTATAGCCATATGTAAATGGAAGAAAACAAAACATTAATGGGTAAGTTGCCCACTAAAAAAAAATAGAGGATCATCCACTAATGCAAAGTGGACAACCATTAATTTGGTTGATAACATAACCTAATTAATTGAACTAATTTTTGGCTTAATCCTAAATTCTCTAAAAAAATTTTACCAACTCCCAAAACCTAAAACTATTTTCACACTTCCCCTCTTATCTCTAAATTCTCTCTCCTTCCCTTAGGCTATTTTCCTCTTTTTACCTACACGCTCCTATTATCCATCTACACCATACCCTTGCTCATTTTCTCCTCTATTCCAAGATTAGAAGATCTTCCATACCTCTTCTCCTTTCAATTTCCAGAAAATCCCGCCATCACTTCGCTGCTCTCTCTCTCTCTCTTTTTTGTCTGCCATCATCAACGAGATTTCCTCCAAGCCGCAACTTTCAGTCAAAGATAAAGAAAATATAAGATTTGTGAAATTTTTTCTCACCTTCTCCTTGTTGGCCTCATAAATGTCTTTGATTTCAGTTCAAATCTGAATTTTTAAATCTGTATTTGCCTATAAATAACAAGGTTTTTCACCTCCAGAGGAATCCCCCCCCCCCCCAAAAAAATAATAATTCACATTCGAAGACACATGCACACAGATTCACGAATCTACTAGTTTTACAATTTTTTTTTGTCTTCTCTGATTTTCGAGTTTCGAGTTTCTGGCCGAAATCTTTGAAACGTCAAAGCCCTTGTTTGCTGCTCCACACAAAGTCAGTAATTGCCCTTGTATTAAGTTTGTTTTCAGTTTCTGAAAGTAAAATATTATTTGTATCATTTATCTTGATTCTGTCCGTTTGAATTTATTCAGCTACTCTATGTTCCTGAAGTCTAGGCATAAAAAGTAGTTAATAAAAATTAATGTCAGTTTGAGGAATTGTTGATTAATTTATCTTATTTGTGTTTGTTTAATCCCTGTTAATGTGAATATCACTTCATAGATACTTTGTGTGGATAGATTAATTTTAGGCAGTGAGATAAAATTTCATGTTTGATAAATGACTTGGGTTCTATATAACCAAAACTGGTTTAGTATTTTGTTTGAGTTCTTTTTTTTTATGTTCTGTAACTAAGGTTGTGTCTCAATAAGATAAGAGATACTAAAGATATGGGTTGATGAATTATTATCTATCTTAATTACTTACCATGGCTATAAATCAGTCCCATTTAAAATTAAAAAAAAGATTTGAAAACAACCATCATCATTTACAGTGTTCAATCAATCAAGTATTACGAAGTCTATTATGGAATTAGTAGCCATTTTGCCACTTTTTTTTTTTTTAAAAAAAGTTAGTTAGAAATGACTTAAAGATCCATGTCTTTTTCTATTAGTGTACTAATGAGTTAGACATCATAAACATGGCTGCTTTCCTTCAAGTTTAAAAGCTGTAGATAACATTATTTGCCAAAGTAGAGAAAAAAGCTAATATTGTTAGGTATTGGATGCTTTCCAAGTGGGCCCCACTTGTAAGTGGGCAACTTGCCCACTTGGTATGTAATCAAATTCTTTGCCTATATATATATATATATGTGCAATGACAGAGGAAGAAAATGAGATAGACAGAAAAAATACGCACAACACCTCTCTTTTCCTCTTTCCCTCGTTATCTCTCTCTAATTAATTTTGCCAAGTTAGTTATTTTCATAACACGTTATCAACACGAAACTCTGCTATTTATTCAAGGTAACAAAAGTGGTAAGAGTTTTATTTAATTTTATTTTTATAAAATGACAAATATTTCCAAACTTGAATTTACTGCTCTTGATATCTCTGAAAAAGGCTACTCATCATGGACACATGATGCCAAATTCATTTAGAATCAATGGGTCTGGCAGACACCATTAAAGATGACAATACGGCATCCAATCAAGACCGTGCTAAAGCCATGATATTTCTCCACCACCATCTTGACGAGGGGCTAAAATTATAATATTTCACATTAAAAGACCCTCTTAAATTATGGAAAAAATTTAAAAGAAAGATATGACCACCTAAAGTTGGTCATGCTTCCACAAGCTTGTCATGATTGGCTAAATCTGAGATTAATGGATTTCAAAAATATAACTGAATATAATTCTGCTCCATTTTGAATTATAGCTCAGTTAAATTAATGCGGAGAAGAGATCTCTGAGCAAGATAAACTTGAAAAGACATACTCCACATTTCCACCTGCGAATATGCTCCTGCAGCAGCAATATCGCGAAAAAGAATTTAAAAAATATTCTGAATTACTTTCTCACCTTCTGATTGCTAAACGCCACAGTGAACTATTAATAAAAAATTATGATAATCGGCCAGTTGGTTCTTTGCCACTCCTAGAAGTGAATCAGGTAAATTATAACCAATGAGAAAGAGGTCATGGCCCCAGTCGTGGTTGTGGTCATGGGCAAAAAAGAAATTATAATTATGATACTCGGTTGGCACCGAAAAATGATCAGCAATATAAAAGGCAGGGTAAAAAGCCAGAAGCTTTACCCAAAAAAAATTCAGAAAGTATATGTCATAGATGTGGAGGTGTGGGGCACTGATCGCGGACTTGCCGGTCATCAAAGTGCCTTGTTCAGCTATATCAGACATCTCCGAAAAGGGCAAAAAATAATCCAGAGACAACTTTATCTCTGAAGATAATATAGAGCCGATGCACCTTGATGTAGCTGACTTCTTTAATTTTCCAGATGACAATATGAATATCGAAAAGACTAATAATATGTAATTTTTACCAAATATTAAGTTTGTATTGTTTTTTTTAATCCTAGTAAAATTTGTGTAATAAATCATGTCTTAATTATATATATTTACTTTATTTTCTTTTTGAAGAACAATATGAATATGCCTCAAATTTTATTTGGATCAGTGATCAATCACGAGGATATTTGTGTAATTGATAGTGGCACAACCCATGCTATATTTAAAGATGAGAAATATTTTTCTAACTTGCTAAGAAGAAAAACAAATGTTACTACAATTTCTGGTAATTCAAAAATGATAGACGGCTCCGGAAGAGCTGCTATAATTCTGCCTAAGGGGACAAAAATTATTATAGAAGATGCACTATTTTCTTCTAAATCCCTAAGAAATTTGTTAAGTTTTAAAGATATCCGCAGAAATGGATATCATGTTTAGACACTAAATGATATGAATATTGAATATCTTGGTATAACCAAGAGTGTCTCAGGCCAGAAATATATTCTGAAAAAATTACCAACTTTGTCGTCTGGCCTATATTATGCAAAAATTAATGCAATTGAAGCACATATGATCGTAAACCAGAAATTTACTGATCCAAATACATTTGTGCTATGGCATGATCGAATAGGTCATCCTGAATCAATCATGATGAGACGAATTCTTGAAAATTCAACTAGACATCCGTTAAAGAATCAAAAGATTCTTACAAATGATGAATTTTCATGTGCTTCTTGTTATCATGGCAAATTAATTGCCAGACCATCGACCCTGAAGGTTGGCATCGAATCTCCTGGCTTTTTAGGGCGTATACATGGAGATATATGTGGACCTATTTATCCACCTAGTGGATTGTTTAGATATTTTATGGTCCTAATAGATGCATTATCTATATGGTCTCATGTGTGCCTTTTATCATCCCGCAACCTGGCATTTGCAAAGTTGTTGGCACAAATAATAAGATTAAGGGCGCAATTCCCAGATTATCCAATTAAGGCCATTCGCCTTGATAATGCTGGAGAATTTACATCCCAAGCATTTAATGATTATTGCTTATCAATTGGGATAAAAATTGAACATCCTGTTGCTCATGTTCATACTCAAAATGGCCTTGTAGAGTCATTTATAAAGCGCCTACAATTGATAGCAAGACCTCTACTAATGAAAACAAAATTGCCAATTACTGTTTGGGGTCATGCTATCTTACATGCAGCAGCACTTGTACGTCTCAGACCGACACATTATAATAAATACTTTCCATCACAATTAGTATTTGGTCATGAATCAAATATAGCCCATCTTTGAATTTTTGGTTGTGCGGTATACGTGCCTATAGCACCACCACAACGTATAAAAATAGGCCCTCAATGAAGGTTGGGCATATATATTGGGTTTGACTCACATAATTCGATATCTTGAATTATTGACTGGAGACTTATTCACTGCTCGATTTGCAGATTGTCGGTTTGATAAAACATTTTTCCCGCCATTAGGGGGAGACAAAAAGGAACCCAAAAAAGAAAAAGAAATTGTGTGGAAAGTTTCATCACTAGCACATTTTGATCCACGTACTCGCACATGTGAGCAGGAGGTCCAGAAGATCATCCACTTGCAGAAAATAGCAAATCAAATGCCAGATGCATTTACTGATTTGAAACGAATAACTAAGTCACATATTCCTACAGTAAATGTGCTTATCCAGATTGATGTCCCAAAAGGACCATTTACTAGTATCATAGCTTCTGAATCTCAAATATGCCTGAAGCGTGGTAGACCATTGGGATCAAAGGATAAAAATTCTAGAAAGAGAAGTGTGAGAAATAATCAAAATGATACTACACAAGAACCTCCTGAAGAAGGTCAAGATTTGAGTACTCCTGATATTCCTGAAGAAATCAGCAAGCCCGAGACTCAAGTGAATGAAGAACTTTCAATAAGTTCTACCAATGATGAGATAAATCTAGATCGATCAAAAATTATGGTGGATAATGTTTTTGCATATAATATTGCAATTAACCTCATGCAAGATAGTGAAAGTCTTGAGCCTAAATCCGTCGAAGAATGTCGATGTAGATGTGATTGGCCAGAATGGCAAAAGGCAATCCAATCAGAATTAGACTCACTTGCTAAACGTGAGGTTTTTGGACCTGTAGTCCAAACCCCTGAAGGTGTGAAACCAGTTGGCTATAAATGGGTTTTTGTGCGAAAACGAAATGAGAGAAATGAAATTGTAAGATACAAAGCACGCCTTGTTGCACAAGGATTCTCTCAAAGACTTGGGGTCAACTATGAAGAAACATATTCACCTGTTATGGATGGAATAACATTTAGATATCTCATCAGTTTAGCTGTTCACAAAAATCTTGATATACATCTAATGGATGTGGTTACAGCTTACCTTTATGGTTCACTTGATAATGAAATTTACATGAAAATCCCAGAAGGATTAAAATTGCCTGAAGCATGTAATAAGTCAAGGGAGATGTACTCAATGAAACTGCAAAGATCATTATATGGTCTGAAATAATCAGGACGCATGTGGTATAATCGCCTAAGTGAGTACTTAATAAATGAATATTATATTAATGATGCTATTTGTCCATGTGTTTTTATTAAGAAAACGGAATCAGAGTTTGTTATACTCGCCATTTATGTTGATGACATAAATCTCATTGGAACTCCTGAAGAGGTCTAAAAGGCGATTGAATATCTAAAGAAAGAATTTGAAATGAAAGACCTTGGAAAGACAAAACTTTGTCTAGGTCTGCAAATTGAACATTTAACAGATGGGGTTTTTGTCCATCAATCTGCTTACACTGAGAAAATCTTAAAAATATTTTACGTGGACAAAGCACATCCATTAAGTACTCCAATGATTGTTCGATCACTTGAAGTGGAAAAGGATCAATTTCGACCTCTAGAAGAGGGTGAAGAACTGCTTGGTCCTGAAGTAGCATATCTCAGTGCTATTGGTGCACTTATGTACCTTGCTAACGCAACCAGGCCTGATATAACATTTTCTGTTAATTTGCTAGCAAGGTATAGTTCATGCCCAACGCGAAGGCATTGGAACGGTATCAAATATATTTTGCGATACCTCAAGGGTACTATTGATATGGGTTTGTTTTATACTAACAAAGGTTGTGCAGACCTTATTGGTTATGCAGATGCAGGTTATTTATCAGACCCACATAAAGCTTGATCTCAGACAGGCTATCTATTTACACACGGAGGAACTGCTATATCATGGCGATCTACAAAACAGTCCATTGTTGCTACTTCTTCAAATCATGCTAAAATAATATCAACTCACGAAGCAAGTAGAGAATGTGTGTGGTTGAGATCGATGATACAGTTCATCAAAGAAAGATGTGGCCTAGAAAGTGATGTCAAAGTACCCACAATTATATTCGAAGACAATGCCGCGTGCATAGCTCAATTGAAAGGTGGCTTCATAAAAGGAGACAGAATGAAACATATTTCACCAAAATTATTCTTCACACATGATCTTCAGAAGAATGGTGATATTGATGTACAACAAGTTCGTTCAAGTGAAAATCTTGCAGATTTATTCACAAAGGCATTACCAACATCAACATTTGAGAAATTAAGATATAAAGTTGGAATGCGCCGTCTCCAAAATATCAAATGAAGCTTTCATTAGGGGGAGTAAAAATACGCGCTGCACTCTTTTTCTCTTAACCAAGGTTTTTTTTGTCCCACTAGGTTTTTCCTGGTAAGGTTTTTAATGAGGCAGCACTCAAAGCGTATTACCAAATATGTATATTATTTCTTATAGAGTTTTTATGGAGGCACATTATATATAGACATCCAAGGGGGAGTGTTAGGTATTGGATGCTTTCCAAGTGGGCCCCACTTATAAGTGGGCAACTTGCCCACTTGGTATGTAATCAAATTCTTTGCCTATATATATATATATATATATATATGTGCAATGGCAGAGGAAGAAATGAGATAGACAGAAAAACACGCACAGCTCCTCTCTTTTCCTCTTTCCCTCGTTATCTCTCTCTAATTAATTTTGCCAAGTTAGTTATTTTCATAACAAATATTAGTTAGTTGCTTCTTTTTCTTGAGGTTACTTTGAGATGTTTTTGTGTACCAAGACTCAAGGGTTCTCTTTATTAAGTTAATTAAATTATTTGTGATTATTCAAGTCCAAAGTATGCATATAGCCTATAGAACCATGCATTTTTTTTATTGGAGATGATCAAGATGTGAAAATAAGTTTGAACTTTAAAAAATGGTAACCTTTTATCCTTAATCATGAGCCGAAGGATTTGTGGTCATTCTTATGCTGAACTCAAGTTTCCATTGTTCTATCATGTCTCGAAGTCTAAAATCCTAATCTAATTGACCACATAGATGATTTTGAGCTTAATTAAGTTATGAAACATATTCCTTAAAAATTTTGTTGCTTCATAAGTCATTTCCTAGCAACCGAGTTACTTTCAAGTGTGTTGTAGTATTTATTTAATAAGACATCCTAAGAATATATATATATATATATATGAATAATCTGTTCTTTGTAGCATTTTAAAGTCATAATTTGTTAAAGTATATTTCATTGTTTGTGCGCCACTCATTTTAAAGTCATAATTTGTTAAAATATATTTCATTGTTTGTGCACCAATTATGTTATATGATGTCATCACCTAGCAAAAATTTTCTAATCCTTATTTCTCTCTCCTTATATTTCATGTACACCCTTGGGAGCTAGAGTTCTACTTTGGAACTCATTTTTTTTGGCCCAAAATATCGGGCCAGCAACTATTAGGATCGTCAGAGCTCGGAGCCCTATAAATTAGGAGTCAACATTTCTTGGCCTTTCTCGTTACTAATTTGATTATGTTTCTTTTGATATATTAATTTATTTTTACATACATGTTTACATATATGTGAATGTTAATACTAATTTCTCCTCTTTATTTGAGACCCTTTTGTATATGGGCTACTATCATTTGTTAACTATTTTTAGATGTGTTAGAAACTAGTTTAAAGGCTAAGAAAAATAGATTTTTTTTAAGAATAGATATGGTCTTGCACCATATTTTTGTAAAAACAACATAATTATAGAATGAATCCCAACAGTTAGGCCATCTTAGAATCTTTTAATAAATTCCCTTATAAAGTTTTTTTATTAATATTTTGGCCATTTAGATTAAAATATATATACAATTTGTTATCATTTCTATTTTATGGCCTAGATATCTTACTAGTTTCCGTAATATATTATTTCAAGATTTCAGATTTATAACAGGTTTAAAATGCAAGGTATATACATATATATGTCATACATACAAGGTATTGTTTTATTTTTTTACTATACTTGATGTATTACTTTGTTACATATAACATATTTTTATATATCTACTATCCGTTTTATCAATGCTATTTTCATTTTTTTTCTGTAAACTCTTACACTTTAACACACACATTATTTCACTACATATATATCTATTATCATTTTGTCCCTACACATAAATAAAATAATAAGATCTTATAAGCTTCAAACAACATATATATGCATATTTTATTTTATAGTAAATATATGTGAGACCATAAACTTTACATAATGTTTAACACTTTTATACTATTTTTTGTAACATCCCCTAAAAACGTTGTATACGATGTTTCAATTTTTGCCTAAACATGATACAGCCTCTGTATTTTGGTCATAACTTTTCATAGGAATATCCAAATTGAGTGATTCAAATTTCTGAGTAACCACAAGATCATTACCTACAACTTTTATGAAGACCATATTTTAAGATTCGGAGGTTAATTAGGTCAAATAAATTAATCTTTGTAAGGTAGGATGCTGTGATGGAAATGAGTGTTTATAGAAGAAAATTCATATCTTACTGTAGGTTTATCCAAATTGGTTGATTCTTGAACGATATGAAACTAGACTTCCATATCTACAATTCTTATGAAGACACAAAATCCTAATAAGGAATTTATCTTAT
Organism: Solanum dulcamara; assembly: GCF_947179165.1. NCBI lineage: Eukaryota > Viridiplantae > Streptophyta > Magnoliopsida > Solanales > Solanaceae > Solanum > Solanum dulcamara. The sequence continues at coordinate 9,335,149 of NC_077246.1, read as the reverse complement.
TCAAACGTAGCTCCCAAAAAGAGTATTCTGTCAAAGATAACTCATTTCACCTACCATAGAAAGATCTAGATACATTTGACATCACTCATGACATAAATTGTCCTCCATTTAACATCATCCATGACATCAATATATTCCACTAAATTTTCAGATTTTTATTTATAATTATTTTATTTATTGTTAGGTCCTCTTTCCCACCTATAAATACCCACCTTATTTCCTCATTTTATTCATCAAGCTTTCTCAAGCAAATCTTCTCTCTATACACTTCTTTACACATTCTCAAATATAGTTTTAGTTCTTAGTAGTGAAGAAATACTATTCCGGTAATTCATATATTCCGGGTAGTACACAAAACGTTCCGGCAAGGAGAGAAGCTAGGACTCAAGAGTGGTCATTAAGTCTTCCGGTACCAACTAAAGCTTCGGTTTCCAGGTATGTAAGGTTTCAATGAGAGTATTCCTTCCACTCTCATGTCTAAATTATTTTGATTATATGATAAATTATGTTTATTTTCTTTAAGCTTTACTCTAAGTTATGTGGGTGCTTATCCATGGGTTCTTCCACCCATGTAGTCCAAAAACTCTTTCAATTAAATATCTTGATTTCAAGTAATATTTTCTTATGGTAATTCTTATTTTTACTTAATAGTATGAATCATGGTTAAACTAATGATTATTGGTCTATTTTGATGCAACATAATTATATATGTATGAATTGATGGTTTACAAGTAATTCCTCTATTTATCTATTTAAAGGTTCTTGAAATTCATGGTGGGTTGTTTAAAAGCATGATTTTTAATTAATGGATTTCAAAGTATTTATGTATATTTATTTACATACATATTTGCAAGTTGAAGTGATTTGAACCCACCTAGTTTTTACTATATTTTTAATAAAGTTTGACTTGAAAGCTTTGACTCCAAATGAATGTTTATAAAAGCAATATATATAATTAAAAGGGAGTCTTATGAAATAAAAGAATGATGAAATGATATGAATGATGGATTCTTTATGCAATAAGGAAAATTCTTGCATATTTGAATTACCAAATGTTTTAATGAGCTATTCTACTGAATATGATGTTTTGAATATTCAAGCTATATGTTATGACTATTTTGAAGTATTAAACTATTCCGTGGGATTGACTTAGCACCGAATGGGTCATTGAGGTGGGATTCGGTAAGGGAATCCTAGTAGCAACCCCTTGTCTCATTAACTATGTGCCAACATAGGAGCCCTTGTAGGATTAGGCTAATGGATCCATAAATAGCCCTTAAAGTTAAAGTTAAAGAAATGAATGAAGTTGACGGAGTTCTACCTGGCAAGTAGTCTCCCCGGCCAACGTAGGGGGTTATGTTGGATTCCATGTAATAGCTCGCATGGTCTTAAATGTCGGTTATGGTTAATTTCCCACAAAATGAATGTTTTAAAGGATATATATATGATTTATTATGCATACATTAAATTATGTTCCATATTACATAAATATTTTAATGTTTTCTCAATGTTCATGCATCCTTACATACTTAGTACATTCAAAGTACTAACGCATACTCTTTTGCCTACATGATATCATCATGTAGGGATCGGTGCTCCTCCTCGTTCTCCTCCACGTGGCTAGTTGATATTCCATTAAAGACTACTTTTGGTGAGTTCCCATGTTCCGGGAACAATACTCCTTTATCTTTCTAGTTTATGATATGTTAAGATATTTTACTATGGAATTTCTTCTATTATGATTGAGGGTGAGCTAGGGACTTGTCTTAGCCCCATTAAATCTAATAGTTAGAGGTATTGTTGGACATATGTAAGTTGAAGATTTACTATTATGATTTCCGCTTGTTTATCATCATTACCTATGAAAGGTTAAAAGAATGCTAAGAGGCTTGTTTGAGGTACTTTCGGGTTCCTCATTCGCCATGTCACGTCTAGGCCCTAGGCTTGGGTCGTGACATTTTTAGTATGAAAACTCTATTTTATCTATTATTTGCTCGAATTATATTTACTATACAATGAACATGTGACCACATTTGACACCCATCTATTGTCTTTTATTTATTTATTTATTTTACATCTTAATTCTAGATAATAAAGTAACAAATCCTCATGTCCTTCTAACTCAATATTTATAGAGAGATTATAATTTTTTTACATATGGCAAACATATATTTATTACAAATATATTATTATTAATTTTATTTATTTATTTGTTTTATTATTTTTTTATTTATTATATACGTATATATGATATACCTTGTATTTTCAACATTTTCTCAAAACTAATGAAAACTTTTTTTGTTAATATTTTCTAAAGCGAACAAAAATAAATAAATATTCCTAAATCATTTTTTCTAAAACTAAATTTAAGGAATATCGTCGGATAGGCTCTGAGGGATGCTTAGAGTAACCAAAATCCTTACCTAGAATCTCACTAGTTTCGCAAATCAAAACAGAGTTTACATTTACATTTTTTTAAAATGGTTTTCCTAATATTTTTCCTTAAAATTAGGTGGCGACTCTAAATATTTTCAAAATCAGAGGCATAGCCATTTTTATGTTGTGAATTATTTTGACCCGTTCAAAAATAGGGTGCGACAGACATGCGAGACAAGTATCCTCAATTGTTCGATGAAACAAGTACTACTCTATCTCTACTTTATCCCTGTTTTTCCTACTTAGTCACTCAGGGACGAGTGATGAATAAATTGGTATCTATTGTAATGATTTGTACCCGTCGTTATGGATAGGCCAATAGAGAAGGAATTTTGGGCCAGAAACTTTGGGTAGTAGCTTCAGAAAAAAGTTAGCCTAGGACATACTTGGACGGATTCTGAGTCAGGTGAAGTCTAGGGCGACCTTGCGAATAATGGGAGATAAAATCTCTAATTTATTTGGACAAAATGATATCCAAGACAATATGGAGTATTTACGGCTTTGTAAAATCACATTCGGGCGAGTAAAACTTTCGAAATTGAATTTGGCGTGAAGGGTATATTTTAATACGTCTTGAGAACGGGGTGTGTTGTGAAATGGAGGATTGGAGCTCATACTATAAGTTCTCTATTTCCGTGCAACCCGCCAGAGCAGGATCTATCCCGCTAGAGCAGGGCCTCCATAGCGGGATGGTCCCGCCAGAGCAGGACAGTCGCAAGACTTAAGTCGGGAAAATTTCCAGAACGGTTTATTTCTGAAAAAACAATTCCTAAGACTTCAGGAGGTGACCTAGGGTGATTTTCATCAATTTTTCATGGATTTACACACTTAAGGTAAGGATTTTACTCCCTAAATTCATCATTTGATTCCTAGAAACTATGGTTGATAATTATTGGGGGAGGATTTGAATTGAAACTAATGGTGGGAAATAGCCCTAGGGTGGGATTAGGATCATGGGTTTGGCCTAGGATGAGAATTGTGCTATTTTTTTATGATAGTTAAGTTATTGTGTTGATCATTTATATGTATTTACTATTTCTAGACCAAGAACGAAAGGAACGAACCCAGGAAGGGAAAGTTCTTGCACTGTAAGGTTGTTGAAGCTTGAATTTGAGGTAGGTGATAGTTTTGTTTCCCATATGTGTTTCATATATTTATGAAATTGTATCATTATATGCATATATCTATATGAGTAGGGAAACATTCTAGTTTATATGTGAAATGATCATTTGCTGGCCTATTGTGTGATAAACCTGTTCTTAGTGATAAATTTTTTGAATATTAAATGTGATTGTGCTTGTTTGCATGACTGAGACCGGGTGTCATGTTCCGATATATATTTAGATTGGGTGTCACATTCTGACACAGACCTTGAATCAGGTGTCATGTTCCGATACAAAGTTGAGTGTTTGTAAGTCCCATGAGAGGACCCTACGTAAAGTTATAGCATGTTGAAGTTATAGAACTATGATCTTGCTGATTATTGTTGGAGATAAGATTGGATAACTTATTGTATATGGGTGCTTGTCATGTTGAGTTTACTTGTCTATGATCCGCTTACTGACTAACCGCGTGATTCTACCAGTACACCGTTAATTTTATGTACTGATACTATACTTGCTCTATCTTTCATTGAGTACAGGGCATATTCAGATGGTTACGAAGAGACCTCGCCTAGAGGAGTAGTGATCTTGTTTGAGTACAAGGGTGAGCTATTCTGTCATGCTGCCTGGATTTTCTTATCTATTCTAGTTCTTCTTTCGGGACTTAGATGTTCAGACATTTTGTTAACTCTTAATGACATCTTTTGAGAATTGTATTTCCCTTTCTAGACTTGTTTATTGTTAGAGTTTTGGTACGATAACTTTCAGTTCGTAGGATGTTTTCACTTTCGCAATGTTTGGGGTTGATAACTAGATGGTTTCTAAGTTTATGGGAACTCAGTTGTTGTTGTTGATTTAAACTTGCTTCCGCATCTTTAAACTTTTGTATACATTGAGATTTTTGTTAATTAGGCTTAAATGATGGTTCTCCCACTGGAGGGTTTTTGTGGTGCCTGTCACGGCGAGTCGAGGTCGTGACAACATAACCTTCACTCATTCCCCCATCCCAACCTTCCCCAAAACTCAATTATGTTCATAATGTACCTATGAATACTTTTGAAAAATTATTTTTTCGCTTAAAATAAATTCCTTTATTGAGGAAGACAATTAAATTTCTCATTAATAATAACTATAAATGTATATATTATCTACTTAAAATTATACTTAATTATTTCATAATACAAATTTAGTAAAATATACTATAGTAATTAAGAGCGGAATCAAAAAATTATAATTAAATTTTATCTTTAAATATAACCAAATAAATAGATTAGTCTATATAATGGATGTTTTTCAAAAGAAAAAAATAGTGTAACTTTGGAAATTAGATATTTATTAAAAATAATTGATGATATGACATTTATAACTATACCATAAATAACACGTTAATCTTTTTATATGATAATCATTCCAAAAAAGAATTAATATATATTGAAATTGGTAAAATTATTTCACCAATTTTAACCACAAATAAAAAAATTTAATTACTCCAAAATACTTTACTAATCAGAAGGATATTTAAAAACAAGTAAATAAAAGATCACTCAATACCTAATTGTCAATTATAATACTTTAAAATAGATATATTTTATGCAGGATACTATATTAAATCACAATATGTTTAATGTCTATAAATAAAGTATAACATAATTAGGATATAATTTTTTTAAAAATTATTTTTGTATAATATAAGATTTTCTATCGAATGAGACAATTGAAATTTATGTTAATAATAGATATAAGTAAACAATTTATTAATGAAAAAATACTAATTACTCAGTAATACACAATTTAGTAAATTGAATGGGTTTTCAAATTTACAGTTGATTTTTCTTTAAATATAATCAACAAATAAAATTATATACAGTTCTACAATGATAAATCGACCGTTCATACAACGTGTGCTATTTAATTATGTAGTTAAATTTATTTAAATATAATAATTTATAAAATTACATATAGTAAAATATAGATAATGATTCACAGTTTATTAAATCGGTGTAACATAGAATACAAGCAATATAATGTTAATGTGTGGCTCTTTTGGATTGTTGCTAACAAGGGTCGATACTTATGCACTATATGAATTTTATAATTTGTACAATGTGTTGATATCTATCATGTCTAAAATATTTTGAGTTTTGACTGCTCTTATTGAAATATTCTCAAATTATATTTAAAATATTATTTAAATATGTAGTATAAATTTACTTTTACATAATAATTAATAAAATTATTTAATTAGAGATCATATTAATAGTAAATATAAGTAGTGATTCGCAAGTTATTAAATCAGCGTAATATAATGTCACGATCCAACCCACTAGGCCGTGCGGGCACCCACTCTATGACCTAAGTATGAGAACCCTTAATCCCTTATATGAAATAAGCATTGCGGAAGTTACAGAAAAATTAAGTAATAAGTCAGAAAGTTCTATTAAAATAGCTTTAACAGTTTTTATACAAGACTCTGATTAAACTCCCCCAAGGATGCCAGTCTAAATAGGTACAAGAGCTCTACATAATAGGACATAAGACAAATGAAAAAACACAACTCCAACCACAGGGAAGGAAAGTAGGAGCTGCCGGGAGATCATCTTCGCCTTCACCTAAGGAACTTCACTAACCCTGCAATCAGGCTATGTCAAGTGGCATAGCAAGAGTAGTACCAGTACAAACAACACGTACTGATAGACATCATCGATTAATCTGATACCCACCACATAATATATGTACATTAAAATAAGAGAGACCATAAATAATTAAGTTTTCAAACCTGTCCACCTCAACCTGCTAGTAAACTACTTACTCCCGCATTTATATGTATTCATCTCTCTACTAACCACAGTTTCACTACCAACTCCAATTTATGAACTTGAGACCTGTAGATTATGTGTCCATCATGCTACTGCTCACTTCACCATAATAATTACTAGCCAACAACCTTAGCCACTCAATGGTTCCACACAACTTATCACAAGTTTTGGCCCAGTTGCCTCATAACCTATGAACCTAGCCATCTCATAACCACACCTCATAACTAACTCTGATTTCTATGTGACAACTACTACTACCACTATTGCTGACTGAAACTCCACTGAGAACGACTTCGTGCTAACAAGCAACCTCCACCTTTAAACCTAAAGGTATAGACTATCACACATATCTTAACGTGGCCTAACAAGGTCTATCATCTTACCCACGAATAAGTCTATACTGACTCGCAGTCCTTTAATAATAATATACCACAAAATCAACGAAACTCTTTTATAAATCTTTTTCCCTAGCTCATTAACAACTACCCTCACTATTACACAGTTTAGAGATATCATTGGGTCCTCTCATGGGACCATTCACACACACTTGGCCCTTTCATGGGGCCCAAACTCAGCCATATATATGTTAGAACGTGACACTCAATTCATAAACGTGTCAAAATATGACACCCGATCTATTAATATGTCAGAACATGACGCCCGATCTAATAACGCGTCAGAACGTGACACCCGATCCTCACAATCACAATCCACAATTATAATTAAATAGGCAGATAGAAACATGCATATAAATCACTCAGATCTTGCACTCAATTAAGAAAGGCTACTAAACCCTAAGGTCTATCACGATTCTTCTCATATTTTCTACCAAGGTACATACAATTATAACATATATTCTGTTACAAAGGTCTAAATACGACAAAACCACCTCCAATTACCCCAAAACCATTATGCAACTTTCTTAACCATGTCACTTTTCGTTAAACTACCAACAATACTCGAATTCATACCCGTGACCAGTGGATAAGAGTCTAATCATGTAACCTATCATTGAATCCCTTTTTATACTACGCAATGAGTAAAGATTTAACTACTCAATAAGAGAAGTCTAGCCTATCTAGGTGCCAAGCAGCTGGGGAGAGATAGTGCGGCTTCAATCCTTGGTTCCAGATGTCCGAAGGAAAAGATAGGCCTAAATTATGCCGGTTGGAATCCTTCCAATGCTGAGATTCCTTCGCCTTCTCTTCCCAAGTCAGGAGCAGCCTTTGTAAGGTTTTTGCAGTAACTCTCGCCTCTAACCTACCTCTGGAGGAAGTAGAAAAATAAAAAAATCGCGACTTAAGTTCTATCCACGTTCTCCCGCTTTGGCAGCTGGTATCCTGCTGAAGCGGCGCTTCTATGGAGGGACTATCCCGCTCTGGAGGAATGGTGGGCCCCAGTTGACTTACTCCTATTAAAATTTTCCCCCGTGCTTAATTAACGACGGTTTGGATAATTACGTATAAGGGCACGAGACTACAACATTAATGCGTGGTTCTCTTGGATTGTTGTTAATTAAGATCAACAGTTATGAACTATATATTTTTTATTATTATATTTCTATAATGTGTCTATATCTACCATAATTAAAGTGTTTTGAATTTTAACTATCGTTATTGAAATATTATCAAAGTATATTTAAAATTATTTAAATATATAGTTTAAACATGATAATAAACAAAATACTTAATTAAAGGACATATTAATAACAAATATATGTAATGATTCGTAAGTTATCAAATTGGGGAAGACTACAACATTGTGTAACTTTCTTGAATTGCTATTAACTAAAATTGACATTGATAGACTATATGATTTTAATGATTTCTATAATGTGTTTATGTTTATCATGTCCAAAGTGTTTTGAATTTTGTTTGTCGTTATTGAATATTTCAAATTATATATATATTTTTAAACTAATAATTTAAATTTGTTTAGATACAATAATTGATAAAATTAATTAGCTAAAAGTCATATTCATAATATTTTTTTAAAACAAAGTGGTTTATGATAAAACTTCAGCTATTTCAATAAAATTAATTGGAATAAAGACATTAAAATACCTTGCATATATACTTGGTACTACTACTTCAAACATTTGTTAGAATACTATAAATGTGTCCCTTTCCCATGCAGTGAAAGTGTTTTCAATGTATGGGAAAATAATTGATAAAAAAATTAATTAAAAAATTTTAGATTTGAGAGGGAAGGACAAAAATGTCAAAAAAGAAACTACTTATAGCGTGAATAGGGTTTTTTTTAACATTTTAGCCAAATTTGGGCCAAATCTTTTTGGCCGAAAGGATTTTTTCCTATTTTTATATTGCTTTAGTTTGTATTTTTCTTGAGTTGAGAGTTTATCAGAAACAACATATCTATTTTTAAAATAGTGATAAGATCAATACCCGTAATATTAAATTATGCGAGAATCTATAAATTATTTCACTCAGAATAAAACTCTAGCTAATTAGTGCGTGTGAGAAATGTACTGTTAAAATTGGAAGGTTGGCATGATTCTTTCCCACGTAAAGAAGGCATGTACATAAACAATTGTAAATAGGTGAAGAAATATTTTGGTTGGTTAAGTTTGTTATAGATTAGCCAATAAACATTAGACACTTGTATGTATAGGATTTTACAATTACTCCATTATTTTTTTAGCCATAGAACATATATTGTATAAATAGAAGAAGGGTTGTACCATAAAATATGTGTTCATTCTTCCCTTGTTATTTGAATTATAATCGTCTATTTTTTTGAAAGAAAAATGAATTTTTTCATCTTATGCTTATTAGCATTATTTTTCACCACCACAAAAGAGGTGGATGGTGGTGGGGCGAGAATTGTACTATCAGTGCCACCATCATCGCTTGTTTTTCCAACAACCTCATCGACGATACACAACTCATACGACATTAAATTCAGTCCATCACTAATTATATTCATTTGTATAACCATCTCCTTGTGTGTAGGTGTCATAGTGTATGAACTCTGGACGAATCCTCGTTTTTACTTCGATAAAATTACAACTTTCTCAGTATTCAATTATTCCGATGTTGTCAAAGAAAATGTTTTAATAAAATCCCCTAATATCAAGCTAGAATGCGAGGTGTGTTTGAAAGAGTTGAAAATTGAACAAAACTGTCTTACCAGATGATGCAGTCAAGAGTTTGGTGGAGTTAAACTTGAGTAGGGCTTAAAATTTGAAGGTATTTTCTTACTTTTAATGAAGTAAAAATTGGTGCAACATTTCGTACGCACCAAGTATTTACATCAATTCAATAAATGCATAAATAGTATGTGTCTTTACAAAAATGGTTATCACCAGTACTACTTCTACATGTTTTAATTTAAATAATAATCTTTTGTGTCCTGAAAAGTTTCTTATTTATGTGTAAACAATGAGAAACCCCCAGCAAAAATCTAGGAGGTAACTTTGACTTTATACCAGCATTCAAATTAAATTGAAATGCCTCAAATTAGTATTTCTAAGGACATTTTTTTAGAAGAGTTCCGGGGTGGGGCGTATCAGGAATGCTTTAGGATGCAAATAAAAGACGTAGATTCATAGGGCGTATGCGGCAGAAATTAAGGTGTAAGCCACGGGCATAAAAGTAGTGTATGTCTCGGGTGTTGAATTTAAATTTTGTTGTTTTAAAAATATTTTATATATAAATAATGTTTCTGTTATTGATGTAATGATATTTATACTATACGTTGACTATGTTTTCATGTTGTAAGGATTTTTTCCTAAAATATATAAATAAAAAAGCAACTTTCATAAAAAATAACACTATCATAAATAGTTTTTTAGATGATTATGTTGAATAAATTATTTTTATATCTCAAAAAAAAGTTATAACATATTCTTTTTTCTTCATTGGTCATAATTAATAGACATTATTATAATATTATAATAGACCCTTTATTAGCATTTATAACATATTATATAGATGACCCTCTAATACCAATACAATCCCGACCTTATAATCCCTTTTCCATTTTCCCATCAAAAAATATAATTTTTTTTTAAAAAAAGGTATGTTATTACTATTATACTACAGTTCATAATTAAGATCGGTAATATATAAATCGTGAAAAAAAAATATTTCAGTGGGAGGTTTTAGCAAGCAATATAGAACAAAGAAAAAATGGGATCCCCGTTATATATTGTGTTGATGTTTAAGCATTTTAATATTAAATTAAAATATTAAAAGATACATATTACTTTCTCCGTTTCTATTTATTTGTCAAATATTTTTTAATTTGATCTTTCTTTTTACTTGTCAAATTTGACAAATCAAGAAAAAACAATTTTTTTCTTTCTATTATATCCTCAATTTATTAATATTGAGTTAATGTCTTTGAAAAATATAGCGAGTAAATATATTTAAAATTCTATCAATTAATAGAGGTAAAATGGTAAACTCACTATATTAATCATTATTTTCTTAATAGGTGTTTAAATCAAAATTTGACAAGGAATAGTTGGAGTAGCAGGTATAATAAATGGACAAAAAGGTGGATCATTTTTTGATGAAATTCATGTAATCACTAATGCTATGATCTATCATTAATTATCTACCAACCCCATGTTTTACTATATTACTATCCCTGAAACAAATTCAATAACTAGACCAACGCAATTCAAACTCAAACAACTAATAGATATATTTCATTAACTGGTAATTGGAATTACAAAGGAACTTAAGAACTAAAAGAAAAATTGAAGAACACAGATAGAAGAAAGGGATGAGAAGCACAAGTTAGAGAAAAGGGATGAGGAAATACAGATACTCCATAACAATTTGCATAACCGTTTTTTCTAATTCCTAGTCTTTTTTAACAAATGGTAATTGGCCTGGATTCCAAATAAAACTCTCTAATATTTTTCTTGGCTCAATACATTACTAAAAAACTGGCAAAAACCGATGTAAAAAAGCGACGGACTACGTCGTTTTTTTGTCAAAATCGACGGAAAAGCGATCAGTCTGTTCCGTCGCTATGTTGCTCGAAGCTTTTTCAAAAGTGACGGACTGCGTCTCAAAAAGCGACAGACTGAGTCGAAAAAGTGACGGACTGCATCGCCCATTAAATTTTTTAATTTTATTTTATTTTATCAGCAACACGACGGACATCGTCTTTATTTTTTTTATTTTTTAAAATTATTTATTAAAAAGCAACGGACGGCGTGGTTTATTTTTATTTTTTTTCAGCAAAGCAACGGTTATTGGGTCACTATCTGTTGCTTTTCTTCTTAGTGTTCTTGATATTTTCCAGAAAAGCGACGGTTATTGGGCCACTATCGGTCGCTTTTTGGATTTTTTTTTAAAAAAATGCAGAAAAGCGAGGGACTAAAGGACCCTGTCCGTCACTTTTTCTGCAATCAAATTTCAATTCAGTCCAATCTAATACAACAAACAACAAACAAAACACACAAAATATATAATAACAAACATAATTAAACACTCAAAACCAATAAAATCATAAATCCTACGGTAATTCAAGATTTCTAAAGTTTAAGCTTAATTAGTTCTTAAAGTCCACAATTCATCAAACCTAAGTTAATAAATTAATGAACAATTCACAATTTCTAAAGTTCACAACCTAAGTTCAAATAATTAAATAGTATAGTTTAATATTTTTAAACTCTAGTTAGCTTAATTAGTTCATATAAAGACTACAATTCAATAAGAATTCTAAAGTAACATCATTTCAAGTTCAAAGTTTGCAAGTTCAAGTTCTAATTAATTCTAGTTATAACTAATTAAGTTCTAATTAAGTTGTAATTACAAGTTCTAGTTAAGTTCTATTTCATGAAATTCAAGTTGGATTTTTCTAAGTTAAAGTACAAAATTTCAAATTTCAAGTATAATTAAAGTTCAAGTATCTAAAGTTGAGAATTTATACAAACCAAAATAATTCCAAAAACTTCAAAAATCCTAAAATTCAAATTCTAAAATCTAATAAGTTCAACTTTAAAAATCCTAAAGTTCAAGTTCAAAATTCAAGTTCAAAGTTCACAACTTAAAGTTCATAAATCCTACAGTTCATCAAACCTAAGTTAATAAATTCATGAACAATTCGTAATTTCTAAAGTTCACAACCTAAGTTCAAATAATTAAATACTACAATTCAATATTTTTAAACTCTAGTTAGCTTAATTAGTTCATATAAAGACTAAATTCAATAAGAATTCTAAAGTCAACATCGTTTCAAGCTCAAAGTTTGTATGTTCAAGATCTAATTAATTCTAGTTATAATTAATTAAGTTCCAATTAAGTTGTAATTATAAGTTCCAATTAAGTTCTATTTCATTAAATTCAAGTTGGATTTTTCTAAGTTAAAGTACAACATTTCAAATTTCAAGTATAATTAAAGTTCAAGTATCTAAAGTTGAGAATTTATACAAACCAAAATAATTTCTAAGTACTTCAAAAATCCTAAAATTCAAGTTCTAAAACCTAATAAGTTGAACTTAAAAATCCTAAAGTTCAAGTTCTAAATTTTGTAACAACCTAGCCCGTTGTAACTAAAAATATCTGCGGTAAAGGTATATGAATCTCATTCATCATAAAGTTAGGATAAATACCTTGATATGTGAATGAATTAGTTGTGACTTAAGGTCGTGCTATGCTCCTATCTCAAAGTTGAGCTGAAAGTGTCTTTTCGATTTAGTTTTGGACTTGAGTTCAAACTAAGGTCAACTTAAAACGATCATATTTCTCAGCCTATAATGCATTAGGTAGACCATGACTATCAAATTAAAGGTCTTTGAGTCTTATTTCCAACCCCATCAAATTTGCCTTATTTGGAGTTTAGAGTAAAATGTTATGCCAATTTTACTCGACACTATCCGTTTCAGGCCGCCAGAGCGGGATTGAGGCCGTTGTAGCGGGATCCAACGGGCCAGAACTTAAAAGTGGCGTGTTTATATTATCTTCTTCTTCCACTAAGTGTCAAAATAGATGCGGGTTACCCTAGAAACCCCCAAGAAGCTATTCTAGGCTTGGAGAGAATGGGAGAAGAGAATTCTAGCGCAAGGAAGGCTACAACCCACGGATTCAGGACCGTCTCCATGGATTCTCCTTCCAAAAATCAGGGATCGTGCTATAATACTTCTACAATTATTTGGCACCCAGGTAGGCTAGGTTTCCCTAATTGATTAGTTGTAAATCTGTTTCCACGCATTCTATGTTGTAATTGACATGAGATTTCATGCCTAGGACTTCGGACATGGAGTTTGGATGAATGAATATATTATTATTGTTGTTTAGTATAGGAATGTACCATGTATGTATCATTATCTTGTGACTAGTGATGATAGTCTAGTTCTTGGTTGATAACTGTAATACTGCTTGTTGATATGATTGATGATTCTGTGTGAATTATCTGAGTAATGTGAATCATGAAGTAAGGGAAAGAGGTAATTGATCTAGTATTGATAAATCTCTTGAATGAACGCATTAATTATTTGTGGTTATAGGTTATGGTTGGTCTGTATCATAGTGAGACTCTCAATAGTGATTGAGTAAGGTTATGACATCTTCTATGTATTTAATTATTGTGGTTGAATGGTTGATATGTTGTTGTAATGGGTCTACAATTTCAGGACTGTGAAATCCATAATCTTGATTTTTTTCTACCAAAAGTGATTCTTTAAATAAAGAAGGCTTGATGAAATATTGTTAATGAAGGGAAAGATAGAATGTAACTAATGAAATGACTATTGTGAACAATTACATGCAATGAACCTATCACTTGATTACGCAAGTATGTGAACTATTCATTATAGACTGTGATTGTGGTTGTGTTTGTGATTTTGGATCGGGTGTCACGTACCGACACATATATTAGATTGGGTTTCACTTTCTGACATATATATAGGATCGGGTATCATGTTCCGACACGTATATAGGATCGAGTGTCACATTACGACATATATATAGGATCGGGTGTCACGTTCCGACACATATATGGTTTGGGTATGGGTTCCATGAGAAAATCAATGTGTGACTATCATCTGTGAATTAATCTTGACTATGTGATGATAGAAAAACTGATCAGATTATAACTGAGCATGCCCATCCTGTGTAATAACTGATATGAAAGGACCAAAGGTCCTAGTGTTATCATGTTAACTGTTGTAATTGGGATTTACCTTATGAAATTGTACATTTCTCCTAAAATGTTAAATTGATAATGTGTTCATATATATGCCTGATTGGATTATGTTATGGGTGCTAGATGCATCCGCATAGTAGGTATTAGGTTGTGGGTAAATCAGTGGAAAGTAATCAGTATGTTGTTAAGGGAGATTAATGACTTAAAGTCAGTTATTGTTGATGCCCTATAGGCACATGGGTTAAAAAGAGGATTGGAAGGTTTTCAAAGATTCTGTGTCTGGACAGGTCGCCCTGGCGGGAGGAATCCCGCTGTGGCGAGGCCGCTAGAGCGGGATAGGCCCCACCATAGAAGGACAGTAGTGGTTAGGAGTAGAGCTTTAGTCCCCCTAATGTTTTCCTCTTCCAAGTGAGATGTTAATTATCCTAAGGCCATGTGTTGGTGTGAAACTAAATAGAGTAGACGGGGTTAGATGGAGTTAGTACTGGCCCCGTAGTTTGGAAACTTCTCTATGTGATAGAAGGACAAGGCCTTAATCTGTATTAAAATTGGCAGCGGACCAACTAGAAATGATAAAAGTTAGGCTTGAACAACTCTAATGAGGTTAATGAGAATGATAAGAGTTTTGCATAAGGTTTGGCGGTGAATCTCTTGAGAGCATGTTTTCTTCTTATCGATTTCTTTATATTATGCGATGTGTATCGGGTTAACCGATGATGTCTACTGGTATGTGTTGTTTGTACTAATACTACTATTTCTATGCCACTTTGCATAGTCTGGTTGCAGAGTCAGTGATATTTCATAGGTGAAGACGAAGATGAGTCTCCAAGAGTTTCTACTCTTCATTCCTTATGGTGGAAGTTATGTCTTGCTTTTATTTATACTCTGTATCTTTAGAAGCTCGTGTACCTTTTTAGACTAGTATCTGTAGGGGTGTTAAGTGTTTCTTGTAATAAACCTTGGAGTTTTAAAAAATTTAATTTTTTGTGTATTCCTGACTCTTTTAGGACCTATAATGGTATTTTATTAAACGTCCACGTGATATTTTGTAAGAGTTCTCCTTTCTAGGTGTTAGAGTAGGTGCCTGCACAGCCCGGTGGGGTGGATCGTGACAAGTTCAAGTTCACAACTTAAAGTTCATAAATCCTATAATAATCAAGATTTCTAAAGTTTAAGCTTAATTAGACTACAATGCATCAAACCTAAGTTAATAAATTAATGAACAATTCACAATTTCTAAAGTTCACAAACTAAGTTCAAATAATTAAGTAATACAATTTAATATTTTCAAACTCTAATTAGCTTAATTAGTTCTTATAAAGGCTACAATTCAATAAGAATTCTAAAGTAACATCATTTCAAGTTCAAAGTTTGTAAGTTCAAGTTCTAATTAATTCTATTTATAATTAATTAAGTTCTAATTAAGTTGAAATTACAAGTTCTAGTTAAGTTCTATTTCATGAAATTCAAGTTGGATTATTCCAAGTTAAAGTACAAAATTTCAAATTTCAAGTATAATTAAAGTTCAAGTATCTAAAGTTGAGAATTTATACAAACCAAAATAATTCTAAGTACTTCAAAAATTCTAAAATTCAAGTTCTAACATCCTAATAGAATTGAAGTATCTAAAGTTCAAGTTAGTGACCACATGAAATTGTAACTTCTAATTGGTTCTAAAGTCTAAAACGTTTAAACTAAACACACCAAAAAAAATTCTAAGTTCAACTTATAAAATCCGGCCTAAAGTTCAAGTTCTAAATTCAAGTTCCAAGTTCTAAGTTCAATACAAGTTATGATTAAGTTCTAATTTGAAATTAGAAGTTCTAATTTGAAATTAGAAGTTCTAATTAAGTTCTAAGTTCATGATATTCTAAGTTCAAAAAATCATATATTCAAGTATTTCTAAGTTAAAAAAATCATCATTTCTAACTTCTAAATTCTAATTACTTCTTAAATTTAACTTTTAACTTCAACGAGACTTCAATTCCAACTAAAAAATACCTAATTTACCATCTAATTTTAAAAAAACCCAATCCAAATTAAATCCCTAAAATCTTCATTCACTAATTCACAATTAAATATACAAACTAACTATGTTAATAACATTCTAACTTCAAAAACATTTTAATTCCAACTCAAAAATACTCAATTCACAATCTAATTCAAAAAATCCAAATTCAAACTAAAACCCTAAAATTTTGTTCACTAATTCCCACATAAATATACAAATTAACTATGTTAACAACATTCTAAATTCAAAACACTTCAATTTCAACACAAAATATCCAATTCACAATCCAATACAAACTAAAGCCCTAAAATCAAAACTATAACTTCATTAACTAATTCACAATCAAATACACAAATTAACTATTTTAATATCATAAATTCAACAAACTAAATGAAATAAACTAAATAACAAATCAAAGAATTCTCAAATTACAAAAAAAAACCTAACTAACCTTAACAATGAGAGAAAGAGGGAAGAAAGAGAGGGATGAACGGAGGCAGTAAGGAGGACGGCGGCAGGGAGAAGGCGAGGGCAGCAACGGTAGGGGGAGTTGTAATGATCCTGAAGGTTATTTTAAGAAATTTTTGAAAAAAAATTATTTTACCCCTCTTGGTAGTTTTTTTTAGTCATATTTTATTGATACTGATGTCGGTTTCGTGATTTTCTTTAAAAGTTGCGATTTTTGGTAAACTCTGAGTTTTAGAGGTTAGGAATGACTCAAAAGTGGTATTTCAGGTCATTCAGAGTTTTGATCCTCGGAACACAATTCTGTCGATTTCATCAGTTTTGAAACATTGAAATTGGTCAAGGAGAGTTGATAGAATCATATTCGGCGTCATATCGTGGATTTGAGGGGTTGAGTTAGAAATATTTGAGTTTTTGGCCATAGGTTTGACTTTGGTCAACATTTGAGGATCGGATGCTCGGAATTGAATTTCGATAACTCCGTTGGATTCGGAGGGTGATTTTAAGCCCAAGGAGAGTTCTTGTTTATTTTTCAAAAGCTCCAAGGGCGATTTGGTCATTTGAGGCATAAAGTTGTTTTAGTTGCGACTTTTTAGTTTCTGGGTCAAGGAGGCTCGAAATAGAATATTGATGCTTATTTTGAGTACGGAATGTCAAGTTTAGTATGGTTGCATAAATGGTTTGTCTACATGAGATCCCGAAGGAATCTCGAGGGGCCAATTCAAAACTTTAAAACTTGGTGAATTTTGGATTTCAGTTGTGGTCTGGTGCAGACCTCGTTATCACGAGGGAGAGGTCGCAATAGTGATGCTTGCTTAAGCGAGCCCCCTTTGCGAAAGCAAAGGTCCGGGTCAAGTGAGGAATTCGCGAAAGCGATAGAGCGTGATGTCTTAGTGAGGGTACGGGGTTGCAAAAATGACCAAGGGGTTGCAAAAGCGAGGTCCTCTTAAGCGAATCCCCAGCCGCTTAAGAGACATCAGAAAGGGGTTAAGGTCGGGGTTTAATCCTTTTCCCCATTTTCAGACCTTAAGAGCTCGAATAGACGAATTTTGATGCAGGATTTCTTGTGTTGGTGATTGGGTAAGTGTTCTTGAACAAGAATTTACGTTATCCATCCATTTTTATCATGATTTTGGTTTCAAATTGAGGATTTTGGACGCCAAATTTGAGATTTCTTCAAGAACATTTAAACTTCCTGTAAAAGATGATTGTGACCTGATTTCAACCTCATTTTCAAAACGGTTTTAGACAATGGATTCCTAATACTCCAAGGAACGTTTTTATGTAGAAATCCCTTGAATTAGACCCCATTTTCGAAGTTGAATTTTGAGCCTTTGACCTCTTTTTTGCTGTATTTCAATTCTTAATATCGTTGGTTCTATGAACATATTTTGGTTTATTATTTGATGCAACAGAGGATTGAAAAACAATAAGTATTATTTTGTAGCTTGTCATGAATGAAACTGAGATCTGAATGTGTATTTAATTACTCTACTTCCTCCGATTTCTTTTATCTACAATGGCTATATTCTTTTTCCTTTACGCCGACAACGGCTATATTCAACGCTTTTCGGTGCACTTATGTCAGAGGCAACCAAGGTCCAACCCACATATCTCACTTGTCCCCTCTCTCTCTCTCCTTTCTCTTCTTCTCTCCCTTCCCTTCTTCCTTGTTCGACGCAACCCTAGGCAGCAAACAAGAGAGAGATGGCAGCAGCACTGTCTGTCTCGCCGGCGACCACCATATCTGAACAAAAGTTCCTAAGCAGCACCAAGGTCCCTCCCATCTTCAAAGGCGTGCCATCTTGACCAACTCTTCCTCGTCTCTTGGCGTTTTCCAGTGAAACAGGTTGTCCAGATTCCGGCAGCTCCAAGCAGATTCCGACGACTTTCAGAGATTCAATCAAATTCAGAAGCCCAGATTTCTTTGCTACTAAGTGTTTTCCGACGTGAACATCGTTTTCTAGTGGTAACCAGGTTCATTTCAACTGGAGTTGGTACCTCCGGTTTCCATATCTATTTTTTGTTCATACACTTGTAGTACATTTTGAATTTAGTACATTTTACATTTAGTGATTTTGTATTTAAACCTTTGAATAATTTATTAGTTCATACGCATTCCCGTGGATTTGGGTAGTGATGGTAGACTAGGATCATGTTCTCGTTCAAGGATGGGGATGAGGGTAGGGAAGGGTAAGTGGGTTAAAGGAGTGTCTAGACTGAGAGTAGGCTCTTGGAACATTGGGACGTTAATAGGAAAGTCTATAGAGCTAGTTAAGATTCTTAAAAAAAGGGAGTATAAGGTGGTCATAAAGCTACTCCAAATGGGTAGGCCATAAAGCTAAGGAGATAGACAGGTATAAGCTTTGGTTCTTTGATAGATCAAAGTATAGGAATGGAGTAGGCATTTTAGTAGACAGTGATTTAAGGGATCAGGTGGTGGAGGTTAAGAGAGTCACTAATAGAATGATGTCGATTCAGGTGGTCGTTGAAGGGACCACTTTGAACATTATTAGTGCGTATGCGCCGCAAGTGGGCTTAAGCGAGGAGGAGAAAAGGCACTTTTGGGATAATTTGGACGAATTAGTGGGAGGCATACCGCCTACCGAGAAGCTTTTCATGGGAGGAGATTTCAATGGGCACATCGGATCTATTTCGGGAGGGTATGACGATGTGCATGGAGGCTTTGGCTTCGGGGACAGAAATGGAGGAGGAGTTTCACTTTTGGGTTTCGCAAGAGCTTTTGGGTTGGTGATAGCCAATTCGAGTTTTCCAAAGAAGGAGAACCACCTGGTAACCTTTCGTAGTTCGATGGCTAAGACTCAGATAGATTTTTTACTCCTTAAGAAGGATGATAAAGGTTTATGCAAAAACTGTAAAGTCATTCTGATCGATAATCTTACGACCCGACATAAGCTCTTGGTGATGAATTTAGTGATCAGGATGACGAGGAAGAAGAGGGTCGGGGATGATTGACCTAGGATTAGATAGGAGAGTTTGACCACGGCTAGTGCTCTGGAGATGGGAGAGAAATTAAAAGATATGGGGGCCTGGGATAGTAGTGGGGATGCGACCAGTATGTGGGATAAGACAGTTAGTTGTATTAGGGTTATAGCAAGAGAAGTGTTGGGAGTCTCGACAGGTAGTGGTAGTCAGCATCGAGGGGACTGGTGGTGGAATGGAGAAGTGCAAGGGAAGGTGGAAGCAAAGAAGATGGCATATGCGAAGTTGATAGAAAGCAAGGATGAGGTGGACAAGTGGACGAATAGGAACTTTATAAGATAGAGAGGAAGGAGGCGAAGTCGGCGGTTTCGATGGCAAAAGTGGCACCTTTTGAATGCCTTTATGCTGAACTAGAAGAGAAAAATGGGGATAGGAAATTATTTAGGCTAGCAAGGTCACGGGAGAGAAGGGAACGTGATGTGGATCAGGTGAAGGGAATTAAGGACGAGCATGGAAAAGTATTGGTAGATGAGATACTCATTAAACAGAGATGACAGTCATACTTCCATAAACTCTTGAATGAAGAAGGGGACAAAGACATTGTGTTGAGAGATTCAGATCATATAGGGAGGCATCCCAAATTTGGGTCTTGCAGGAGTATTGAGGTCGAGGAGGTTAAGGGTGTTGTTCGTAGGATGCGCTAGGGAAGAGTGACCGAACCTAACGAGATTCTTAAGGAATTTTGGAAGAGCGCGAGCTCGGTAGATTTTGAGTAGCTAACTAGGCTATTTAATGTTATTTTTACGACAATAACGATGCCCAAAGAATGAAGGTCGAGCGTCATGATCCTTCTATACAAAAACAAGGGGGATATTCAGTGTTGTAACAACTATAGAGGTATCAAGCTACTAAGACATACTATGAAAGTGTGGGAAAGAGTGGTGGAGATGAGGGTGAGAAGAGACGTGTCTATCTCAGAGAACCAGTTCGGATTTATATCGGGATGCTCAACTATGGAAGCCATCCATCTTATGAGGAGACTAGTGGAGCAGTATAGGGAGAGGAAGAAGGACTTGCATATGGTATTCATCGACCTAGAAAAAGCTTACGATAAAGTTCCAAGAGAGATACTATGGAGATGTTTGAAGGCTAGAGGTGTACCTGTGGCATACACTAAGGTGATGAAGGACATGTATGAGGGTGCCAAAATAAGGGTAAGGACAATAGGAGGGGACTCAGAGCACTTCCTAGTAAGGATGGGGTTGCATCAAGGATCAACACTTAGTCTATTTTTATTTTCTTTGTTGATGGATGGATTGACGCGACAAATTCAAGGTGAGGTGCCATGGTGTATGCTTTTCACGGATGACATAGTCCTGATCGATGAGACTCATAGAGGAGTTAACGCTAAGCTGGAGGATTGGAGACACACCTTGGAGTCTAAATGGTGTAAGCTGAGTAGAACCAAGATAGAGTACTTAGAGTGCAAGTTCAGTGAGATACCTCAGGAGGTTGGTGTGGAAGTTAGGCTTAGTGCCCAGGCCATCCAAAAGAAAAGTAGTTTCAAGTATCTTGGGTATATCATGCAAGGTAGTGGGGAGATTGACGATGATGTCACACATCATATTGGAGCAGGATGGATGAAATGTAGGCTCGCTTTTAGAGTGCTATGTGACAAGAATGTGCTACCACAACTTAAGGTCAAATTCTACAAAGTAGTGGTTAGACCAGCTATGTTGTATGGGGCAGAGTGTTGGCCAATTAAGATCTTTCATGTCCAAAAGATAAAAGTTGTCGAGATGAGAATGTTGAGATAGATGTGTGGGCACACCAGGAGCGATAGAATTAGAAATGAGGCTATTCAGGACAAGGTGGGAGTGGCCTCAGTGGAAGACAAGATGCGGGAAATGCGACTGAGATGGTTTGGGCATATGAAGATGAGAGACACAGATGCCCCAGTGCAGAAGTGTGAGAGGTTGGCCATGGATGGTTTCAGAAGAAGTAGGGGTAGGCCGAAGAAATATTGGGGAGAGGTGATTAGACAGAACATGGCGCAGTTACAACTTACCAAATATATGAACTTAGATAGGAGAGTGTGGAGGACCCACATTAGGGTAGAAGGATAGTACATAGTCTCGTTATTCTTCCTTATTAGTAGACGCATTAGCATATTATAATTTCTTGTGCTCTGATTTCTATTATTATTTATTACTTTTTGTACTTCTATACTTTGATTACGCTATTTTATCCATAAAGCTTTCGTTATTTGCTTTCTAAATTGCTTCAAATTTCTTATCCTTATCTGATCTCTTTTTATGCGTTGATTGAGCCGAGGCTATTTTGAAAACAACCTTCCTACCTTGGTAGGAGTAAGGTCTGCATACACTTTATCCTCTCCAGACCCCACATTGTGGGATTTCACTGGGTTGTTGTTGTTGTTTTTGTAATATCATTGGTTTCATATTTTGATTGGGAACTTGAAATTGCATAGATTGTGGTAATTTGGAGTACATTCGGAAGGAGAAGGCTCACGAGGATTGATCGAGCGCATATTGACTAAGGAAAGTGGACTCTTAAAACTCCGTGAATCTCTTAGAATTCCTGAATATCCCATTGTGTATGTGTTGGGACATAATGGGGATGATGTAACAAGTTTAATCGTGATATGAACTAATCTAAAATGAATTTATGGGGTTAATAAAAAAAGATGTATGATATTATTGAGTATTGAATATTATATGCAGTAATATAGATATCTATGTGTATTTGATGAAATACTTGATAGTCTAATTATGATTGGAGTTTGTCAGAATTGATTATTCCTCATTACTTGTGTGAGCATGCTGTTGGCATTGGTTTTGAAACACTGCGATGAAAGGTATATGATTGTGAGATCGATTCTTTTTCGATCAGAGATATGACATAGCCGAGGTTATTTTTGGTGAGAGGTTGATAGGCCAAGGTCATTTTCGATGGGTTTATATTATCGAGGTCATTTTTTAAAGGATTATATTGCCGAGGTCATTTTTGGTGGGATTACATTATTGAGGTTATTTTTGGCAAGATTATATAATTGAGGTCATTTCTGGCGAGGTTGTAGGACCGAGGTCATTTCCGTTAAGAGATTACGAGACCGAGGTCATTTTCAATTAGAGTTTATTATGCCGAGGTCTTTACCAACAATTGCACACATGCATGATCATTGAGTGTGTATAAATATATTATGTATATCTGTGTTTACAGTTTGATGCCTATTTGTTGATTTGTGAGTATTTGTACGATATTTCTTGTGATATTGAGTTGTGATCTAAACCTTATTGAACTGTATAGTATGAACTATTATGTTGGGATGATTTTTATGCAGGTTGTAGTTTAGAGGTTCGGTTGGGTTGAAAAAGGAGTTCATGTATTCTATTAGATTTACTTAGTTTTTCTTATTAGCTTGTTGGGTACCGTATTTTTTGGTACTCACCTTGCGTCTACACTTATGTAGGTTCTGAGCCTGGACTTTGATCACAGTCTCTTCGAATCATTCGTGGCTTCTAGTATTTTTAGGAGAGGTAGCTATTGACATTCAACATACTCTCAGATTTCCTGTACTCTTATGATTTACTCTACTTGAGAGTTGAAGATATATTGAGATTTGTATTTCATTTCATTTATTTTAGCGGCTTGCATATGTGACAACCAATCTTTGGGAGTATTTAAGTTGGAAGATTTTCTCTTTTGTTTATTATTTACTTATTTAGACTATTTCTGTTTTATTTATCGAAATGTTGGATTTTAGGCTGACTTGTTCGGTGGAAAAGGACAGGTGTCATCACACCCGGATTCGAGTTTTGACAAATTGGTATCAGAGCCTCAGGTTTATAGTTCTCACGTGTACAAGCTAAGTCTAAGTAAAGTCTCAAGGATCGGTACGGAGACATTTATACTTATCTTCGATAGGCTATGAAGACTGTTAGGAAACTTCCTTTATTTTTTTTTTCTTATCATGCCAAGTCATTATTACTATTATTGAGTATGACATGTTGTTTTGGAAAATGCCGAGGACCAAATTTACGTATATTGGTAGAGGGGAGGCAGTCCCTGAGGCAGCTGTTGAGACCCCAGCTAGAGGTAGGGGTAAGGGCCGAGTGAGAGGCCGAGGCTATGAAGCGGTTGTCGGTAGAGGTCGTGCCCGAGAAGAGGAACCTGCCTGAGGTCATGCTAGAGAGACCTCCCCAAAGCGATAGGTTGAGATTGCTGAGAACTAGGTTCTTCCAAAGCCTGCATCATCGTTGCTTCACGAGATCTTATTAAGGATGCTGAGTATATTGGAGAGTTTCACTCAGGGTACTACAGGAACATCGCAGGGTTTATAGACTAGCATTGGTGTATAGACTCCAGATCAATATCATATCCTAATAGTTCAAGTTCAGGTGAGCCAGCCACCATTGGTTCCCGCACCAACTGCCGGTGCGAAGATTGCTCCAGATATGGTTATGAGTATAGTTGATCATTAGTGCTATGAGAGGTTTCAGAAGATGAAACCACCCCAGTTTCAGGGTGGTAAGAGCAAGGATGTACATGAGTTTTTGACATTGTGTCGTGAGATGTTGGAGGTAGTGAGCCTAGCTGATGCCCGGGGTATTCGATTTATTGTACTCCAGCTCCGTTGGTCGGTCAGAGATTAGTGGAGGACATTTATGAGATCAAACCAGTTAGATCCCTTCCGGTTCATTGGGAAGGTTTGCTAGTGCTTTTGAGGATTGCTTCATCCCATGGAGCATATGGGAGGAGAGTAGATTGAGATTTGAGAGTTTGACTCAGGGCAGCATGTGAGTTGCATGTTTTTGAGGATTGTTTCATTCCATGGAGCATAAAGGAGGAGAGTTTACTGAGAATTGAGAGTTTGACTCAAGGTGGCATGTTAGTTTTCGAGTATGAGGCCCATTTCTACCAATTGTCGAGACATACTACAATATTGATCCTAGATAAGGCAGAGAGAGTTCATAGGTTCGTGAAGGGTTTGACCTTTTCTATTCGATCTTATGTGTTCAGATCGACCCGTGAGAGGGCTTCCTTCCAGTCCATTGTGAGTTCCACCAAGGAGGCAGAATTGATAGTCAAAGAGGAGTTTCGAGACCCCAAAAGGGCCTGTGCTAGTGGTCAGTTTTTGGGTACCTCATCTGGAGGTAGAGGTTTACATAGGTGCGGCAGTCAGTTTCAGTGCTAGAGGCATGTTCATGCTTCTATGCCAGCAACCGATAGTGGGCAGTTAGTCTGAGGGTCTCAAAGTTCGGGCCAAGGTGGTTATGATATTCTATCAGGGTCATCGCAGAAGTCTTCGATCTCGAGGTCGTATTTCAATTATGAAGATCCGGTTATTTGATATGCCAGTGCCTAGTACAGACTTATTCAGGGGCCCAGCACATTTATTCAGTAGCTCCAGAGAGAGATTCGGTGCCTACGACTAGAGGTCAGGGTAGAGCTTAGACAGGTAAAGATGGTAGAGCTTCTGATAGTGGTGTTGTGGTTCTGCGAGCTAGGGGTACGGTTCAGGCGGGTTGTGGTAGAGGAGATCAGTGTTATACTTTTCTGGAGAGACCCGAGGCTGAGGCTTCTGATGTTGTTATTACATGTATCGTTCCTTTTTTCCATCGACTTGCACTTGTGTTATTTGATCTTGGATCTACATTCTCCTATATGTCTACCTATTTTGCATTTGGATTTCATTTGACTTGTGATCGCATTCCCATTCCTATTCATATCTCTACACCCATGGGTGAGCCTTTACTATGGATCAAGTGTATCAATCCTGTTTTATTTCTTTAGTCGGGTATGATACTTGGGTAGACATGATTATACCGGGGATGGAATACTTTAATGTGATATTAGGTATGGATTAACTTTCTCCTTATCATATTGTTCTTGATTGCTATGCTAAGATCGTGACCTTAGCGATATCGGGTGTTTCAAAGATCAAGTAGAAAGGCACTAGTGGTTCGTACCCTAGTAAATTTATCTCATATATACGTGCTCAAAGACTGATTGATAGAGGGTGTATGTCCTAATAGGCTTTTATTCGGGATACTAGTATTGAGTCACCTCTCATAGTGTCTATTCCCGTATTTAAGGAGTCCACCGATATGTTTCCTACTGATCTTCCAGGAGTTCCTCCGAATAGAGATATTGACTTTGCTATTGACTTAGAGCCGGGCACTAAGCCCATCTCTATTCCACCTTATCGTATGGCTTCGGTAAAGTTGAAGGACCAGTTGTAGGATCTATTGAGTAAAGGGTTTATTCGCCCTAGTATGTCACCTTGGGGTGCACCAGTTGTATTCATGAAGAAAAAGGATGGGTTTATGAGGATGTGCATCAATTATAGACAGTTGAACAAGGTGACAGTTAAGAACAAATATCCTCTTTCTCGTATTGATGATTTGTTTGATCAACTTCAAGGAGAGTCCTTGTTCTCCGAGATAAATTAGAGATCCGGGTATCATCAATTGAGGATTAGACTGTCAAATATTCCTAAGACCGCTTTCCTGACTCGTTATGGCCATTACGAGTTTTTGGTTATGTCATTTGGGCTAACCAATGCCCCAACAATGTTCATGGAGTTGATGAATGGGGTATTTAGGCCGTATCTGGACTTTTTTGATTGCTTTCATTGATGATATCTTGGTGTACTCCAAGATAGAGGAGGATCATGCTAGTCATTTGAGATTGGTGCTTCAAAAATTGAGGGAGACAAAGTTGTATGCCAAGTTCTCTAAATATGAGCTTTGGCTTGATTCCGTAGCATTTCTAGGGCACGTGGTGTCCAAGGAGGGTATTAGGGTGGATCCGGCCAAGATTGAGGTGGTTAGAGTTTGGACCAGGCCTACTTCTCCAACTGAGATTCGGAGTTTTATGGGTTTGGCTGGATATTACTGATGCTTCGTGCAGCGATTCTCTACTATTGCGGCCCTATTGACTAGACTCACTCAGAAGGCGGTAGATTTTCATTAGTTCGATGAGTATGAGGCGAACTTTTGGAAGCTCAAGGCCTTGTTGACTTTAGCTCCTATTTTGACCTTCCCGAGGAGGGTGTAGACTTCACCATTTATTGTGATGTTTCTGGTGTTGGTTTGGGTGGAGTTTTGATGTAGAATAGGAAGATAGTTGCCTATGCATCTAGACAGTTGAAGGCGCATGAGAAGAACTACCCTACCCATGATCTAGAGTTAGCGGTGGTGGTATTTGTGTTAAAGCTATGGCGTCATTACTTGTATGGTGTGCATTGTGAGGTATTCACTAATCACCGGAGTCTTCAATATATCTTCAGTCAAAGGATATGAATTTGAGACAGCATAGATGGCTTAAGATACTGAAAGACTATGACATGATTATATTTTACCACCCAGGGAAGGCCAATGTGGTGGCCGATGCTTTGAGTAGGAAGACTCCTAGTATAGGGAGTCTCACGGTGATTAGTGTTGACAAGAGGCCCTTGGCTAGAGATGTTTAGAGGTTAGTCAATAGCCTTGTGATATATCGCGTATTTACGATATTTTCGACGCTTAAAATGGTGAATTAGTATGTGTTGCAAGCATGTTTATGTAGATATGATGTGGTTTTTGTTTGTTTTGCAGGAAAACTAAGTCGCACATAAGTTTGGATGACTCTATGGGTTTGAGCACTGTTTTGCTGAGTGTTGAGGAGTACAAGCCTCACACGGACCATAGTGCCTTGCATGGGCCGTGGTGGTCGTCATGGAGATGATGATAGAAGAAAGCTGGCTGGAGGTGCTTAGTACAACCCCACAAAGTCCACCATGGATTGTAGTGCATTGCACGGGCCATGGTGGGTGTTGTACTGCTGATCTTGTAAAGGTGCAGATGGGATAAATTTTTCCAAGTGTAACTCCATGGAACTCATTACGGCCCATGGATCCCAATAGGGACCGTGGTAATTGCTCGTAAAGGTTGATGAAGGAAAGTGGAAAATCGTCAAAGGCTATCATCACGAAACCCAGTACGGGTCATTTTAATCACTACGAGGCATGATGGGTGTCTGTGAAGAGATGAAAGATACGCAGCAGGAGCCAAGTTAAACACCATGGATCATGAAGTTCAGTACGGTCCGTGGTGAGTAAGCGTGAAGGGTGCCGACTTCAGTTTTCCTAGTTTGTTTAGGATTTGGTTTTGTATTTCTATATCTACCCGAATTTATTTTATTTTTAGGGTTCAACATTTTTATTAGTTTTTGAGTACTTTTTGAACATTATGAAGCTATATGTAGCTACTTTCGGAGATTTCTTCATGATATATTATTCCAGTTTTCATCCTTTATTTGTGATTCATGTGGTTGATTCAAGATTGACTTCTTCATCCGCATAAGTATTAATTCATGAATTCTTCATAAATTCTTGTTCTTTTACTTACAAGTATGAGTAGCTAAACCCATAACTAGGGTGTGGGAACCATGCTGCCTTAACTAAAATAGGCA
Source organism: Solanum dulcamara (assembly GCF_947179165.1). Lineage (NCBI taxonomy): Eukaryota > Viridiplantae > Streptophyta > Magnoliopsida > Solanales > Solanaceae > Solanum > Solanum dulcamara. The sequence continues at coordinate 9,306,773 of NC_077246.1, read as the reverse complement.
AAAATAGGATTGATATTCGTGATTTATTTTTACATGTATTATGATTTCTTCATTCAGAAGTCTTTCTTAGTGAGTGCACACATTAAGAACTTGCCCATATTCATTACTTGCGCAGGTCACAACAGAAATTCGAAGAGTCTAGCTTCAAAAGAAGGGATAAACTTCATCTAAGTTACTTGAAATAGAGAGGAGATAGTACTCTGGGATCATGGCGAGGGTTAGTAAAATATATATTCCGAGACCGGGAGGAGATGAATGAAATATGTCTAAGAAGGACTGGGAGGTGAATTAGATGTTACCTAACTCGTTAGATTTTGCATGCAACACAATGAACGATATCATGAATACAATTAGCCTATTAACTAACAAGTCATGGGGAACACAATCTTAGTCTAGCCTTCAAATAGTTTACAACTTTAATCTTATTTACTTGTCTTTGCATTATTACTTGTTCTATACTAAAACCAAAACTCCCACTTTTACTTTATGCAAGTTTATTTTCGATAAGTAGCAACTACGACTGAATAGTGATAGTTAATAGAACTTGTTTCAACCTATTCCCTGTGGGTTCGACCCCGACTCTTAGTTGGGTAAAAGATACTGCTAACGATCATCTATATCTCTTTCGAGAGGTGTAATTGAGCATTATCACCTTGTCTGATTGCAAGTTTCTAAGGAGGGTGGAGGATTTATTGCTTCTATTGAGGCCCGCTCTTTCTTAGTTGGGCAGATTCGGGAGAGGCAGTTTGATGATAAGAAGTTATGTATTATTCAAGACAAGGTATTGATGGTTGAATCCAAAAAGTCTAGACTTGATTCAGAGGGTGTCTTGAGGATTGGGGGATGGATTTGTGTGCCCAAGGTGGACAACTTGATCATATTGATACTAGAAGAGGCTTATGACTCTCGATATTCTACTCATTCGGGCACGACAAAGATGTATCATGACCTTAGTGTTATACCCCGTACTTTTGTACTTTGGGACATGTTCTTAAGCTTCTTGAAAGTTGCTAGGTGACCCCTACTGCTACAATATGACTAAACAATTCTAAGGAAGGGAGGATTAGGCCGTCCCGAATGATTGGAAATAGATTTGGAAGGATGTGAAGGAGTTGGAGGCTAAGTAAAAAGTCGTGGAACCCGACTTACTCACGTAAGCTACCAACTTGGATGTTTTACAAAATTAAGCTACTTGAGTATACATCGAGCTTAAGTAGAAAATATTATATAGATTCTTAAAGTGAGGCGAGGCTACGAACCTACAAAAAGGATCAAAAACTAGGTTCCGAACTTACGAAAAGAAGCAAGTAGGTGACAAGTAGGTGATGCACCTACTTGGGGTAATTAGGTGACCCACCTACTTAGGGTGGACCCCACGCTGCCATGTGGCAGTCAAGGATTGGGTGCGTGGCGTAAGGTGGTACCCTAAGGGATGGACACGTGTCACCCCTAGGGGCTTCCATGTGTCACTCTCCAAAGGAGGGTATATAACCCTAAGTTAATGACTAAGGAGTCATTCTTTCATCTTTTACACTTAGCCAAAGTTAGAGAAACTTAGAGATTAAAAGAGAGGAGCTACGGCAACCAAGGATTAAAGCTAAGACCTTCAATTTTTCTCCATAAATTAATTATCTACGGTGCTCTATGATGGAATAAAGGTGTTTAATAACATAAAATTACTATTTGGGACAGCAAAGAAGTGACGCAAATAGCCCGCAAACTTTCAGCATGTTAAGGAGCTTCCGAAGTTGATTTTTGGCAAGGTAAGGTTCTCCCTTTCGAGTTGGAGTTGATGATGTTGTTATGGAGTATATTACTTGTGTTAAATAAATTTGGAAGTAGGAAAAATTGCATACAAGTGCTGGACGTTGTGAATAAATGAAATCAAAGTCGTTCTAGCCGAGTTAAAGTTGTTAAAGTTGCATAGTGTTGTTATGATTGTGGTGTTGTCTTTGAAGATGGTTTAATTGTGTGTTTCAGGGATGGAACGTGGTGTAAAAGGGGTGTGGGTGCTTCTGATTTCATCCATATAACCCTCTGATTCGTGTGGTTAAAATATTTACGAAATAGAGATAGAAAACCTCATTTTAATATCGCAGATTTGGGCGAGTTATGTAGAACTTGTATTATGTGTATTGAAGTGATTTGATTGTATATAGCTTCTGGTTGTTGTTGGTAATATGAATGCTAAGATTAGAATTTGGATAGGGCAAGTTATAGGGGAGGTGCTGCCCTATTTTCGCTAACTTCAGAACTAGTAATAAACTAGTTGAAGAAAATGGATAAGGAAATTATTCCTATGGTTACTTGGTTGTAGATTTGGAAATTGGAAAGTGAAACATTATTAATATTAGTATTACTTTCATGTTAATAGGTTAAGGAGATAACGAGGCAAGCTGGATTACAGTTAATCTATGAAAAAGTATGTAAGGCTATCCCTTCTTTTCTTTTGGCATGTCTTAGACGTAAGTGCTGAATGATATGTATATGAGCTTGGGGTAATTCCACTCATGAATTCCAAGCATGAACCATGAGTCTCATTCACTTTTTGATGTTAGAACTCCTATAATAGTTGAGTTATTGCCCTTTTAAGGCTTTGATATGATGAAAGGTAGTATATGTAAAGCATGTCTCTTCTTTCTTTCGGAATGTCTTAAATAGAAGTGAAATGAAATATGGTATTGAGTATGGAGGTAGTTCCCATTGTAAGTTTCGAGTATAACACGTGACTCGTGTTTACTTCTAAATGCTAAGGCTTTTAAGATAGTTGAGTTATCACCCTCGAGCCTTCTGTATGTAAAGACATGATCCATGACTCTTAGTCACGTCTGAATGTAAAGTTCTTGAAGTAGTTGAACTACTACCCTCGAGTCTCTATATGATGAATACTAATTGAATGTATAAACTCTTATTCCTAAGGATGCTACGACGACAAGCATCTCTAATTCTATAAGATGTTTAGCTTTGTCTCGATACATGTCTACAATTCCTAAGACGATTACTATTCTAGTCTTCAAGTGACGGTTCACTTGACTATTTCATTGAGTCTCAGATGATGATATTACTTGCATATGGTTTCTCACTACTATTACACCCCACATCTTTGAACTCGGAAGGTTCCTTAAGTTACTTAGAATCTAGTATGTGAGCTACTTAAGTTATGACCCTATTAAACGACTCTAAGAAATGAGAATGTGACACCCCATGGTAGGGAAGGTTGGAAATAGGGCCAAGAGAAGTCAGAAGGAGTTGGAGGCCAAGTAACGGGTCGTAGGACTCGACTTATTTACGTAAACTACTAAGTTAGAAGTCTTACATATGTGAGTTACTTGATTACATACCAAGCTTGCGTAGCAAGGGTTTCATAGGCTCTTAAAGTGAGACGAGATTACGAACGAGATTACGAACCCACGAGGAGGAAAAAAAATTGCGGGGCAGCCAATGCGAGGGTGACACGTGGAAGCCCCTAAGAAAGCAGGTGACCCATCTGCTTGGGGTCAAGTAGGTGACCCACCTGCTTGGGGGGTGGGCCCCACTGCCACGTGGCATCCCCACATGGAATGCATGGATACGGTGGCCCAATAGGGGCTGGACACGTGTCCCCCTTAGGGGATGATATATGTCATCCCTTGGGACCACCTATATAAGTTGATATGTATCCTAAAACTTCAGTTCATTCACAAATTTCCAGCAGCAACGTGAGAAAAAAAAAACCTAAGAGCTAAGGAAAAAATTTCGACGGCTTGGGAGAAAAAAAATAGGTAAGTCCCGTTTTCGTTCCATAAATTAATTAATTAGCATATACTACAATGATATGGAAGTATTAGTAGTATAAAATTAGGATTTGGTGCAGAAAAAATCGGACAGCAAGCTTCCACAACGATTTAGCACGTGAAAACAATTCTGAGGCGCGATTTCGGCGAGTTCTAGCCAATTTCGGGAAAGGTAAGTTATTCCCCTCTAATTTGAAGTTTATGATGTTAAATTATGGTGTATTACACACCTTAGCAGCTGCTGGAAGTTGGGGAAAAGGTTTGAAAAGTTCGGCGTTCAAAATAAACGAATTTGGAATCGCTATAGTTAAGTTGTTGTCGAAATAAGGTGTTGTACGCGTAGGGGATGCTGCTGGTTATGTTGTGGCGTGTTGAAGGGTCTAAAATTTCTCTAAATGAGGTGGGGAAGCTTTTGGTTGTAGCCACATGACCCTCCGCTTTTGCAATTAAAGAATTCGCGAAAGAAAGATTAAAAACTCTAGTTTTGGTATCTTAGTTTCGAGTGAATTGTTGGGGGTTTATATTGAGTAGTTTTGTCGTAATATGTATATGTATGGGCTTCTGGTTGCATTGTTGGTTGGCTTCTGGTTCTAAGGACACGGTTGGGAATTCTGATAGGGCACATTATAGGGGAGGTTCTGCCCGATTTTCGTTAACATCTTAACTAGTTAAGGAACTAGTCGAGAAGGCGAGCGAGGGGATGAAAGCTATGAATATTAGTGGGAAGCCTAAGTTGCTGAAAAGTCTAAGGTTGTTAATACTCCTCTTACTTCCGCATTAAATAGGTTGCGAGGACAACGACATAAACACGATTAAGCGGAGTCCATAAGAGGTATGTGAAGCTTGTCCCTTCTCTTCTTTTGGCATGTCGTAGAGGTAAGTAAGCAGTGATATAACGCCTAACGTAATTCCATTCTTGAATTATCCTTATTCAATTCCTAACGTTAAAGCTTGTATAATAGTTAAGCTAATTTCCTTGAACCTTTTATACGCTGAGGACTTAATGAATATACAGACTCCTAGTCATAAAATTATTCGAAGACGAGTACTCTGGAGTTCTTAGGTGAATAGTCTTACTTTGGTATATGTCTAGGAACCTCGAGATGTAATTAATGTAGCCCCTAATGGCATTTAGAGGGCAGCCAGAATGACTATATTATTACTCGAATTCTGAAACAAGAACTTAGTCCTCTTATATAGTTGAGTCTTGAATAATGATTTAAACGGTGTTTAGTTTCTCACTACTCTACTCGTGTATACTGTAACCCTTCTTCTCCGAGTCCCGAGCCGGTTGTCAGATTCGTGCAATTCACTGCATTATTCACCGAGTCCCTCGCTAGAGGGCCGACATCCATATATACATATATGATGGCCCGGGGCCTGATACTGATACTGTGATGATGTGTTGTGATAAGGTGATGATGGCCTAGGGCCTGATACTGATACTATGATGATGTGTTGTAATAAGATGACGATGGCACGGGGCCTGATACTAAAACTACATATATGATTCACCGGACCCCTGATGGGGCCGGCTATATTGAAAATTTGAGCATGCATGTCTTTATAATTTACAGAGTGTAGGTAAATGTTTCTGACTTGAAATTGTTCTTTTGTTCCTCTGTTTCGGATATACCTCCAATTATATTATGTTATACTTTACATACTCAGTACATATGTCATACTGACCCCCTTTCTCGAGAGGCTGCGTTTTATGCCCGCAGGTACAGGTACACAGGTTAGGGATCCGTCAGCATAAGAGTCCCTTCAGCGGTCGAAGAGCGCTCCATTTTGCTGGAGCCTGATTTTGGGTACTAAACTCTGATGTGCATATTAGTTGATCAAGGGTACGGCAGGGGCCCTGTCCCGCCTTATGTTACTATTTTCTTACTCTTAGAGGTTTGTGGATACGGGTGTGGGTTGGATGTATGTGAGTTGTGTGTGTATATAAACTGTATATGAGTTGTATATGGGTTGTATATGAGCTGTGCATGAGTGGTATATGAGCTATGTATATGGGTATGTACGGCTGTACTGATATGACCTATACTTCGGGGCATTACTGGTGACGTGGCGACCTTATCGGCTCGCGTATATTTGTATTATGAACATCCTTATGTCTTACTACAGCCTTGTCGGCCTGTAGGTTACTTTCTCTTTTAATATATTGAGTGTAAACAGGAGATAGGTTATGCATAGTTGGCCGGTGTACATGTGGGTGTCTAGTTCGGGCACTCGTCACGGCCTACGGGGATAGGTCGTGACAACTACTCTACTCATGCATATTGTAAACCCCTCTTCATCCGAGTCCCATAAGGGGGCTGGGAACGTCATCGTGCATAGATTTACTACTTCTTTCACCGAGTCCCAGGCCGGGCAGTGTATGTGAGGGTGGTATTATGCCACATGTGATGATGAAATGCCACATATGATGATATGATGATATGATGATATGAAGACGCGATAATATGATAATTCACCGTGTCCCAAGCCGGATATAATATAATGATATGTATGGTGATATAAGGAAGGAACACTGAGTCCCTCACTAGAGGGATGGGTATGGTATGTATATATATGATGATGGTACGCTATAGACGTACACTACTCCCTTCACTGAGTCCCTCACTAAAGGGTCGGATACTTTACGTAGGCATGCATATGAAAATATAGTGATACACTTGTGACCCCGAGCCCATAATGGACCGGATGTAATATGATGACATATATGATAAGATTATGCCGTATGCGATGATATGATGTCATATACGATGACATGATGAAATAATATACATGATAGAAAGGGATGATGACATGATGATATGGTAATATGATAAAATAATTATGACACCGAGTTCCTTAGCGGGCCAGGTATAGTGTATGATGATGTATATGACTACGTGTCCTAAGGTGCAGGTATAGTAATTCGTTAATTTTTATACTTGTCCTTTGCATCCCTGTTTCAGCTATGGTCTCAGTTATGATGTGTTATGCTTTATATACTCAGTACATATATTGTACTGACCCCCCTTTATTTGGGGGGCTGCGTTTCATGCCCGTAGGTACAAATACTTACTTTAGAGATCCGCCAGTTTAGGGTTTCCACTCAGCGATTTGGAAGCGCTTCATTGTGCCGAAGCCCAGATTTTGGTACTGACCCTTGATGTATATGGTTGCTTATTCATGGGTACGGTGGGGGCCCTGTCCCGCCATATGTTACTATTGATATTCTTAGAGGTCTGTAGACATATGTATGTGGGTTGTTTACAAGTTTGACTCAGTTATGCTTATACGGCATATTGTAAATATTATTATGTTAAGAAAGCCTTGTCGGCTTGCATGCCCTTTCATGATATGATGTAAATGAAAGAGGCCATATGTATACACATATATTATCACCCATTGGGTTTCTAGTGTATGGTCCTCATATTTGATAGTTATGTAGACGGAGATCAAGGTCAGACCCTAGTCGCGGCCTATGAGGTTGGGTCGTGATACTTAGTCAGCACTATTGGTGGTGTGGAATGAAAAAGGACATCGCACAGTTTGTGTCCAAGTGTTTGTCTTGTCAACAGGTCAAGAGAGAGCACTAGCAGCCTGGAGGTGTAAGTCAGAGGATTCCCATTCATACTTGAAAGTGAGAGCAGATCACATGGACTTTATTGTGGGTTTGTCTCCCACCGTGGGTGGGTATGATTCTATATGGGTATTTGTGAACGACTGACCAAGTCTGCCCATTTCATTTTAAGTTAAGGTGAAGTACAGCTTTATTGCATATTAGTTAGATCATTTGACTTCATGGAGTCCCAGTATCCATTATTTTGGATTGGGGTTCAGTGTTCAGTTTGCACTTTTGGCAGACTTTACAAGAGGGTCTAGGTAATCGGCTTGATATAAGTACAACTTTTCACCCACAAACTGATGGCCAGTCCAAGAGGACGATTCAGGTGTTGGGGGATATGCTCCGAGCTTGTGTTATTGATTTTGGTTCTAGGTGGGATTAGTATTTTGCCCTTAAAAGAGTTCGCCTACAACAAAAGTTATCATTCCAGTATTCAGATAGCCCCATTTGAGGTATTATATAGTAGGCTATGTCGATCTTCTATAGGGTGGTTCGATTCAGCTGAGATGGACTATTTGGATATGGACTTTCTTAGAGATGCAATGGAGCAGGTTTGGATTATCCAGGGTAGGATATTGACAACCCAGATAGGCGAAAGAGCTATGCGTATAGGAGGGTTCGACTATTGAAGCTCTTGGAGGGTTACCATGTTTGACTCCGAGTGTCGCCCATAAAGGGTTGTCCTTTTCACCTAGCTTATCAGCGGTAAATTCTATATTTCATGTTTTCATGCTCCCGTAAATATATTCCAGATGAGTCTCATGTGCTATCTCTTGAAACAGTAGAGTTGGGTCCAAATTTGAATTTTGAGAAGGAGCCCATAGCCATTATTGATAGACAGGTCCGTAAGCTTAGGAATAAGGAGATAGCTTCAGTGAGGGTATAGTGGAGGCATCGCTCAGCCGGAGAGGCGACTTAGGAGTCGGAGAAAGACATGCGGGTCTGATATCCACAGCTTTTTGAGGCTTCCGATACTTTCTTTTACTTTATGATCGAGGACGGACATGGTGTTTAGTAGTGGATGATGTAATGACCCTGAAAGTCATATTTGGAAATTTTTATAAAAAGACTATTTTATCCCTCCCGATAGTTTTTCAAGTCATATTTGATTGATATCTGATGTCGGTTTCGTGATTTTTTTAAAAAATTGAGATTTTGGTAAACTTTAAGTTTTAGAGGTTTGGAATGACTCAAAAGTGGTATTTGAGGTCATTCAAAGTTTCGAGTCTAAGAATAAAATTTTGTTGATTCCATCAATTTTGAAACATTGAAATTGGTCCAGATGAGTTGACAGAATCATATTCGGGGTCATATCATGGATTTGAGGAGTTGAGTTAGAAATATTTGAGTTTTTAGCAATATGTTTGACTTTGGTCAACATTTGAGGATTGGATGCTCGAAATTGATTTCCGATGACTCTGTTGGATTCGGAGGGTGATTTTAGGCATAAGAAGAGCTCTTGTGTATTTTTTGAAAGCCCCGAGAGCGATTTGGTTATTTGAGGCATAAAGTTGTTTTAGTTGCGACTTTTTAGTTTTTGGGTCAAGGAGGCCTTGAAATTGAATTTCGATAGTTCCATTGAGTCCGGAATGTCGAGTTTAGTAGGGTGGCATATATGGTTTATCTACACGGTATTCCGAACGAATCTCGAGGGTCAATTCAAAACTTTAAAACTTGGTGAATTTTGGATTTCAGCTGTGTTCTCGTGTAGACCTCGCTATCGCGAGAGGGAGGTCGTGATCGCGACGCTCGCTTAAGCGAGCCCTCTTCGCGAAAGCAAAGGTGCGAGTCAGATGAACAAGTCTTGAAAGCGACTGAGCGTGTCGCCTTAGCGAGTGCACGGGATTCGTGAAAGCAACCAAGGGGTCGCAAAAGCGAGGTCCGCTTAAGTGAACCCCCAGTCTCTTAAGCGACATCTGAGAGGGGTTAAGGTCGGGGTTTAGTATATTTCCCCATTTTCAGGCCTTGGGAGCTCAAATAAGTGAATTTTGCTGCGGGATTTCTTGTGTTGATGATTGGGTAAGTGTTCTTGACCAACAATTTACGTCACCCATCCATTTTTATCATGATTTTGATTTCAAATTGAGGATTTTGGACCCCAAATTTGAGGTTTCTTTTAGAACATGAAAAATTCCTTTAAAGGATGTTTGGGACCTGATTTCAACCCCATTTTCAAAACAGTTTTCGACAATGGATTCCTAATACTCCAAAGAATGTTTTCATGTAGAAATCCCAGAAATTAGACTCCCATTTTTTCAAAGTTGAATTTTGAGCCTTTGACCCCTTTTTCGCCGAATTTCACATTCTTAATATCGTTGGTTCCGTATTTTGATTTAGAACTTGAAATTGCATAGACTGTGGTAATTTGTAGTACATTCGAAATGGAAAGGAGTGTGTGTTGACTAAGGCAAGTGGACTCTTAAAACTCTATGAATCTCTTAGAATTTTTGAATATCTCATTGTATATGTGTTGGGGCGTAATGGGGATGAGGTTACGAGTTTGATTATGATATGAACTAATCTAAAATGAATTGATGGGGTTAATAAAAGACGATGTGTGATATTGTTGAGTATTGAATATTATATGTCGTAATCTAGATATCTATGTGTATTTGATGAAATACTTGATAGTCTAATTGTGATTGTAGTTTGTCTAAATTGATTATTCCTCATTACTTGTGTGAGCATGTTGTTTTGCATTAGTTCTGAAATACTATGATGAGAGATATATGATTGTGAGATCGAGGTCTTTTTGGTCAAAGATATGACTTGGCCGAGGTCATTTTCGGCGAAAGGTTGATAGGTCGAAGTCATTTTCGATGGAATTACATTGCCGAGGTCATTTTCGGCGGGATTATATTGCCGATGTCATTTTTGACGGGATTACATTGTCGAGATTATTTTTGGTGAGATTATATGACCGAGGTCATTTCCGACGAGATTGTGGGACCGAGGTCATTTTCGGTCAGAGTTTATTATGCTGAGGTCTTTGCCGACAATTGTACACATGTATGATCATTGAGTGTGCATAGACATATTCTGCATATCTATGTTGACAGTTTGATACATATTTGTGACTTTTGAATATTTGTACGATATTTCTTGTGATATTGAGTTGTGATCTGAATCTTATTGAACTGTATAGTAAGAACAGTTAGGTTGGGCTGATTTTTGTGCAGGCTGTAGTCTGAAGGTTCGGTTGGGTTGGAAAAGGAGTTCATGTATTCTATTGGATTTACTTAGTTTTCTAGTTAGCTTGATGGGTACTGCTCACCCTTGCTTCTACACTTGTGTAGGTTCTGAGCCAGGACTTTGATCACTGTCTCTTCTGATCATTCGAGGTTTTCAGGATTTTTTGGAGTAGCTATTGACATTCAGCATACTCTCAGATTTTCTGTACTTTTATTCTTTACTCTACTTGAGAGTTGAAGACATATTGAGACTTGTATTTCATTTCAGTTTTGTTTTCTTTAGCGTCTTCTACATGTGACAACCACTCTTTGGAGTATTTAAGTTGGAAAACTTCCATTTTTGTTTATTATTTACTTATTTAGACTGTTTCCGCTTTATTTATCGAAATGTTGGGTTTTAGGCTGACTTGTTCGATGAAAAAGGACAGGTTCCATCACACCCAGATTCGGATTGTGATAGGGGTCGAGGTCGGAGTCGGGGGGCTAGAGAGAGAGAGAGAGAGAAGAGAGATATAAAGAGAGAAAGATATGTGTAAAAATGGGAGAAAAGTCGGGTATAGTAATCTGATATTTAATACAGAGCGACGAATAGTTTCGCAATGTCCATCGCTCCATTTAAAAAAAAATTGACCAAAAAAGTGACAGACTAAGAGACGCAGTCCGTCATTTTTTAAAAAAAATTAAAATTTATAAATTAAATAAAAATTTTATAAAAAAATAATTATAAATTAAAATTAAATATAAGTGACGGATTTCATTGTAATAATTAATTAATAAATAATTATTCTTTTATTAAAAGCGACGGACGGCGTCGCTGCATATATTAAATAATTAATTAATAATTAGATATATTTTTGGCATAAAAATCCGCCAAAAAAAGCGACGAGCATAGAGTGACTGTCCATCGCTTTTTAAAAAAAATAAAAAATTATTAAAAATGACGGACAGTGTTGCTTTGTCCATCACTTTTGTCAAGCGACGCCGTCCTTCGCTTTTTCTTCCATCGTTTTTTCCCCATTTTTAGTAGTGATAGTTATAACTAAATCAGTCTCATTCACCTTTTTTTATCCATAAGCCCTTACGGAGTCAGCTTAGTTCACAACAACTTCACTATTTTGTTATTTAATCTATGGAGTAATTCTAGACATATAATTAATAGTGGTGTTTCTTTCTTTGTGTAGTGAATAAAAAAAGAGAAGCGTGGAAAAATATTGTAGTGTGTAGTGAGATTAGGTAGTGAAAGAAAGAGTTGGAATAGAGAAAAATATTTTAAGTCTCCAACTTATTCTGTACTATACAAAAGAGAGAAATTGTATATTGAAGGAATGTATTTTTCTGATGGAGCTTGGAACTTTTCAACTAGTCCGGAGTTGTTTGAGTTATATGATATTGTTGGTATGTTGTAATCTAGAAGGGACAAATCAAGAGTTACACTGTTGGATCAGTATAAATTATGTCACAATGGACTTGAATCTCCACATAGAGAGCGAAATATTCACGTCTCAACCTGAATATTTATTTAGTCATTTTTGTCATTTTATTTTTCAGCTATAATTGAATATAATTTATGGTATATTATCCAATATATTGCCTATCAGTTTAAATGTAAATATTTATTTGCACAAGTGTTTATATCAAATTCAATTTTTCTGATTAAATATTTAATAAAATAAAAGTATATGCTGTGTTAGTTAATTCTGATTAAATGATAATATATTTATTCATCAAATGTATACCATGTATACATCAATTTAACATAAATATTTGGTGAGGATAAATTAATTTTTTTTCAACATAATGCCGCAAGTGTTAGGTAGAAGCAATGTCACTTGATTAAGATATTCACATGAGAAGAAAGTGAGACATGGCGAATAAATCCAACAAAAAGTTGTCTAAAAAATAAAAAGATCCATTATTAAAGGTGTGTTTGGTACGGAGGAAGATATTTTTAGATTTTCTTTTTATATTAGTCGGTCAATTTTTTTTAAAAAAATATAACTAAAAAAATAAATTATTTTAAAATAAAAAAAATGAACTTCTACAGTTTGCTTAGTGAAGCTTGGAAAAATAAGTTTCAAAAATAAAATTCTACATTAATTATTTTCTTTTCATACTCCAATACATTTCATTCCTATATACTTCAATTTTGCTGCCCCCAATCCCCACCACTCCATATTCATAATATTTATTTAAATTATACATAGATATTTTTAGAATAATATTTTAGGTTGATGTATCAAGCACAAAAAAAAATATTAAAAATTCACTAATTTTTCAAAAAAAATATTTTTCTTTATTCCAAATACATCCTAAATAATAATAATTGATATTATTACTTCCTCCACCGATTTTTACTTATTCAGTATTGATTTGATACATTCCTTTAAGAATAATAAATAGAATGACTAACTTTACTATATCACCATTTGAATATAATAAATTAGATGTTTTGAAAAATACATTGAGAATTGAATAGTATTTAATATTAAGGATAAAATAGGAATAAAATAGTAAATTAAATCTTGATTTTTTAAATTGGACAAGTAAAAGTAAACATTTATTTTTAATACGTTCCTACTATCTTATTCTTCAATTTTAGTACTTTCTCCATCCACTTTTACTTGTTTACTATATTAAAAATACGTGTTCACTTTTACTTTTAATTTTAGAAAATCAAGAAATAATTTATCACTTAGGAGTCGTTTGGTGTGAGGGATAAAAAAAATAGTCATAGGATAAAAAAATAGTCTAGGGATAAAATTTTGTTGTCTTGTTTGGTTGTCAAGTTTGGGATAACTTATCCCACCATTTATACCATAGAGATGGGTCAAGTTATTCCATATACACTGTGGGATAACTTATTCCAGGATAGTTAATCCAAGATAATTAATTCATCTAAAAACAATCAGATTCCGAGTTTGATTTTCAATGTGAAATTTTTGACCATTTTACCCTTTTCACCAGAATTGCTTGATTTTAGTGTCAATAGTTTCAAAATGTGATTGTGAGTATATATTTGATTCGATTGTGGTGATTTGGAGTATCGTCGTAGGGGAAAAGCTTTGAGTTCGGATTGTTCATGACTTTTGGCTAAAGACAAGTGAAATTCTAACATTTGTTAAGTATGTTGAACCTTGTATTTTCCTATGTAAGGAAATTAGGGTGTGTTAGGTCATTAAATTGAATTGAATTATATGAGTTAGAGTGTAATAGTGAAAATTCGGATAGGGTTAATATTCTAAGTGTTGTGAACCACGGGACATTGATCTATTGTGTGATTGTAGATTATATGACATCTTATATGAATATTTATCATGTTTCAATTATTATTTGTGCATGTATTATATCTGTGATAAAGGAGAAATGATATGAGTGAGGTACTGAATATTGAGACCGAGGTTTCTACCAGTTGAGGTGATTTGTCGAGGTTTCTTCCGGCAGCCAAGGTCTTTTTCAGAGAATATTATGGCCGAGGTCTCTTCCGGCAGATATTGGCCGAAGTCTTTTTCATGGGATATATGATCTATGTGAGGACCCCATGGGTTCCGGTCTGAGGTGATCAGCGGATGTGTATCGTAGGATAGACATGTTTCACAATGTTTGACATTATATTTGCATCTATTCATCCTGTGATTGATTATGATTTGAGATTTCCTATGTTTGCTTAAGTATGGTGGTGAGGACGTATGAGTACTTTCTACTTGTAGACTGTCTAGTATTCTAGTATAATTGTGATATAAATTATATAGATTGAGTTGTCTGAGTGCAGGTGTGTAGCTGTAGAGAATTGTGGTTGGGATATCAGGAGTACCTGTGTTCCGCATTGCTTTACTTAGGGTTTAATTTCCATTTTGTTGAGTACCGTGTTGTTAGTGCTCACCCCCTTGCTTCTACATTTATGTAGGATCTAAGCCCGACTCCTCCTACTCTTAGTACTCCTTTGATCGGGTCGAGCTTCTAGATGCGTGAGAGGTAGCAGCTTGTCTTCTTCGGCAGACTCTCGTCGTCCATTTACTTTATGTTTTGTTCTACTTGAGGACTGAGACATATAGACTTGTATCTATTTCTTTTCTGATGAAGTAGTGGATTGTACATGTGACACCAACTCTTGGATAGTTTAAAATTTATTTTTCGCTTATCCTTATCTATATCATATTAGACTTTACATTTCCGGTTTCATTTTTGCTTACTTTGAATTGTTCAGACTCTTAGGACGACTTGTATTGGTGGATTAGGCGAGTGTCATCACATCCGATTTTCGATCGTGACAGAAAATGACTATTAATTACTCCTTCCGTTCCTATTTATTTATCAAATATTTCCTAATTTAATTTTCCTTTTTACTCGTCAAATTTGACAAATCAAGAAAAGACAATTTTGTTCTTCCTATTATACCCTCAATTTATTAACATTGAGTTAATGTCGTTGAAAAATATAGTAAGTAAATATATTTAAAACTCTATCAATTAATAGGAATAAAATGATAAATTCAACATATCAATCATTATTTTCTTAATAGGTGTGTCAAGTCAAAATTTGATAAGTAATTAGATACAGAGGAAGTAATGATAAGAGTAAATTAGAAATTAAGTGTAACTTATCTTTTAATTTCATAAATTGGACAAATATTATTAGACATTTATATTTAATATAATGAACAAATAAAAATAAATGAAGAGACTATCCATCAATTCTTTTAGATCATAAATTTTAAAAATCAACGAGGGGCGTATGATTTATGATTTAATTGAGCTTCTCAATATTGGTGAGATAAGATTAAACCAACCTCCCCGATCCCACGAAGTGAAAAGGACTAAAAATGTCAACCAGTAATTGTAATACTAATCTTCATTGTGAAAACGACCACGTAAGACTTTCCCTGTTGATGGCTGATTTTGTCCGTCTCCCCGACCAAACCAGCCAATAATAGTAATACTAGCCTTCATTGTGCAGCAAAGAGCTCCAAAAATGGAAGACCAACAATAATAAATAAGCTGTATTTATCTTTCGAACCATGAAGGTAGACACAATTATTCATCTCTTCTTCCTTCTCTACTTACTTTCCATTTACCAAATTTCATTAGGTGATACCATAACAACAACTCAGTTTCTCAAAGATGGTGAACCCAATATTACTTCATCTGGTGGAAGTTTTCAAATGGGTTTTTTCAGACCAGGTAATTCCAAAAATCGTTATGTTGGTATATGGTATAGCAACATTTCTGTCACTACTGTTGTTTGGGTTGCCAATAGAGAAGCACCTCTGACAACTAATTCGGGTACCCTAAAAGTTATCAAACCAGGAAGACTTGTCATAATGAATGATACTAACCACATCATATGGTCTACGAATACCTCGAGATCTGTGCAAAACCCCGTTGCCAAGTTGCTCGATTCCGGAAATCTTGTTGTGAAGGACGTTGCTGATGATGAAATTGGGGGTTTTCTTTGGCAGAGTTTTGATTACCCAACTGATACCCTTTTGCCCGGTATGAAAATTGGGTGGAATTTTGTGACTGGAAGAGAAGTGTATTTGTCGTCGTGGAAGAGCGAGGAGGATCCAGCTCCGGGTGATTATACGTACCATTGTGACCCTTCTGGTTACTTACAGAACATTTTGAAGAAAGGTTCAAAGGTGATATATAGATCTGGACCATGGAATGGTCTAAGGTTTAGCGGAGCAACAAGTTCAAGACAAAGTCAGTTTTATACATTTGGTGTCATTTCAACTAAAACTGAAGTTTATTTTAGTTATCACCTTCTGGCTGCGGTTATAACAAGGTTTTGTTTGAATCAGAATGGTGCGTTACAACGATGGACGTGGGGTGATAGGAATAAAGGTTGGGTACTTTACCTCTCGTTACCAACGGACAACTGTGATACTTATAAGTTATGTGGAGGATATGGTAGTTGTAATAGTTTGAATTCTCCGGTATGTGGATGTTTAGACAAGTTCGAACCTAAACATGTTGAAGATTGGGGGAAGGCGGATTGGTCAAGTGGTTGTGTTAGGAGGACAGGGCTGAATTGCATCAAGGGAGATGTGTTTTTGAAGTATTCGAAACTTAAATTACCAGACACGCGGAATTCATGGTTTAATGTGACTATGAACCTTGAAGAATGCCGGAAATTTTGCTTGAGAAATTGCTCTTGTATGGCTTACTCAAATCTTGACATACGCAATGGAGGAAGCGGTTGCTTACTGTGGTTTGAAGATCTGCTTGATATTCGACAGCTACCCAACGAAGGACAAGATATCTACATTAGAATGGCTGCCTCTGAATTAGGTAAGTTTATTGCTGAAAGCGTGAAATTAATAGTGCGTGATTGATTTCTTAAAGAATGGTAAAATTTATGTGTTGCAGGAGACCTGGATAAAGAAAATCTGAATTTTCTTGTAGACACTGCCAATGACTACTATGAAATTTATAAATGAAGTAGTTAATGGTAAGGTTATCAACTTACCATTATCCTTTTGTAGTGCCGAATCTTGTATGTGCTCCTAAGAAAAGGAATTTGTCCATTTTTCGGTGTCTCAAAGGGGCGTGGAAACGCATAAGAACTCTTGAATGGGAAAGAGATAAAACTCCAGTTCCTTCTGAATGGGTAGTCAATGCTATGTCCGATAGGGGCAGTTGACAATTGAATCTGATTTTAACCATTATTTTCATATCAAACATGTTGTACTTTAACGACTAAGTAAAACTCATAGTTTTAACAGAACAAAATACTATGAAATTAACACAGCTACGTCTCTGGATTGAGAAAAAAATGAGTTAGAGTGGAGTTATGCTGAACCGGTAACCATGATGTCTAGACAAATAAAAGAGCTTTAATGTAGTCCTGTCTAACCAGCTGATGGAGAAAATCTAACTGATTACCTATATTTGGATTGAATACTTGCAGCTAGTCAGGATAAATCAAATGGACACAAAGGGAAACTTCTCTCCTGGACTATCCCATTATCAGCTGGAGCGATTTTGGTAATCCTAAGCCTAGTGATCTGGATTAGAAGAAGGAAGCTAGCTTCAGAGAAAAAGAAAGGTAAACTCAACAAGTCATTTTGTTTGGAATATAAATAGTAGATGAATTCAAATTCAAATTCAAAAGAGAATCTTTCTTATCTAGTGTTCGCCAAACTGAATTTGGTACATCGGCCTTTTGGCAGGATGTTGGGGGCGCAATGGCAATTACAAGATGGATTACCACAGTGAAGAATATGAGTTACCACTGTTTGACTTATCTACTATAGCTAAATCTACAAACAACTTTTCAGTAGTGAGTAAAATTGGAGAGGGTGGATATGGACCTGTTTACAAGGTAATCACTTATAGCTTTGCAGTTGTTTACATGAAATAAGCAATTCATGATCCACATAATTGAGCATAGAGTGATTCAGGAAGACTGACAGTAACTTCAGACTTGTTCGATAAAAATGTGATTGAAAATAAAAAAGCATTACAAAGAGAACATATATGCATAATTCATCAAGAAATGGAGAGCAGGGATTGAGAGGAAGGAGCATTTGATGCATGAATTTCAAAATATCCAAAAAATTTCAGAATTGCCACAAGTTTTGAAAACTTGTCTTCCAATGTGTGCTTTTTAATATCTAATCTTAGGAATGGCTTAACGGCTTTATGATTTCGGAAGAGTTATATAACAGCAGCTAAACTTGATTAAATATATTGTAATTGCACAATTCTTCAAATTTTGTGCTTCTACCTTTTAGTTGGAAGTATAAAACAGTATTGTATGGTTTTGGCTTTCATGTTCGGTATTGAAAAAAATTAACGTGTACAGATATGATATTTAGGGTGTGCTTGAACAAGGACAGGAAATAGCTGTGAAGCGGCTATCAAGGACTTCCACACAAGGACAAGATGAGTTCATGAATGAAGTGATGTATATTGTGAAACTTCAACATAGAAATCTGGTGAAGATTCTCGGATGCTGCATCGAAGGAGAAGAAAAAATGTTGATCTATGAGTACATGCCAAATGGAAGTCTTGATTCATTTATATTTGGTAAGGATTTCTCAAAAAACTTTTGCTTAGTATTTGCTTTTCAGTTTATAGATGCCCTGTAGGAGTACCTAGATAATCCTCTTGGCATAAAGTAATGTTCTTATTATTACTTTTCCTATAAAGGAAGTTTTGATTTAGTTCGATGTTTTGATTCCACTCACTTTTATCTGATGTGTGAATTAATGATCCAACTATGAAACTTTTAGCAGATGACACACGAAGCAGGGTATTAGACTGGCCTAAGCGCTTTCACATAATCAATGGGATTGCTCGGGGACTTATGTATCTGCATCAAGATTCTCAGTTGAGGATCATTCACAGGGACCTGAAAGCTAACAACGTTTTACTTGACAATGACATGAATCCAAAGATATCAGACTTCGGTATAGCAAGAAGTTGTGAAGACGACAAGTTTGGAGCCAAGACACACCGAGTAGTTGGAACATAGTAAGACTCTTAAGATGATCTTTTACTGAGTCATTTTCGAAACTGGAATAGAAGAAGAACCTTGAGATTATCATAGTATGCTTTCCAGTATCAGTATTGCTAATTTCTGCGTACATTTTATGCAGTGGCTACCTCTCACCGGAATATGCTGTACATGGTGTCTACTCAGTGAAGTCAGATGTATTTAGCTATGGAGTCTTAGTGCTTGAAATTGTGAGTGGGAAAGGGAACAGAAAATTCTCTCATCCGGACCATAACCTTAACCTCCTTGGACATGTAAGAGTTGTGTTTTTTGTTGTCCATCAATAAATATCTCGCAAAGCTGGTAATGCTAACAAGATATTAAAATCTACAGGCATGGAAACTCTATAAAGAAGGTAGATCAATGGAATTACTCGGGGACTTCCCCATTGATGTTCATTCTACACCTGAAGTTATACGATTAATCCATGTTGGTCTATTGTGTGTTCAACATCATCCAGAAGATCGTCCAACTATGTCTTCAGTGGTTATGATGTTAAACAATGAAGGTGTACTACCACCTGCTAAACAACCAGGTTTCTTCGTAGAAACAAATACACCGGATAATGAACATAGTACAGGGAATGAGATCACCATCACAACATTAGATGCCAGATAGAAAATACCAGTTAATTCTTCATTGCAAATACCAATATCTTATACCCTTAATTCTTTTGTTCTTTTTAGCAATGTAGCTAACCTTGCATAGCGAAAGTTCCCGAGCTGCTCAAGAAGAGTGCAGTCATCTTCTTGTAACACGGTGCAAAAACTGCTACATGTGTTAACACATTGTCTATATCTCCTGAGAATCTTGTCATTTGGTGGAACAGAAGAAACCTTACCTCGACGTGACTGATAATTCATTGAACTGGAAACCGGAGTCAATTTTGATGAATATATCGAAGAAAGATCCTATATATGTCGTACAATGAACTGTTCTTGGAATCAATCTCTAACCATAAATCTCTTTGTATAGCCATCACCATCATTGTGAAATTTCACAGATTTCTCCAATATAAATCTCGGTACCTATTGAAAGAATCAAATCAATGAAGCAAAAGCACAGATATAGGCATATTAAAAAATTACGTAGTAATATTTTTTTAAAAACATTTTCAAGAAGTAAACTATTGACAGTAGTTTTACGGGCATCGAAAAGGAAGAGTAAACCTTACTGATTTTAACACCTGAATCATGATATGAAATAAGTCGATAAAGTCTAAATTCAATTTAAAAATTTTGAAAATGATAAATGCTCAATATGTGACTCAGGATGACGATCTTATTTTACATATTATCTTGTTAGAAAACTTAAGTGCTTGTTTAATTGGAAAGGGTTTAATTACACATACTTATTTGAAAAACATTATGCTATGGGAGTAGTATATAAGTTCAATCTAAGGCTGTCATGGAGGACGGGACGGGACAAAAAGATTAACGGGGACCGGGCCTCGCCGGGCTGAACCGGTGTACCGTCCCGCCCCATGACGTTTATTTTTTATTTTTTTAAAATTATTTAAATTATAGGTAAGTCCAAAAAATAAATTAACAAATTATAAGTTTATTAAAGTTTCTTTAAATTAAATTCTTCAGTACTTACATAAAAGTTTCTTTAGTATGAAATAATTAATAATTTCAAATATGAAGTAAGTAAGACTTAAAAATTTAGCTAAGTAAGAAATGATAAATTAAAGTAATGAAAATATAGCTAAGTAAGAATTGATTTATTAATGTTATGAAAAATTATAAGTTTATTATAGTTTCTTTAAATTACTTTTTTTAGTATTTATATATGTAGAAAAAAAAAGGGGGTCGTGTATTAAATATAAGTAATCAAGCAACACAATGATCAATTAAATTCAAGGCTAAAGCCTTTAAATTTATTCAAATTGCAAACACAATGATACAAAAATTGTATTACAAATATCAGAAGAACATCTCATCTACTCAATCACCTTTCAGGAAGGGTTCAGTTTGAAATAGATCTCAAATTATCATACTAATAGTTATATGCTCATATAAATATTTTTTCTAAGTTTATAGTTTTCTCGGGATTTTTTTTGGAATTAGCAATGATGATTGATGGTCTATAACTTTCATGTCGTCATCACTATTAGTGCCAGCTATTTTATTATATTCTTCTTTTCTCAGGTGGAATTTTAATTGTTCAAAATTTCTTCGTTCGATGGCGTTGATCTAATCTTTGAATAAATCGGATATCTTCAAGTTGTCCTCTACTAATGAGTGCATATGATATCTAATTTGAGATCTTGTCACGTTGAAAACAACCTCTGAAGCTATTGGTGATGCTTGAATTACCAGTACAATTCGAGTCATCTTTGAAAGTAATGAAAATGACTTGTCACGCATTCTCCACCATGGTAAAGAATTACTTGTTGCCTTCTTCATCCTAATTTGTTTCAATTCCTAATTAAGATAAGAATCAAGATCACATTCATTATCAGAATAATCGAGACCAATATTTTTGGCATACAATGAAAATAATCTACTCTAGTGTAAGGTTTGAACCGTTATTATTAGGAAACACACCTCATGCAGAAACCTAAAAACGTTGAAGTATGTTGTCAAAATAAAATGGGATGACATGATGAGAAGTTCAGATTTTGAACTTGGTTCGAGCTGACATCATCCTGCCACAATGGGCATATTTTCGCTAGGGCGGCGCCGCTGTAGCGGGATGGGAGGGCCTCTATAGCGGGCTCGTCAGGACAGAACCTCGAAAATGCGGATTCTTTTATTTTTTATTTTCCTCTATAGTAATAAAATAGACAAGCGTTACTCCAAAAATCCTCAAAAAACTACTCTAAGCTTGGGAAGAAGGGGCAGGAGAGATTTTATCACAAAGAGGGGATACAACCCATGGATTTTAGGCATGCTTCCATCGGTTCACCTCCATGAAGCCAGAAACTCGTGAATTAGATTCTTCAGCAGTTGCTTAGCATCCAAGTAGGCTAGGTTTTCTTTATCCAAGTAGGCTAGGCTTTCTTTACTAAGTTGTTAGACCTGTCTTTACGTATATAATATCTTTTAGATTGTTTGATATATTTCATGCATAGGAGTTCGGACATGGAGTCCGGATGGTTGAATGCGTGGTTAGCCGTGGTTTAGGCTGACAGTGGACTTGATTAATTATTGTTGTCCTTATGATGTTTGTTGGGTCATCCTAGGAAAGGTAATTGGGGATAATCGAATGGTGATCGTGAAATATTCGAAAACAAATTCTCTCGGATAGGCGATGGTTGTTGTTTTCCCATTTATGTTATGTATGCCTGTCAATTGCTTAGTTAGTATTATATGCATGATATATGATTAAAAAAAAGATAAAAACTTATTTTGAAATGGTAAATGTGGTCAATTGCGTGCAATGACTGTGTTACTTGGGTGTGCAAGTGTGTTTGCTATTCATTGTAGTTGTAATTGTGACATGTGTTGATATCAGACCGAATACCACTCTGACACATACTATTATTGGATCAGATACCACATTGATATATACTATTATTGGATCGGGTATCATATCGGTTCATACTATTATTGGAACACATACCACGTCGGTATACTAACAATAGAAACGGATACCATACCGGTACACTAACAGTTGTTTGTGGGTTCCATGAAATAGGTTTATTTGTTCGTAATATAATTGTTACATGTTGGTCCATGATAGTCTGAATTTGTGTTTAAATGCTGAAATGGTTCTTTTGTAGATTGAAATTGCATGTTAAATACTGTAGATGTTGTCTTAACGACCCTTGATAGTATGGGTTACTTGAAAGGTGTGATGAGACAAATATGATTTGTTGTAATGTTATGGATCATGTGATTTGTGAATGTTAAGTTCGGATTATGTTTCTGATGGTGATCATAATTATATGTTACCTCTTTTACTAAGTTGTGATTATCGGTTCATATTTCGTATAACTAGAGCATTATGAGTCAGGATGTTGAATGGGATTTCTGCTTATTCACTAGCTTGCACTGTATTGTCAGTCTAGATGGTCTGCAACATATTTGATAAGAAAAATTTGAGTCAAGGTGGTTAGTAAGAGTCTTGCAGGTGGTTTACTAAATTGATTAAGGGTAAGGATGTTGACATGAGAGCTTGAGAGAGTATATTAGTGTTTATTTATAATTATAATTTTAGTTGAGGAAAATAGTTAAAAGCAGTATTGTGTATTGTATGATCTTTTAATAAATGACAAAAAATTTAATCAACATTTCTAATGATCTTCATGTTTTCAATATAATATAGATTATATTTTACAAACTATGTTGAAATTCCACAGATATAATATAAGATTTGTGAAATAGCAAAATAATAAATTTCAGAAATTATTTTGTAGCAGCATAAAACATTTTAAAAAATTTAATAAGCTCAAAAATTTCATCTCAATCTGTTTCAGTAATTTGATCAAGGGGATCAATATTATGTGCATTAAAACCATTTGTACAGACTTTCGATATGCATAAACAACTTTTAGTATTTCATATAAAGAATTTCACCTAGTAACAACTTATTTTGAAACTTTTCTATGTGAAAGATTGTTCGATATACAACATTCTTTAAATTCATAAATTCTACTACTCTTATTAATTAGCTTTAAAATTCAGCACAAGCATATTCAGTTCATTACAACCACAATCAAATAACTCCAAAACCATCTCTTACAATCAAATTTAAAACATAACATGCACATCTAATATGAAAAAATCTGTTAATTATTAAAAAAAATATAGCTTTTAAGTAAGTAAAAACACACGTATTAGCAGAAGTGTTATTTAACGTGACACTCAACACTTTGACAAGAAGACAATATACTTCTAAAATTTCTAGAATAGTAGTAGACATATAAACACCAATTTTTTTCTCATCAACATGTTCATAACACATAATGAAGTTTTGTAAATTCCTTTCCTGATCAATCCAATGAGTTATAAAAGTTAAATAATCATTACCATTAATACTACGATCTATATCAGAAGTGATAGACACTTTCAATCTAAATAGTAAAATATGCAACACATATATTGACAATATATACTTTGAAATTTTAAAAAATCACTTCTAATTGTGCTTCTAGAAAAACTTTGAAAATCATGATCATATGTTACTTGTATATAAGTGATAAAATTGAGGTTTGAAGGAAAACTACAACGCAATCGACAGATAACGACCATCCTTGCGATGTTTTTATGATCTCTATCTTTGTTACATGGACGTTGTGTAACCATGGGGTTAGAAGGGTTTACTTCATTGTGTTTGAATAATATTAGAACCTAGTGGCAAAGTGAGAATTTTTATTGAGGGGCGTTAAAATATAAAGTAATAAGCACACAAAATGAAAAAAAAAAAAGACATTGAAGTTTGCACTAACTCTTCACCTTGTGTCAAAAGTTGTCAATATATATATATATATATATATATATATATATAGAGAGAGAGAGAGAGATATAAAATCAAAATTTGACCTATTTATGTAACATAATTTTTTCAATGAAAGGGTATCGCTTGACACACTTGCACAAGCGCTCCGCTCCTATTAGAACCCCCTACAGATCCAATAGGAGTGCTAGTAAAAGTGTCTATCGGTGGGATTCAGAATAAAATCGACTTCAAATATATGCCTCTATAAAAAAATTTAGTAAATGTCTATTTAAATTCCCCCATCCCCGCCACTTTCATGTGTTTTTTTTTCTTTTACATTTATTACAAAATGATGGGTTTTTCTTCATTTTTCTTGCACGTTCCACCTTGGCCATATTCCTAATATGAGGTACAAAGGGAAGGTCAACTCCAAACTGAGGTTAAGTCTGAATTGGAGCTTTGATAGCTAGACTAGTTGGTATATAATCTAATTCATCTTCTTCTGCTTCCTCATCTATTTCTTCCTCAAATTCTCATAATGTCTTTTTTAGATTTCAGTATCTAAAAGAGTATCCGCACTAATATCATAAAAGGGATGGGGGAGGAGGGAAGGAGAAGAAGAGAAAGAAGTTTCATCAACATGAGTAAAATTATCTGTGTTTATTCTAACTTTAACCTTAGATGGTGTTCTTTGCGAATGTGATGCCCTATCTAAACCTGAGGCTCCACCGCGCCCATCCACACGAATGTGATAAACAATCGTGACCTAGCCAAAAATCTCTTCTTCTTGAACAAGATGGGTCCTTTGTGGATGCGGTTCATAATTTCCTTCTCCTTGATTGCGACCATGCACCCGTGAATGCGAAGAAGCAATATGTTTTGCACAAGATACAACTGATAACGACCTTAAATACATGTCCAAACTAAGATTCAACTCTCAAAAATCATTCGAAAACCCTCGAATACAAATCAATTATATAAATAGATCATAAAATAATTTCAGACCCGTTGAAAATGTCAAATCACCATTTAGGGTTGCCTTGGCCGATTATTAACCATGGTCAACTCAAAATTTAATAAAATTAGAGATCCAACCAAAAATTCAGGAAGCCACTAAAAGCTTCAAAAACTGCGCCGATCCTCCTACTAAGCCATAAATCATTCTCCAATCCTAGTGGAATCATGAAAATTCAGATTCAACCTTGCAAATTTCAAATGTTAACTTTGATCAAACCTCTCAAGTTTTCAACTTTTAAAACTAAAATATATCCCTAAAACACATTTAGTCACCTCTAAAATTACATAACCCTTCTCCGCAAGTCATATACAGCTAACCACCGCTATGTAGGGGATTAAATAGGAAAAAAGAAGTAAAAATTACAAAACAACCTTGAGGATCCAACACTAAAAAGATCGTTTTGAAAGACAAATAAACATGCTATTCAAACTTAATTTGCTTTATCAGAAATTAATAATATTTTCCACCAAAATACACACCTTAACACTAGAAAGATTATCTTGTTTCCTTTCTCTTTTTTGTCCTGTTAAACGAACTACTTCTTAATATACTTTAATGAATTAAATTGCATATAAATCTTGTCGCATAGATGATTTCATTTTCTTATTTTACCAATTGAGTCTTTTTTTATTATTGTAGTGGTTCCACAATGATTTATTTATTATTTTTTGTTTATATTATGGGAAAAATAAAGGAAAAAAATCTTGATAAAAATAAAAATCCTATTTAAATCACATACAAAAAAAGGAATAAAATTCAACTTTAATTTTGTGATAAATGAACTTGTTCATGCATGATTTTTTTTTTTATATTCATTGATAAAGATGGATGAAGCTCCAAACGGTGACATGAATACTGATAACCAAAGCCTTAATTCTTCTATTATACCATGAGGCTTTGATTAATTTTGATGAATGTAAAGACCTGCCAAAAATATTTGATTTTCTTCGAGAGGAACCTGCGAACAAAAACATTATTCCTACCACTTTAATAGAAAATGCTCCTTCAAATCATTATCAAAATTTTGAGAATATTTCAGAATTACCTTATGTTATTCTTGAACAGCAACAACCTCGTTACAATCAACATTATTCCTAGTACTTTATCAATAGATAAGAATTCTATAACGTATCAGATTACCCTTAATAAGAACGATAATTACTTGTTTTCATCTATATTTTTCACATGAGGAAAGCATGTTTCCATGCGAAGGAGGAACAAGAAAAATTAGTACTAGTGAAGGAGAAATCAAAAAAAAAAATCATAAATCAATGACTTGATACCTATGCCTAGTTTTATGGAGAAACAAGATATCATTATTAATATTTCAACTAGGAGGGAGCAAGAGAACCCTACACCCAATTATGACATGATTCTTCAACAATCTATACTAAAGATTCCCATTTTTTGAAAAATTAGAAAAGGGATCGTCCATGAAACCAAAGTTTACCATTGAATCCTTTGAGGATTTCAACAAGTATTTGAAAAGAGAAAGAAAGCGCTAAATTCAATGACCCACATATGCCAAAAATTTCATATTTGAAAAGAGATTTCATGAGGCCAATTGATTATCCTAGTTTCCGGATAGAGCAGAAAATTCTAGAACCAATACCATGATCCTCAACCAAGAAAGTAATTTTAAGAATCCAAAGTTCGCCGTAGATCATCTATTTACATACTAGATGATATTTAAATACTATTGTTACACCTCGAAATTTTTTACGCTAAGATTCAGACCATTCTTCGTATGCATATAGACTTGAACTCAAAGACTTCAAATTGTATATATGATCTAGGATCAATTCCTAAGTATTTAAAGAGTATTAGATGTGGTTTAGGGTCATAAGGGATCTCTAACACCAAGTCAAGCCCAAAGAATTTCTATCAGCTAAGTTTTCGGATGAGTTCGTATAAGGGTCAACTTGAAATAACCATATATCTCAAAATATTAAGATTTATATGTCCCATGACCAATCAAATTAAAGATCTTTGTGTCCTCTTTTCAACTCTTCCAAGTTTGCCTCATTTGGAGTTTGAAGTAAAAAGTTATGACCATTTTACTAAAGACTGTCAAATCAGAAATATTACGACCTGTAGGAAATATTATGACTTGGAGCTACGAACCATAAAAATGTTTACCGGTCATAAACATTGGTCGTAAACATAGATCAGAGGCTCATTTTTTAGCTTTTTCCAAGGGTTGACAAGATGAATTGGGTCTATGACACGTATACATTTTGACAACATGTAAGAGTGATTCGTAGGATCTTCTGATCAGATTTTTATGAGGGATAATTTTGTCTTTTCCCATCCTTTTTAGATCAAAACCTCGATGTTTTGGGGCTATTTTGAGTTCCTTATGAGTACCCTATATGAATATACTCTCATTTAACACTTAGATTATTTGAGGGCAAGTATTAGAGAAGAGAAAGAAGCTAGGGTTCAAGGTTCACTCCCATCTTCCAAATTTTTAATTGTTCTTCGAGTTACAGGTATGTAAGGTTGCTCATAACATGGATTGAATTTACCCATGTTCCCTACATCTTTTTTGAGTTGAATGTTCATATGAATTTAGTTTTCTTTAGAAATCTATGTCCTAATGAGTTTTTACATCTACTAACTTGATTTTGTTATATTGATGTTGATGAGTTGAGAAATTGATAAATGCTTCATGTCTTCATCCCCATGAACCCGAGTTGATTCCTATATTACTAATTCTTATACTATGGTATGAACGGACGTGGCAACAACGTCCATGATTTTTGATTCGTTCCTACCCTACAAGGTATAAACGGATGTGGCAACAACGTCGATTTGTTGTACTATCACTAGCTTATAAGTGATAGTTGTCGGATAAGAGAAACTCTCCTATAGGTCTTGATAGTATTCTGAGTTGGATTGAAATGGATTATACATGATTGGTATTGTCTAAATCATATTTGTTTTTAGTCATATGACATCTTCCTTTTTTTGAGTTGAGATTTTAGGTTGATTTAATTCTACCTTGTTGCATATTTCATTCTGCCATTTTATATACTCGTACATTCCACGTACTGACGTCATTTGTCCTGCATCATTTTATGATGCAGTTATAGGTACTAGAGATCATCAACGGGCGCACCATTGAGGATCTATTCGCTTTCAGCTAGTTGGTGAGTCCTCTCTATTTCTGGAGGATACCGTAATTGTTTTTTCAACTTTGAGTTAGCTTTCCTTTATTTGATTTGTGGTAGCAATGAACCTATCATTGTCACCTCTTAGATCGTTGATAGAGGCTTCATAGACTAAAGTGTTGATAATGTTGTCGTTTTGACTAATTTCATTCTTATTAGTTGTTGATTGGATATATAATTGGTCTTTGGCCTTATTTATGAGTAGTATTCTTGTAAGTTGAGTCTTCCGCTGATCAAATGTGATTAAATAAAAATGTGATTGGACCAAGTGGTTTTCTTGAAGACCAGCAATAGTCTTCGAGTGCCGACCACGTCTACGGTACCCTCTCAGAGCGTGATAAACTTGGTATCAGAGCTAGGTTTTCAAGAGTCATAGGGAGTCTATAAAGTCGTGTCTAGTAGATTCTTGCTTATGGGTATGTTGTGCATCACACTTATAATAAGAAGGTTATGGGACATTAGGAATTGTTTCACTTCTTCCTACTCTAAGATCGTGCGAAAGAGTTTATTCCTAATTCGTGTGTTATGCGTTTGCAGATAATGCCTCCAAAATATACCGTAATTCAGAGGAACGCTACTAGCACAAAGGTTTCACAGTTAGAGATGCCCCTACCAAGGACTAGGGGGCGACCCACAAGATATATTGAGGCACCTCAAGTGCCTACTACTCATCTTGCACCAACTTCGGAGGCAAATTTTTTAGGAGCGATTGCTATGCTCACTCAATTGGTGGCCACCCGAAATGGTAGCCAGAGTTCACCAACTCATATCTCTAGTTATCAAGAGTTGTTTGTTGCCATGAGTATTAAAGATTTTTTGAGAATGAATCCGCTGGTCTTCACGGGTTCCAAGGTTGATGAGGGACCGCAGAATTTCATTGATGAGATGTGGAAGATCCTAGAAGCGATGCATTCTACGTAGATCAAGGGGTTGAGTTGGTGTTTTATCAGCTCAAAGATGTGGCAAATATCTGATATAACCAGTGGAAAGAAAGTAGAGGTGAGGATACAGATCCTGCTATTTAGGATGAGTTTGAGGGAACATTCCTTGATCACTTCTTTCCTAGAGAATTGAGGGAAGAGAAAGTAGAAGAGTTTATGAATTTGAAACAAGAGGGTATGACAGTTAATGAGTATAGTCTGAAGTTCATCCAGCTATCCAGATATATTCCGGAGATGATCCCATATATGAGATCAAAGATGAGGAAATTTATCTCCGGATTGGGAAGACATGTGAAGAAGGAGTGCAAGGCATCATTGTTGATCTCTGACATGGATATTTCTAGATTAATGATGTATGCTCAACAGGTAGAGGATGAGAAGAGGAAATAAAAGGAAGAGCATTTGAGCAAGATGGAAAAATCAGTTGGACATGAGAGTGAATAGAGACAGAGCAAGGGCAACAGGTCCTTCTTTCAGAAAAGGTCTTCCAACTATGCCCCATCTGCAACAAGTGCACCTGCGTCGCCTAACATGTATGATCAGCAAGGACAGAGTCACCAAAATTTCAGAGCCCAGGCTAGTGTGGCTCAAGGTTTGAAGGGAAAGCCACCCTGTGTCAAGTGCGGTAGGCTTCATTTGGGAGAGTGCAGAGAGGGAAAGAATGGATATTATAAATGTGGCAAAGTGGGACATTTTCAAAGGGAGTGTCCGACATGGGGCAACAGAGCCCAGCCTTCTACCACCATACCACTGGCTAGAGATAATCAGAGGGGCACTAGTTTAGGTACAAGCAGCGGTATAAACCGTTTATATGCCATGGGTAGTCGCCAAGATCAGGAGAACTTCCCATACATTGTGACGGGTATGATTTGAGTCTTTACTCTTGATTTTTAGGTTTTGATGAATCCGGGTGTCACGCTATATTTTGTGTCTCCTTATGTGGCTAGTAGATTTGATAAAATTTCTGAGTGTTTTCTAGAACCCTTCAGTGTATCTACTCCTGTTGGTGATTCTATCTTAGTTGAGAGAGTATATAGGGAGTGTACTGTGTTAATATATCATAGGGATACCCTGGCTGGCTTAGTTGAGTTGGACATGGTTGATTTTGATGTGATTCTTGGTATGGACTGGCTTTATGCCTGTTATGCTTCTGTTGATTGTAGTACTTGAATCCTTAAATTCAAATTCCCGAATGAGCCAGTCATAGAGTGGAAAGGTAGTCCTATCGTGCCTAAGGGTAAATTTATTTCCTACCTTAGGGCCGGAAAGTAAATCTCGAAATAGTGTATTTATCACATCGTGCGAGTGAAGATGATAGTGTTGAGTCTCTATCCCTTGAGTCGATTTCGATTGTTAATGAGTTTCCCGAAGTCTTTCCTGAGAATCTGCTCGGAGTCCCTCTTGATAGGGAGATCGACTTTGGGATTGATGTTCTTCCTGATAAACAACTTATCTCTATTCCTCCATATAGAATGTCTCCTGCTGAGTTGAAAGAGTTGAAATAATAGTTGAAGGACCTTTTAGATAAAGGATTCATTAGGCCGAGTGTCTCATCTTGGGGCGTTCTTATCCTATTCGTGCGAAAGAAAGATGGGTCCCTTAGAATGTGCATTGATTACAGGCAACTGAACAAGGTCACCATAATGAACAAATATCCTCTCTCCAGAATGGATAATTTGTTTGACCAACTTTGGGGTGCCACTTGTTTCTCAAAGATAGACAGCTTTTCGGACCCATTATGTCCATTTTGAGTTCTTGGTCATGTCCTTTAGGTTGACTAATGACTCTTAGCCTTTATGGATCTTATGAATCGAGTATTTAAGCCGTATTTTTGTATGTTCGTGATTGTCTTCATTGATGATATTCTGATCTACTCCAAGGATGAGGAAGAGCATGCCTATCATCTTAAAGTTGTCCTACAGACTCTAAAAGACCAGGTATTGTATGTAAAGTTCTCCAAATGTGAATTTTGGCTTGCATCAGTTGCTTTCCTAGGCCATATTATATCTGGAGATGTTGTTTGGGTTGATACCCAGAAAATTGAGGCAGTGACAAATTGGCCCAGACCCATATCCCCAATAGATATAAGAAGCTTCTTGGGTTTGGCTGGCTATTACCGAAGGTTTGTAAAGGGATTCTCATCCATATCATCACCATTGACGAAGATGACCCAAAAGAAGGCTAAGTTTCAATGGTTTGATGCTTGTGAGGAGAGTTTCCAGAAATTGAAGACCAAGCTGACCACTGCTCCTATTTTGACTTTGACCGATGGATTAGAGGATTTTTAATCTATTGTGATGCGTCTAGAGTTGGTTTGGGTTGTGTGTTGATGCAGAGGGGAAAAGTGATAGCCTATGCTCCAAGACAACTTAAGATTCATAAGAGAAATTACCCAATTCATGACCTTGAGCTGGCAGCTGTGGTATTTACTCTTAAAATTTGGTGCCACTACTTTTATGGAGTGCATGTTGATGTGTTCACCAATCATAAGAGTTTACAATACGTCTTCAGTCAGAAAGAACTCAACCTGAGGCAGAGGAGATGGCTAGAGTTGCTCAAGGATTATGATAAGAGCATTCTCTACCACCCAAGTTGTCATGCCCCGAGAGGGTACCCTAGGCGTGGCCGGCACACAGAAACCATTTCTGGCTTTCGAGAGAACCACTTGGTCTCATTTCTTATTTATTCATCAACGGAAGACTTAAGAATACTAATGTGGACTTGTCATAATCAAAGGAAAAATAGATAATTCTTAGAAGAAGTAGTTTCTAAGAAGAACTACTCCGATTACATCATCAAACTCTGTCTATGAAGCCTGTAATACTCTTAGATGGTGCCAATGACATGTCCATGGCTACCTTATAATACTCAACAATAATTAAAGGATAAAGAGTTCCTCCGAATACAAGAAGGACTCACCAAATAGCTGAAAAATAATGATCTTCAATGAAACGCTTGTTGAGGATCTCTAACACCTGTATCTGCATCATAAAACGATGCAGGTCGAATGACGTCAGTACGTGGAATGTACGAGTATGTAAAATGGCAGGAAGGTAAGGACAGATATCAATAAACTCCTCTCAAGAAAACTCAGCTCAAAATTCAACATCATCTCAACATCAATATGTAATACAAGTTTAAAATATAATAATAAAAATAATAGTAATAAGCAATGCTTACTCAGTTGGGAGTTTCTCTAACCGACAACCATCACTTATGAGCTAGCAATGATACAACGAAGTGATGTCGTTGCCACATTCATCCAATACCTTGCGAGGGTAAAGGACATCACCATCTTGGATCCACTCATCAAAGTCCTCTTTTGGGGACTTAAGAGGCATAGCCTCTATCCTACGCTGGCTACGTAGTTCTGGGGTTTGAGTCAATTAAACTCTTACCCAACTCGGTGCTCAATACTACTCTCAAAATATATGCTCATATTAATCTCATCATCTAGTCTCATTGGACTTTAATTTAAATTATCAAACTCATCTCATTACCTCTTCATCAATCATTATACTTCAAAAACATTATTTACATCTCATCAAAACATCTTGCTCAAAACATCATTTACTCGAATTTATTCAAACTCAACTCTTTTGCTCTTTCAAAACTCAATAAAATACATATATAATATTAATTCATATCACTCTTTTTATCAATAAAAATATTTAAAAAAAATCAACATCTTTACTCAAAACATGTGTAAAAATATTCATGAACATCAAATCAATTAGGATTCATGGGAAAATAGCCATGAACAATAATTTCAATAATATGAGAGATAACAATAATAATAATATTAATGCAATAATATATCTAACTCAATAAAAGAAGAATTAATTCATTTAGAATTCAAGATTTGGGTAAAACTCAACTATAACTCAATTATAATGAATTTAAATATTGGGCGCATGGACGAACTCAATCCAATGTTATGAAAGTCTTACATACCTTAAATCTGAAGCTTTACTCTGAATTAGAACACTCTTGGACCCCTAGCCTTTTCTTCTCGCTGGAGCGTCTTGTGTACTACCCGGAGTATAAGAATCACCGGAGTAGTATTTTTATACTACTAAAACTAAAACTATATTTGAGAAGAAGTATATAGAGAGAAGAGTTGCTTAAGAAAGCTTGATGAATAAAATGAGGAAATAAGGTGGGTATTTATAGGTGGGAAAGAGGGACCTAACAATAAATAAAATAATTATAAATAAAAATCTGAAAATTTAATGGAATATATTGATGTCATGGATGATGTTAAATGGAGGACAATTTATGTCATGAGTGATGTCAAATGTATCTAGATCTTTCCATGGTAGGTAAGATGAGTTCTTTTTAACAGAATACTCTTTTTCGGAGCTGCGTTTGAATAAGATAAATTCCTTATTAGGATTTGGTGTCTTCATAAGAATTGTAGATATGGAAGTCTAGTTTCATATCGTTCAAGAATCAACCAATTTGGAGCAACCTACGGTGAGATATGAATTTCCTTCTATAAACACTCAATTCCGTCACAACACTATATCTTGCAAAGATTAATTTATTTGATCTACTTATACTCTGAATCTTAAGATATGTGATTCATGAAAGTTGTAGGTAATGATGTTGTGGTTACTCAAAAATTTGAATCACCTAATATGGACCAACCTATGAAAGGTTATGCCCAAAATACAGAGGCTGTATTATTTTCGTCGAGAATTGAAATACCGACATACAACATTTTAGGGGTTGTTACACAAGTAAAGCTAAAGTTGTTGTAGATGCTCTTAGCAAGCTGTCTGTGGGTAGCACTACCCATATAGAGGAGGGAAAGAAAGAATTGGCTAAAGAGGTGCATAGATTAGCTCGATTGGAGTTCAGCTTGAGGAAAATATTGAAGGTGGACTTAATGTTCAGAATGGGTCTGCATCCTTCCTTATGGCAGAGGTGAAAGAGAATCAAGACCAAGATCCCGTCCTCCTTCAATTGAAGGAAGTTATTCACAAACAAAAGGGGATGGTTTTCTCTAAAGGGGGAGATGGTGTGTTGTGGTACCAGCATAGATTGTGTGTCCCGAATGTTGATGATGTTCGAAAAAGGATTATGGCTGAAGTGTATAGTTCCAGATACTCTATTCATCCTGGTTCTACAAAGATGTATCATGAATTGAGGGAAGTCTATTGGTAGAGTGGAATGAAGAGCGATATCGCTGAATTTATTTTCAATTGCCCGAATTGCCAATAGGTTAAAGTTGAGCATCAAAGGCCATGTGGGTTAGCTCAAAATATAGAGATTCCATAATGGAAGTGGGAGATGATTAATATGAAATTTATTACAGGTTTGCCGAAGTCCCGAAAGAAACATGATTCTATTTGGGTGATTATGGATAGAATAACTAAATCAACCCACTTCTTGGCAGTTAAGACTACTGACAACGTAGAGGATTATGCAAAATTATATATTCAGGAGATTGTCAGATTGCATGGGGTTCTTTTGTCTATCATCTCAGACAGATGAGCTCAATTCACTTCCCAATTTTGGAGATCCTTTTAGAAAGGATTGGGTTCAAAGGTGAATCTTAGTATAACCTTTCATCGCCAGACAGATGGCCAAGCAGAGCGCACCATCCTAACATTGGAGGATATGTTGAGGGCATGTGTACTTGACTTCAAAGGAAATTAGGATGATCATTTACCTCTCATAGAGTTTGCATACAATAATAGTTACCATGCAATATTCAAATGGATCCCTATGAAGCTTTGTATAGGAGGAGGTGTAGATCACTAATTAGGTGGTTTAAAGTTGGTGAAGTTGAGTTGATTGGGCCTGATTTTGTTCACCAAGCTATGGAGAAGGTGAAGGTTATTCGAGATAGGCTAAATACATCCCAAAGCCGCCAGAAATCTTACACCGATGTGAGAAGGAGAGACTTAGAGTTTGAGGTGGATGATTGGGTGTACTTGAAAGTTTCACCCACGAAGGGCATCATGAGGTTTGGAAAGAAGGAAAAGCTTAGTCCTCGATACATTGGTCCTTACCAAATTGTGAGGAGGATTGGGAGTATCGCTTATGAGTTGGAGTTAACTTCTGAGCTAGCAGTCATTCATCCGGTATTTCATATCTCGATGTTGAAGAAGAGCTTGGGAGATCCTTCATTGGTAGTCCCTATTGACAGTATTAGAGTTAAGGATAACTTGTCCTATGAATAGATTCTGATCCAAATTCTTGATCATCAGGTTCGCAAATTGAGGACCAAAGAGGTTGCCTCAGTCAAATTCTTATAGAGGAATTAATTTTTTGAGGAAGCCACATGGGAAGCTGAGGAAGATATGAAAGCCAAATATCCGCATCTATTCGTGACTATCAATGAGAATGTTGAAGGTAATGTCCCTTTTTTTAATTTGAATTAGTATGTCCATCCTTGAGTTTGAATAGTAAATTATTTTGAGCATTTGATTGGTTGAATAATTGAGTCTTTATTGTTATTTGTTCCTAGTGTCCGTCCTTGGTTTCCTCATCATTTGAGGACAAATGATCTCAAGGGGGAGATATTGTTACACCTAAATAATTTTTATGCTAAGATTCAGACCATTCTTCGTATGTGTATAGGCTTGAACTCGAAGACTTCAAATTATATATATGATCTAGAATCAATTCCTAAGTATTTAAAGAGTATTAGATGTGATTTAGAGTCATAAGGTATCTATAACACCAAGTCAATCCCAAAGAATTTCTATCGGCTTAGTTTTCGGATGAGTTCATATAATAGTCAATTTGAAATGACCATATCTATCATAATATTAAGATTTATGTGTCCCATGATCTATCAAATTAAATATATTTGTGTCCTCTTTCTAACTCCTCCAAGTTGGCCTCATTTGGAGTTTAGAGTAAAAGGTTATGACCATTTTACTAAAGACTGTCAAATAAAAAATATTATGACCTGTAGGAAATATTGCGACCTAGAGTTACGACCTGTAGGAACAAGTTACGAACCATAAAAATGTTTACCGGTCATAAACATTGGTCGTAAACATAGATCAGAGGCTCATTTTTTAGCTTTTTCCAAGGGTTGACAAGATGAATTGGGTCTATGACACGTATACATTTTGACAACATGTAAGAGTGATTCGTAGGATCTTCTGATCAGATTTTTATGAGGGATAGTTTTGTCTTTTCCCATCCTTTTCAGATCAAAACCTCGATGTTTTGGGGATATTTTGAGTCCCTTATGAGTACCCTATATGAATATACTCTCATTTAACACTTAGATTATTTGAGGGCAAGGATTAGAGAAGAGAGAGAAGCTAGGGTTCAAGGTTCACTCCCATCTTCCAAATTTTTAATTGTTCTTCGAATTATAGGTATGTAAGGCTGCTCATAACATGGATTGAATTCACCCATGTGCCCTACATCTTTTTTGAGTTGAATGTTCATATGAATTTAGTTTTCTTTAGAAATCTATGTCCTAATGAGTTTTTACATCTACTAACTTGATTTTGTTATGTTGATGTTGATGAGTTGAGAAATTGATAAATATTTCATGTCTTCGTCCCCATGAACCCGAGTTGATTCCTATATTACTAATTCTTATACTATGGTTGGGTCTAAGAGTTGATTGGTATGATTTGTTATACATATTTTTGTTATAAGCTTAAATATTTTGAGTCTCCTTAATTGTTGATTTGGAGTCTTGATGAGTCATGATTTAGACCCAAAAGATTGACTGAATGAATGGAGAAATGATTGGATAGAATTAAATATTGTCATAAATGCATATCTAAACTACTCTTAAAAAAATTGATTATGATTGATTGGATAGTATGATCGGTCGAGAGGTTTGATTGTGATAGAATTGATGAATTGATAAGGGTCCAAATGAGATTTATCGAAATGACTAGATTGAACTGATTGGATAGAGTTTTATGAGCATTGAGTCTTGGGTACCACTCCTGGTACTGATTATTCGATTGGCTTAGGTACCACTCAAGGTACAGATTATTGATTGTCTTGGATACCACACCTGATACGGAATACTTATGACTGGCTTGAATACCACGCATGATACAGGTTCTATTAATGTTGGCTCGGGTACCATATCCGGTACATGTTTGATGATTCTTCTATGTGTTGGTTTCATGAGTGAATCGGGTGCATTCATTGTGATGTGTTTATCATTTTGATTAAGTGGCCGGGTTATTTTATTTAAATGCTGGAATGATTTTTGAGTAGATCGGGATTACATATTAAACATTGTAGAAGATGTCTTATGGATCCTTGAGTGGTCCAAATTGCTTGAAAGGTGAGTTGGACTCAAGTGTGACTTAGTGTGATGGTCTATACATATTTCATGTGGTGGTTAGGTTATATTAATGATTGGAGGTCTTGTTCTTAATCGATTTACTAGGACTGTGTAGATTTGTTAAAATGATCTAGAATATATTGATCAAGATGGTCAAGGACCAGGGTAGGCTTGAAAAGCTTAGTGTGGATAAAGGGTAGACTTGAAAAAGCATTAAAGTAATAAGAGGGTCGAATATTTAATGGTAGAGTTGACAACGGAATGAGGTAGGAGGCTAGGATTAAGGTCTATGGGTCATGGTTATTAGACCTGGATAGTAAGAGTGTGTGGCTGAAGGTTGAGCTG
This sequence comes from Solanum dulcamara, assembly GCF_947179165.1. Taxonomy (NCBI): domain Eukaryota; kingdom Viridiplantae; phylum Streptophyta; class Magnoliopsida; order Solanales; family Solanaceae; genus Solanum; species Solanum dulcamara. Next base: position 9,268,545 of record NC_077246.1, on the reverse strand, counting down.
GGTGATGTTTATGTTGCATGTCTTTCGAATATCTGCATGATATTATGTGGTGGATCTGGATCTCGACCGATGATGCCTACCAGTACGTGTTGTTTATATTGATACTACACTTGCTATGCCACTTGGCTTTCTTAGGTGAAGACGATGATGATCTTCGATAACTTTTATTTCTCTATGCTTATGGTGAAACTTGTGTTTATTTTTCTCTGTGTTATTTCATACTCTTAAAAGCACTTGTATATGTTTAGACTAGTTCATGAAAGAGTTTTATGGTATTTTCAAAAAGGTTTTCATTGTATTTTCAAGGTTTTCATATTATAAGTTAAGTTTGAGTAGTATTCAATCTTTATTTTAAAATATGATAGTATGTTTTGTCTCTCTTCTACAGTACCTGTTTTAAATCAGGTAGTAAAGATTCTCCAAAGAGGACATTTCAATCATGATAGAGTAATCAAAGTTCCAACATCTAAAAAATTAATTTTGTACTGATACTATTTTATATATTTGCTAGTTATTAATAATATATGAATTTTATTTGTAACTATATACTTTGATACGATATTTAATAATTTGATTTTTTTTATAAATATCAAATACCGTATGAAATATCAAACTCTTCTTAAATGCATACCATAATAACAAAATCTCAATATCAAAATTTTCAATTTCGAAATGATATTCAATATCGTACATATAAAGACACTAGCTAGCTAGGTGTAAATAATTATTTTTCCTAGATTAGATAAAGCGGGTCAAGACTGGACCATCGCCTTGGGTGCTGCATGTGTTTCCCAAAACAGGAAAATAGAAGCCAATGCATGTTTTGTTGATTCAATGAACAATTAAAGTACATTTATAATATAATTTTAATATATATTATAATGAATAAGTTATAAAAATAATACAAGTTTTATTGATAAATAACACATTTTAATATACTTGTGATATATTATGTCAATTTCTTATCAAACAAGCATAATATATTGTAAAACACTTATAATATATTTATTTTGCATGCATAATTCACTTTTAATACAAGTGCAGATTTATTATAGTATTGTTACATATTTCTATAAATGGTAACAAATAAAAGTATTACTAGAATCAGTAATTATTTATTAAAAAGTAGTCATCCAAGTAATTTTTCCTTCGATTTAGTTGTACAAGATCACTTGTATTAGAATTACTCTTTTCGTCTCAATTTTAATGTCTTAGTTTAATTAGACACAAAATATATGAAATAAAGAGAAATTTTATATTTTATGGTCGTAAATTAAAAATGTGTAATTTTTTTAATTTCTAATCTTAAACTTACTACATATAGAATATTGAGATTGAAAAACTTAGTACTATTTAGTAGGACAGTGTATTTTTTTTTATAAATCTCAGTTTTAGTATCAAACTCAACAAAACAAAATTATGCAGAGCGGTGTGGGTCAAAAACACAAATTTTTACTATCCAATGCAAAACGGAGTGGATTGAAGTCTTCACAGATTTATACAAATTTGCCCCAAAATGGCTTTGTCCCGTCCTGCTTGTCGTCCCTTACTCTAACAGGGGAATTAGCTTAATAAACTAGCAATATTTTAGCCTAAAATCTAACTACTAGAAAAATCAGTTAAATTTGTTTGAGTGAGGCCTAAAACAACGCAACTAATCCAGATTATATTAATCCCTTGATAATGTCGATAGATTAATAATCAAAATTAACAAATAAAGTAATGAACGGTGAACTAGAAATGAAATAACAAAAGAGAGAAATTGTTATTCAATTTGCTGGATCATGTGAAAAATGTTATTAATGAACAATGTGATTGTGTGTGTGTGTTTAAATAAAATAATAAGTAATAAATTTAAATAAAATACTAAATTAATATAATATTATATTAATAAAATATTTTTAAAAATTTTATTTGGCAATTGGTGGTGGTGATGACTTGCGATAGTGATTGTGTGTGTGTTTATTGATGATGATTGTGTGGGTAGTATCTTATGATATAGTGGTTGGCAGTAGTAATTAACCGTGGTTGTTGATGGTGACGACTGATAATTAGTAGTAGAATGATACTGATAGCTAATGATGATGGTGAATAATGACAACAGTTAGCAATATATAATATTGACCAATGATGGTAATTATCAATAGTGATTAGTGAATTTAATTAATAATAATTGATAGTGATGATTGCAAATGATGACTAATGATAATGACATTATTTTGATAATTGACAATAGTGGTGATTGTGGTTAAGCTGATAACAATGGTTGTGGATGGTAGGTGAAGGTAATTAACTATGGTGATAGTTGCGACTGAAATGGTAGTTGTGGGTAGTACGTGAAAATGGATAAAGTAACGGTAAACCGTCATATTTTTAGAAATTCTTAAATAATAATCTAAATGATATTAATACTTTGTTATAGTTCTTAAGCATTCAGACTCATTAAGTGGTTGTAAAATAAGAATAGCAAACGCATTTAATCGTTAAGATCTGAATTATTAAAATTCAAATCTTAAAAACAAATAGACTTAATGCCTAAGATTTGAATGATTAAGATTGAGACCTTGAAAACAAACAGACTTAATGATTAAGATATGAATGACTAAGAATAAAATCTTCAGTAAGTACAAAACTAATGAGGTCTAAATGGTCTTCATTTTCGATGCATTTTAACCAATACACTGTAAAATGCACTAACTAAAAAAGTCACATGGACAAGAAAAATTGGTCAGACGGTAAACACTTTCCACCTTTAGCTCTTAAATTATGAGTTGGAATCAAGGGAAGAAAAAGAATAAGAGCTCCTCGGGAGGATTTGGCTACATTTCTTTGACCCTTAGGAAACATGTATGGAAAGCTACAATTACCTCACTGCCCATTCTCTGTTAGAATAGGGCATTGATGACAGGTTCATATCGTATGTAACAAGAAACATTGATATAGAGATGGTTGTTTAATCAAACCGCATTTCACTCTTTCTTAAATATATCTAAAGAGATGAGATGGTTGTTCTTTACTCTGGTTTTGCCATAAGAATGCCTGGAGACTAGAGTAAATGTTGCCTTCAACTTTGTGCTTCTTGGGTGAAAGCCTTACCTAGTTGTGGCAAATCCACCCATCCAGCCTTTGCATCCCCAAGGGAAAAGAGATGTAGTTTCTTCTAATACTGGTTCTTTAACGCATCACCAAATCCATTGCAGTAAGAAAATGGGCAACCACCAAGAATTTGAAGGTAATGGATAAGACCTCAAACAAACAAATGTTGTGAATGGAAGAAAAAAGTACACCATATATAGCATTTTACACCTCCTACACTGATTTGATGGAAGGTACACAACACTTTCATGTTTAAGAAGAAACAGAGTTGCTAACAGACTTCTTGTGTTTGGATTGGTACCAGAAAAATAAAAGAAATTCAGCCACGAATATAAGATCCACAACTGGATACCATTGCCGTGATTTTCTTTCCCCGTATTGGTAAACTTTCAAAGTCTAGATAGGATGCTGTTCAAAATGAAATTTTCATGACCAAGTGAGATGACTACTATAATGGTATGGTCCACAGTAAAGCTACAATTTCCACACACTACAGCTGTATTTACATTCTCTAGAAGATATGGTGCATCATAACTACAAGACATTCAAATCAAGCTCAAACTTCCATATATTGAGAAACCAAAATTAGATCCTACAATCTATTTTCATGAAATTTGGATGTCTGGAGCGTTTTTCTTCACCTTTATAACCATTTCCAAACTGGTCCACACCTGCAGCATAGCGTTCAAAGTACCAAATCTTTTGTTCAAATTTTATCTGAAGGACAGCTCACTCTCAGCTAATTCTGCTTTCCTATGTGTGATGCAGTGCTCCTGCACTTGAACGTCTATATAACAGAGAGAGGTAAGGAACTCGAGAAGGGGGCTACCAAACACAAGCTCCATCATATGTCACATCTATAACGAAAACATAAGTCATACTAATAAGGGAAACAAAATACAATGACCAAGTAGATGTATACCAACGGACTACCCTCCCTGCTTCATCTACACCTTGCTTTCTTTCACTTCCCATGTTGCTAACATGAATGTCTTACAAGGCACAAATGGGACTCACATGCACAGGGTTATAAGTGTGTATATAAGCCAATGTCCAGCCTGACGCAAGGGCAAGAACTTTAGCCCCCATTAGTTGCATGATGGAATTTACAGACTATCTAACATCACTTCATGTATGCTAGAACACCCTGCCATATCCACCCCATACATCCCAATAACATTTTCTCTAAATTTTCTTTTAAGAATTTGACTAGAATTATTACCTTATTATAAAATAAAGTATTAGAATAGTTTAAATGTTTTTATTCTATAATGTAGGATTTGTTAACTAAGTATATAGTTATGTACATAGATTATTATACCCTAATACTTGGTACAAAGGGGAGTAAAAATCAAATAGTTTGAGATTAATGCATAATTAACCGATTGATGGATCAATTTTGCTTTCGCAACTGTATAGTTTTTCTGTAATGTTCATCACTTTTCAACTTCTAAATTATTTTCTTTTATAAAGTTTTACATTTTGTTTTTATTTGAAAATATAATAAATTTTTCATGGGGCTAACTTCTTGCTTTGTAATTCCTGTCGACATAAACTTCAATTTCTTATTCTCATAGCAGTTTATTTTATAGTCAAGCATCCACAAGAAGCAATAGTACACAGAAAACAAATAAGAAAAGAACCCCCCAAAAAATGTCTTGGAGATAAGACCATCTCCAACCCAACACCAAATTTTGTACTATTTTAGTGTGTGAATAGTGTTCACACCAAATTTGCCGCGACACTATTCATCACACCAAATCATTTTTTTGAATATTTTAATATTATTTTCATTATACAAAACTAATTTAACATTTTATAAGTTATATGATTTTAATTAAGTCCCTAATATGCTTAATTATTTTTTATGTAATATTTTTATAATATTAATTTTAGATGTTAAAGTTGGTGTGTATAAATTAATTTTCGTATATATGATTTTTTAATAAAATTTAAGTTAATTTTACTATTAAATTATAATTGAATAAAAATACAACTATAACCTTCACAAAAACAAAAAAATGCAAATATAATAAATTATTAGACAAACAATATAACGCACTTTAAATAATCGAATATGAATTATATAGGGTAAATATGTGAAAATAGAAGAAATAGATTTTTTTATAAAATAAGAAAATATAAATGAAATAAAAAAAATATATAATATTGAAGAGAGAGAAGAATATAAAGAGAATATTCTTTTTTAGTGTAAAATTTAGTGTAGTGGATTGGAGTTGGTTTACACTATGTAAAATTTGGTATTATGGGTTGGAGATGTCCCAAGGCTTGTGAACTACTAATACGCAGCCCCTAGTAATAACCTAGAAAGCTGAATACAAAAAACAGAACAAGATAATCTAGTTAGCAACTTTTTCATTATAATTTTTCTCCTATATATGGTTTCGATAAACTTATTTACATCTGAAAATGGGATGGACTGTAACATGTAAATGTTGACAAAGGCTTCAACTACCCGAACAAAATTACTTACGGAGTTTATTTAGCAAATGCCACTGTCTCAGGTAGAACAAATGATGCACACAACATCCATTTTCCTGGTGCAACAAGGCGAACCTTGTGCATCTGTACCTCAAAAGCCACCTCAGACAGTGCAATCCTGATTTTCTGTTCAAGTTTAAGGAAGAAAAATTCAGCATTCCCCACAGTGATACCTGGCCCAAAAATGTTCAGTCATATGAAAAGAAATAGTGCACAAGCAAACAGCAGACCTCATGAAAGTCGAATTCAGGATCCTGAGCTTTCGAAAACCCATATACATGGATCCTTGGCAAGGTAAATTGCTTATCCGTATGCTTATTTCTGAAAATTCCTCTAAATGTATCTGCAAACATGAGAAAAGCATTTATGTATGGCTACATGTATAAATGGAATGGAAGGTCTGCCTGTATTTTTTGGACACCTCTACTCCTACATTGAACTGAAAAAAAGAATGCAATGCAGCACATTGCCTTCTGAGAAAAATTTCAAAGTACTGTCATGCCACACCATACATTTCAATTATGAGAGTAAGAGAACTAATCAAGGCAATAATTTAAGTGGTGGAAGATGCTTTTGATATTGTCACTCAATAGAAATATTCGAAACAAACTATCCATCAGATCCATAGAAACACCATTCCCTGCAAAAGTCATAGTAGATCTATTTCAACACTTAAAAAAAGGTGTCTTACCCATCAAACCATTGCCTAACAACCATGCTAGTAGACACTTAGGGACAAAATAAAGTCCCACATTGGTTGGGGAATGGAGTGCTAGCCTACTTATATGGACTTGGGGAATCCTCCCCTCATGAACTAGCTTTTGGGGTTGAATTAGGCTCAAGTGTCATATTTTTACATGGTATCAAAGCCAGGTCCATTCCCATTTGAGCTCTCAGTCCACGGCTCCACGCTCCTATTGGGCATGGGCATGAAGGGGGGTGTTAGAGTAGGTAAAGTCCCACGTTGGTTGGGGAATGGACTGTGGTTTACTTATATGGACTTGGGCAATCCTCCCCCTCATGAGCTAGATTTTGAGGTTGAATTAGGATCAAGTGTCATATCTTTACAAGTAAGGGAAGGAAAAAGAATGAAACATAACTGTATCAATAAATTCAAGAAAATCCCTACCCTCCCTCGTGCTCTGCATATTCTTTTTGGTGCCCTTAGAAGCTTGTTTATCAATAATATTCAAAACTAAAGCTTCTCATGCTTCATTATTATTTTTTTGATAAGCATCTTCTCATGCTTCATTATCATCGCAAGAATTACTGTCAATCCCTGGAATGCTACGCCTCCAACTACATTGTTACATGCAAGTTGGCATTAACAGAGGTAAACAAATCTTCTTAATGAAAAACTTTCTGGGGCCATAGTTCAACCAAGAGAAACAGATAATCACGGCCAACAGGGCTCCTTAAACTCTAACCCCATAGTAATGGCAGAAGCCAAAAATCAGATTTCGACAAGCAGGATACTTACAAAAAACTAAGAGAAACTGAGACATTTTATACTAGTGATTAATAAGTATGGCAGCAGAACTAGATCCTGCACAACCGGACCAGTATCAACCGGAAGTGGCCATAAAAAATGGTGGTTCCGTCCAGACCGGACCGGAATTCTGGATTTCCGTTATTAATTATTTTTTTTAGATTAATTAAATTAACTTAATTTATGATTGAAAAAATTGAAAAACTATATAACTTAAAAAGTTAAAGACTTTTTTAAAAGTTTAAATTTTTTACTTTAAAAGTTTAAATTTTCAAATTTACAAACTTACTTAAGTTTGAATTTAAAATTTTCAAAACTTTTAGAGTTTGAAACATTTGAAAATTGAAATACATAAAAAAACCTTGAATTAAATTGAAGACAATAATTAAAAAAAAATTGAGGCGAATAGCCTATAATTTTATTCATAAGAAATTAAAGTAGTACAATTTACAAATATTAGAAGAGAACCTAATCTACGCAACCACCTTCTAGGAATTAGGCCTCGAATTATCTAATATTTGTAGTCTCCAAAATAGTCTCGTCTTAATTCTTCTAACATTTCTTTAGTAACTTGTTCCGAAAGTGGTTGTATAGCTTGTTCCTCCAATGCATCCATTCCGTCTTCCTTAGAATCTACCAAAATATTGTCTACATCATATATTCAAATTAGGCAAGTGAACTTGGACGCCCAAAATTTCTACGCTCGGCATTGATCCAATCCCTAAATAATACCGATATTTCTAAGCTGTCAGATGCTAACGAATGCCTATGCTCTCCTATTTGAAATCTGGTTGCACTAAAAGCTCCCTTCGAAGCTACTGAAGATGCCTGAATAGCGAACAAATCTCGAACAACCCGTTGAAGTCTTGGAAAGCTCCCTTGCCGCGATTCCTCCACCAATTCAAAAGGTCGGGTTTGCCTTCTAGATCTTTAATGCTTTCCGTTCCCTCATTAAAATATTCATCAAAATCATTTTTTTTGTTAGAAGTAAGTCCAAGATAACTTTCTAATTCCACTTCTAGCTCGTTAGGGATGGGATTCCTAAGACCTCTGATGCAATATTATCTTCAAAATATTTACACCTAGATGATTGGGGTTTTTCAGGATGTACTACTTCATTTAATCTACCAGAATTATACAAGTCATAATTTTCTAACTTTATTTTTTATATTATTTTTAACCGTTGCTAAACTAGGTTCTTCGTCATTTTTAATACCTAAATTTAAATAAATTTTTTCAACGATTAGTGATGCACCTACTTCTTTATATGTTTGATTAAATAAACAAGTAGTTAAATAAATTTGAGAAATAGAAAAAAATATATTTTTTAAATTTATCAATCATTACATCAATGAAATCTTTAAATGTTTGTTTATTTCTATAATCATAAACTTTAGTGGAAATTGCACAAATATTTGGTAAAACAGAATAAATAGTAGGGTAATAAAGTCCAGAAATTTGTTTTGTAGCTAAGTAAAAAACTTTTGAAAATTCTACAAGTTCTTTTACGTAATCTCAATCTTTATCTTGAAGTCCATAATCCATATCTGCATTCCAAACCATTTGTACAGGTTTTCTATATTCATAAGCTACTCTAAGCATTTCGTATAAAGAATTCCACCTAATAGCAACTCTTTTTGAAATTTTTCTATATGGAAGATTAAATTCAAGGCACAGATTTTCAAAATCTTTACGTCTAGATTTTACCTGACATTTAAATATAAAATGACATGCAGTTTCACATCTAATACAACCATTATTATACATTAATATACCATCTCTCTAATACATTGGGCATGTGAAGAGCAGAGACACAGATGCCCCAGTGCGGAGGTGTGAAAGGTTGGCCATGGATGGTTTCAGAAGAGGTAAGGGTAGGCCGAAGAAATATTGGGGAGAGGTGATTAGATAGGACGTGACGCAGTTACAGCTTACCGAGGAAATGACCTTAGATACGAGGATGTGGAGGACTCATATTAGGGTAGAAGGCTAGTACATAGTCTCGTTATTCTTCCGTACTAGTAGGCGCATTAGCGCACTATAATTTCTTGTGCTCTGACTTCTGTTATTATCTATTACTTTCTGTACTTTGATTACTTTATTTTATCTATGTCGCTTTCATTATTTGCTTTTCCATACCGCTTTGAACTTCTTAGCCTTAGCTAACCTCTTTTTATGCTTCTATTGAGCCGAGGGTTTCTCGAAAACAGCCGTCCTACCTTGGTAGGAGTAAGGTCTGCGTACACTTTACCCTCCCCAGACCCCACGTTGTGGGATTTCACTGGATTGTTGTATGTGTGCATCACACCTAATATGAAAACCATCATCATAAACAGGGATAAGTACACCTTTTAATAAATCAAAAGCAAATGTATTATTAGAAGCATTGTCTAATGTGATACTCATTATTTTATTAGTTATTCCATAAAATTCTGTAACTCCTAAAATAGTTTGAGATATGTAAGCACCGGTTTTTGAAACTTCACAACTTTTATAATCCAAAATATGGTTTTGCAAATTAAAATTTTCATCAATCCAATGACCGGGAATTGTAAAAATAATCATTACCATTTACACTGTGGCCCATATCAGAAGTTGTAGTTATTTTACAAGTATTACAATTAAATAAACAACGAAGATAATGAAGATGTTGGCCTTGATAATCAAAAATGATTTTTTTAATCGTGTTTCTTGAAGAACCATTAAAAGATGAATTATACACTAATTTAATATAATGAATAAAATCAGAATTTTCACCAAAAACTAAAAGGTAATCCAGTAACAACCAACATTTTAGCTAATTCTTCTAGATCTCTTTCTCTACTATATGATCGATGTGTACTAGGGCCAGAAACATTTGAAGGGTGTAATTGTGATTGTACCATGTTAGAGCCCCCTACTCCTACAGATGCATCAGGAAGGGGAGTACCATTTTTTAGCGACTCGGCTATATCTTTAGCTTCTAAAAATTCTCTTCTACAACAATTCATCAAATGATTTCTTAAATGTCTTGTACCACCCCCCTCCTTTCCGCAGTTTTATGGTTCATAATATGTTTACATTTATTACAAATTGCTTGAGTTTTATCTTCACTTTGAGTCAAAAATTGTCACACAATTGTTTTTTACGTTCAGGCTTAGGCCAAGAAGGATGTACGGCGGGAGCAGGACTAGTAGTCGTAAGTGGCTCAGTTTCATCATCATCATCTAGTGATTCATTAAAATTATCAAATCTTCATGTTCTAATTGAGTATTAGTATCAATATCAAAACTAGTTTCATTGACATACGTATAATCATCAATATTAATTAGTAATTGTGATTATCTAGTTTTAGATTTAGAAGAATTATCACCAATTTTAGTTTATCCAGTTATTACATTAGCAATAGTACCTAAAATTAATTTTTTTACCTTTTCTTGAAATATTTTTGTCACCGGAATCCATATTAAAATTTTAGAAATAAACAAACTAAATATAATACGAAAATTAAACACAAACAAATAAATAATTAAACTAGTAAAGACTAAAGAGATGAAAATTGTAAGTTGGAACAAATGTACCACACGTCTGCGTAAAAGCAGACGTAAAAGCCAAAAATTGATAGATGAAACTTGAAGATTGAAGATGCTCCAAAATAATCCACCAAAATTTTCAAACTAATCAAATTTTAGAACACTTAAAAGAGTATTTTAGAAAACTTGAAAGAGTTGAGAAGTAGAAATGAGTGTGAAAAGATTGTGAAGGGTGGGGTTTTTATAGTTAAAAAATAAAACTTAATTATTAATTTTATAAAAATTGGGGGGGGGGGGGTAGGGGTGATTTGGGGGTGAAGTAGCTGTTGGGGCCCCCCACCCAACAGCTAGTTGCAACAACTACTTTATTTTTAAAAACAAAAATTAAAAAATCCGTCACAGTTCCGGACCTGGACGATCCGGTATTTCACCTCCCCCGTCCCGTTCTCTATCCTGGACCCCCCTACCCACTGACACTTACCGGACCAAAATGAAACCAGACTCCGATCGGAATGGACCGATACCAGTAAGTGCCTGTGGGTAGGAGGTAAAGGGGTCCAGGATAGGGAATGCCAGAACGGGATGGGGGGAGGGAAAATAACAGATCGTCCCAATCTGGTTTGTGTCGGTACCGGTCTGGTACTGTGACTGAATTTTTTTAAAAAAAAAATATTTCAATAAAGTAGCCGTCGTGTGTGCCCTCCAACGGCTACTTCACCCCCACATTCCTCAAATCACCCCCTATCCCCCCCTCTTTATCTTTTTGTACCCTAAACTTTATAAAATTAACAATTAGGTCATATTTTTTAACTACAAAAAAACCCCACCCCTCACAATTTTTCACTCATTTCTACTCCTCAACTCTGAACTCTTTCAAGTATTCTAAAATACTCTCTTAAGTATTTTAAAATTTGATTAGTTTGAAATTTTTGGTGGATTTATTTTGAGCATCTTCAAGTTTCATCTATCAAATTTTGGAGGGGGGTGGTACAGGACATTTAAGAAATCATTTGATGAATTGTTTTAGAAGAGAATTTTTCGAAGCTAATGCGATAGCTGAGTCAATAAAAAAGGTACTCCCCTTCCTAATGCATCTGTAGGTGTAGGGGACTCTAACATGGTACAATCGCAATTAAACTCTTCAAATATTTCTGACCCTAGTACACATCGATCATATAGTAGAGAAAGATATCTAGAAGAATTAGCTAAAATGATTGTTGTTACTGGATTGCCTTTTATTTTGGTGAAAATTCTGATTTTATTCATTATATTAAATTAGTGTATAATCCATCTTTTAATGGTTTTTCAAGAAACACGATTAAAAAAACCATTTTTGATTATCAAGGCCAGCATCTTCATTATCTTCGTTGTTTATTTAATTATAATACTTGTAAAATAGTAATGATAATTTCACAATTATCGGTCATTGGATTGATGAAAATTTTAATTTGCAAAAACGTATTTTGGGTTATAAAAGTTGTGAAGTTTCAAAAATCGATGCTTACATAGCTCAAACTATTTTAAGAGTTACGAAATTTTATGGAGTAGCTAATAACATAATGAGTGTCAAATTAGACAATGCTTCTAATTTATTAAAAGGTGTACTTACCCCGATTTATGATGATGGTTTTCATATTAGGTGTGATGCACACATATATATAATTTAATTGTTAGAGATGGTATATCAATGTATAATAATAATTGTATTAAATGTGAAACTCCATGCCATTTTATATTTAAATGTCAGGTAAAATGACAATCTAGACGTAAAAATTTTGAAAATCGGTGACTTGAATTTAATATTCCATATAGAAAAACTCCAACAACAGTTGCTACTAGGTGAAATTATTTATACAAAATGCTTAGAGTAGCTTATGAATATAGAAAATCTTTACAAATGGTTTGGAATGCTCATAATGCAGATATGGATGATAAAAGATTGGGATGACGTAAAAGAACTTGTAGAATTTTTAAAAGTTTTTTACTTAGCTACAAAACAAATTTCTGGACTTTATTACCCTACTATTTATTCTGTTTTACCAAATATTTGTGCAATTTCCACTAAATTTTATGACTATAGAAATAAACAAACATTTAAAGATTTCATTGATGTAATGATTGATAAATTTAAAAAATATTTTTTTTCCTATTCTTCAAATTTATTTAACTACTTGTTTATTTAATCCAACATATAAAGAAGTAGGTGCATCAATAATCGTTGAAAAACTTTATTTAAATTTAGGTATTAAAAATGACGAAGAACCTACTTTAACAACGGTTAAAAATAGTATAAAAAATGAAGCTAGAAAATTATGACTTGTATAATTATGATAGATTAAATGAAGCAGTACGTCCTGAAAAACCCCAATCATCTAGGTGTAAATATTATGAAGATAATATTGATGATATGTTAGAAAGTTATCTTGGACTTACTTCTAACGAACAACAACAACAAACCCAGTATAATCCCATAATGTGGGGTCTGGGGAGGGTAGAGTGTACACAGACCTAACCCCCACCTTGAAAGGTAGGGCGGCTGTTTCCGAAAGACCCTCGGCTTTAAGAGAGGACAAGATAAAAGGTCAGATAGGGGAAAACATATAGAAAACAAGATGAAAACAGAAATAGCAAAAGGGAAAGTCGTGGTAGAGTGGTACGGGAAGAAAGAGGCATAACTACAATAAAGAAATAAATAAATAAGTAAGATAAGATAGATAAGACAGTCAAAGTACAACGGCGCCACAACTATAAACAGCAATACAATGCAGAAATCAAAAGGCAATAAACAATGAGCAGAACTACAACTACTATGGTGCAAAAGATGAATCACTTAGCCTTTAATCCTAATCTGAGTCCTCCACAAAGGAAATTATAGTGCGCTAATGCGCCTACTAATAGGGTAGGATAACGCGACTATGTACTAGCCTTCTACCCGAATGCAGGTCCTCCACACACTCCTATCTAAGGTCATGTCCTCGGTAAGCTGTAACTGCGCCATGTCTTGTCTAATCACCTCTCCCCAATATTTCTTCGGCCTACCCCTACCTCTTCTGAAGCCATCCATGGCCAACCTCTCACACCTCCTCACTGGGGCATCTGTGTCTCTCCTCTTCACATGCCCAAACCACCTAAGTCGCATTTTCCGCATCTTGTCTTCCACTGAGGCCACTCCTACCTTATCCCGAATAGCCTCGTTTCTAATCATGTCGCTCCTGGTATACCCACACATCCATCTCAGCATTCTCATCTCTGCTACTTTCATCTTTTGGACGTGAGAGACCTTAATTGGCCAACACTCCGCCCCATATAACATAGCCGATCTAACAACCATTTTGTAGAACTTGCCCTTAAGTTGTGGTGGCACCTTCTTGTCACAGAGCACCCCGGAAGCGAGCCTCCATTTCATCCACCCTGCCCCAATACGATGTGTGACATCGTCGTCAATCTCCCCGCTGCCTTGCATGATAGACCCCAGGTACTTGAAACTACCTTTCTTTTGGATGGCCTGGTCACCAAGCATAACTTCCGCGCCAACCTCATGGGGTGTCTCACTGAACTTGCACTCTAAGTACTCTGTCTTGGTCCTACTCAGCTTAAACCCTTTAGACTCCAGGGTGTGTCTCCAATCCTCCAGCTTAGCGTTAACTCCGCTACGAGTCTCATCGATCAGGACTATATCGTCTGCAAAAAGCATACACCATGGCACCTCACCTTGACTTTGTCGCGTCAATACATCCATCACCAAGGCAAATAAAAACGGACTAAGGGCTGATCCTTGATGTAACCCCATCACAACTGGGAAGTGCTCTGAGTCTCCTCCTACTGTCCTTATCCTGGTTTTAGCGCCCTCATACATATCCTTGATCACTCCAATGTACGCCGCCGGTACACCTTTAGCCTCCAAACATCTCTATAGTATACTTCGTGGAACTTTATCATAAGCCTTTTCTAGATCAATGAATACCATATGCAAGTCTCTCTTTCTCTCCCTATACTGCTCCACCAGTCTCCTCATAAGATGGATAGCTTCAGTAGTTGAGCGTCCCGACATAAATCCAAACTTGTTCTCTGAAATAGACACGTCTCTCCTAACCCTCATCTCCACCATTCTTTCCCACACTTTCATAGTATGGCTTAGAAGCTTGATACCCCTATAGTCGTTGCAACTCTGGATATCTCTCTTGTTTTTGTATAGAGGGATTAGTACGCTCGACCTCCATTCTTCGGGCATCGTTGTTGTCCTAAAGATGACATTAAATAACCTAGTCAGCCACTCCAAACCTACCTGGCTCGTGCTCTTCCAAAATTCACCAGGGATCTCGTCAGGTCCGGCCGCTCTTTCCCAGCGCATCCTACGCACAGCACCCTTAAGCTCTTCGACCGAAATACTCCTGCAACACTCACCAACGCGACGCCTCCCTGTATGTTCCAAATCTCCCAACATAATCTCTCTGTCTCCTTCTTCGTTCATGAAAGTACGATTGCTATCTCTGTTTAATGAGGGTCTCTTCTACCAATACTTTTCCATGTTCGTCCTTAATGCACTTCACTTGATCCACATCGCGTGCCCTTCGCTCCCGCATCCTGGCTAGCTTGAACAATTTCCTATCCCCGCCTTTTTCTTCTAGTTCAGCATAAAGGCGTTCAAAAGCTGCCGTTTTTGCCGTCGAGATCGCCGACTTCGCCTCCTTCCTCGCTATCTTATAAAGTTCCCTATTCGTCCACTTCTCCACCTCGTCCTTGCTTTCTATCAGCTCCGCATATGCTATCTTCTTCGCTTCCACCTTACTTCTAACGAAAAAAAATAATTTTGATGAATATCTTAATGAGGGAACGAAAAGCATTAAGGATCCATAAGGCAAACCCGACCTTTTGAATTGGTGGAGGAATCACGGCAAGGCATTTTCAAAACTTCAACGGGTTGTTCGAGATTTGTTCGCTATTCAGGCACCTTCAATAGCTTCGAAGGAAGCTTTTAGTGCAACCAGATTTCAAATAGGAGAGCATAGGCATTTGTTAACATCTGACAGCTTAGAAATATCGGTATTATTTAGGAATTGGATCAATGCCGAGAGTAGGAATTTTGGGCGTCCAAATTTACCTGTCAAATTTAAATATGATGTAGACAATATTTTGATAGATTCTAGTGAAGACGGAATGGATGCATTGGAAGAACAAGCTATACAACCACTTTCGAAACATGTTACTAAAGAAATGTTAGAAGAATTAAGACGACACTATTTTGGAGACTACAAATATTAGATAATTCGAGGCCTAATTAAAACAGAACATTTCCTAGAAGGTGGCTGTATAGATTAGGTTCTCTTCTAATATTTGTAAACTGTAATACAAATTGTACTACTTAATTTTTTATGAATAAAATTATAGACTATTCGCTTTAAATTTTTTTAATTATTGTCTTCAATTTAATTCAAGTATTTTTTTATATATTTCAATTTTCAAATGTTTCAAACTCTAAAAGTTTTGAAAATTTCAATTTCAAACTTAAGTTAGTTTGTAAATTTTAAATTTGAAAATTTAAACTTTAAATTTTTTAAATTTAAACTTTAAAAGTTTAAAATTTGAACTTTAAAAATTTAAAAGTTGAAAATTTAAACTTTTAAAGTAAAAATTAAACTTTGAAAATTTAAAATTTAAACTTTTAAAAAAGTCTGACTTTTTAAGTTATATACTTTTTCATTTTTTTTCAATCATAAATAAAGTTAATTTAATTAATTAAAAAAAATAAAAACGAAAACCCGAAATTCCAATCCGGTATCGGTCCGGTCCGGTCCCCATATATACCGGACCGGGACAACCTTCAAATTTTCTATCGGTTATACTGGTACCGGTCAAGTCCGGTTCCGGGTTCCAGACGGGACCACCATTTTTTATGGCCGGTTCCGGTTGATACCGGTCCGATTGTGCCGGATTTGGTTCCGCTGCCACACTTACTAGTGATATGAAGATATTGTAGATGCTACATGACAACTTAAATGAGAATACAGGAAAAGAGATGCCAGGAGTCGATAAGAAGTGCAGTTGAAATATCAAGACGTCATCTTCTCAATCTAGCAACTTCGGAATTACACCTGGGAGAGTAAATTAGAAAAACTTGAAGCAGTGGGAATATTTCCTCAACTAAATCACACCTCCACCCCCGACCCCCCCGACCCCCCACCTCCATCCCACCTACACCCAGGCCACCACCTCCCCAAGCGGCCACCGGCGAAGACTATTTCCGGCCAGATCTCTCTCCCCTCTGTTCTCTCTCTTCATCTCTCCTTCTTCTTTGTGTTTTCTTTTCTTTTCTTTTTTCCTCTTTGACTGCGATCGAAAATCCCCCACCAGTAGATTTTCGGGCAGTTTTTGCACAGGTATTTCGGTAGTTTCTGGTGGTGAACAGTATTTCCGGTGAGTGAACAGTGTTTCCGGCGCATGAACAGTGTTTCGAGGTGAACAGTATTTTCAGCGCGTGAACAATATTTCCGGCGTGAACCAGGTTCTTTTCAACTGGAGTTGGTACCTCCGGTTTCCAAATATTCTTTGTTCATACGCTTGTCGTTACATTTTGCTGACTTTAGACCATTGAATACTTTAGTAGTTCATACGCGTTTTCGTGGCTTTGGATAGTGATGGTAGATTAGGGTCATGTTCTCATTCAGGGTCGGGGATGAGGGTAAGGAGGGGTAAATGGGTTAAAGGAGAGTCTAGACTAAGAGTAGGTTCTTGGAACATTGGGACGTTAACGGGAAAGTCAATAGAGCTAGTTAAAATTCTTAAGAAAAGGAAGATTAATATAGCTTGTGTCCAAGAGACCAAATGGGTAGGTACTAAAGCTAAGGAGGTAGACGGGTATAAGCTTTGGTTCTCTGGTAGATCAAAGTATAGGAATGGGGTAGGCATTTTAGTAGACAGTGATCTAAGGGATCAGGTGATAGAGGTTAGGAGAATCACTGATAGGATGATGTCGATTAAGGTGGTCGTTGAAGGGACTACTTTGAACATTATTAGTGCTTATGCGCCGCAAGCGGGCTTAGCAGAGGAGGAGAAGAGGCGCTTTTGGGAGGATTTGGACGAGTTAGTGGGAAGCATACCGCCTACTGAGAAGCTTTTCGTGGGAGGGGACTTCAATGGGCACATCGGGTCTATTTCGGGAGGGTATGACGATGTGCATGGAGGCTTTGGCTTCGGGGACAGAAATGGAGGAGTTTCACTTTTGGAGTTCGCAAGAGCTTTTGGGTTGGTGATAGCTAATTCGAATTTCCCAAAAAAGGAGGACCACTTGGTAACCTTCAGTAGTTCAGTAGCTAAGACTCAGATAGACTTTTTACTCCTTAGGAAGGATGATAAAGGTCTGTGCAAAGACTGCAAGGTCATTCCGATAGACAACCTTACAATCCGACATAAGCTCTTGGTAATGGATTTAGGGATCAAGATGACGAGGAAGAAGAGGGTCGGGAATGATCGACCTAGGATCAGATGGGGGAGTTTGACCACGGCTAGTGCCCTGGAGATGGGAGAGAAATTGAAGGACATGGGGGCCTGGGATAGTAGTGGGATGCGAACAGTATGTGGGATAGGACGACTAGTTGTATTAGGGTTGTAGCAAGGGAAGTGTTGGGAGTCTCGACAGGTAGTCGTAGTCGACATCAAGGGGACTGGTGGTGGAATGGGGAAGTGCAAGGGAAGGTGGAAGCAAAGAAAATGGTGTACGCGAAGTTGATAGAAAGCACGGATGAGGTGGAGAAGTGGACGAATAAGGAACTTTATAAGATAGCGAAGAAGGAGGCGAAGTCGGCTGTTTCGACGGCAAAAACGGTAGCTTTTGAACGCCTTTATGCTGAACTAGAAGAAAAAGGTGGAGATAGGAAATTGTTCAAGCTAGCCAGGGCGCGGGAGAGAAGGGAACGCGATGTGGATCAAGTGAAGTGCATTAAGGACGAGCATGGAAAAGTATTGGTAGAAGAGACTCTCATTAAACAGAGGTGGCAGTCATACTTCCATAAACTTTTGAATGACGTAGGGGACAGAGACTTTGTGTTGGGAGATTTGGAACATACAGAGAGGCGTCGCAATTTTGGATATTGCAGGAGTATTAAGGTCGAAGAGGTTAAGGGTGCTGTTCGTAGGATGCGCTGGGGAAGAGCAACCGGACCTGACGAGATTCCTGGGGAATTTTGGAAGAGCGCCAGCTCGGTAGGTTTGGAGTGGCTGACTAGGTTATTTAATGTCATCTTTAAAACGGCAACGATACCCGAAGAATGGAGGTCGAGCGTAATGATCCCTCTATATAAAAACAAAGGGGATATCCAGAGTTGCAACAACTATAGAGGTATCAAGTTACTAAGCCACACTATGAAAGTGTGGGAAAGAGTGGTGGAGATAAGGGTGAGGAGAGGCGTGTCTATTTCAGAGAACCAGTTCGGATTTATGCCGGGACGCTCAACTACAGAAGCCATCCATCTTATGAGGAGACTGGTGGAGCAATATAGGGAGAGGAAGAGGGACTTGCATATGGTATTCATCGACTTAGAAAAGGCCTACGATAAAGTTCCAAGAGAGATACTATGGAAATGTTTGGAGGCTAAAGATGTACCTGTGGCATACATTAGGGTGATCAAGGACAAGTATGAGGGAGCCAAAACCAGGGTAAGGACAGTAGGAGGGGACTCAGAGAATTTTCCAGTTGGGATGGGGTTGCATCAAGGATCAGCTCTTAGTCCATTTTTATTTGCCTTGGTGATGGATGCATTGACGCGACAAATTCAAGGTGAGGTGCCATGGTGTATGCTTTTCGCGGATGACATAGTCCTGATTGATGAGACTCGTAGTGGAGTTAATGCTAAGCTGGAGGATTGGAGACATACCTTGGAGTCTAAAGGGTTTAAGCTGAGTAGGACCAAGACAGAGTACTTAGAGTGCAAGTTCAGTGAGACACCTCAGGAGGTTGGCGTGGAAGTTAAGCTTGGTGCCCAAGCCATTCAAAAGAGAAGTAGTTTCAAGTATCTTGGGTCTATAATGCAAGGCAGCGGGGAGATTGACGATGATGTCACACATCGTATTGGGGCAGGGTGGATGAAATGGAGGCTCGCTTCCGGAGTGCTATGCAACAAGAAGGTGCCACCACAACTTAAGGGCAAGTTCTACAAAGTGGTGGTTAGACCGGCTATGTTGTATGGGGCAGAGTGTTGGCCAGTTAAGATCTCTCACATTCAAAAGATGAAAGTTGCCGAGATGAGAATGTTGAGATGGATGTGTGGTCACACCAGGAGCGGCAGGATTAGAAATGAGGCTATTCGGGACAAGGTAGGAGTGGCCTCGGTGGAAGACAAGATGCGGGAAATGCGACTGAGATGGTTTGGGCATGTGAAGAGGAGAGACACAGATGACCCAGTGAGGAGGTGTGAGAGGTTGGCCATGGATGGTTACAGAAGAGGTAGGGATAGGCCGAAGAAGTATTGGGGAGAGGTGATTAGACAGGACATGGCTCAGTTACAGCTTACCGAGGACATGACCTTAGATAGGAGGGTGTGGAGGACCCACATTAGGGTAGAAGGCTAGTACATAGTCTCGTTATTCTTCCCTATTCGTAGGCGCATTAGCACATTACAATTTCTTGTGCTCTCATTTCTGCTATTTCTGTTACTATTTATTACTTTTAGTACTTGTGATTACTCTATTTTATCTGTGATGCCTTCGTTATTTATTTTCCTATAGCGCTTTGAATTTCTTAACCTTATCTGACCCCCTTTTTATGTCTTTTTTGAGCCAAGGGTCTCTCGAAAACAGCCGTCCTACCTTGGTAGGAGTAAGGTCTGCGTACACTCTACCCTCCCCAGACCCCACGTTGTGGGATTTCACTGGGTTGTTGTTGTTGTTGTTGTAAATCACACCACATCGTTGGTGCTCACAATTGAAGATTTGGCAAGTAAAACTAACACTAACAACCTCCAATAGCATATCAAAACTTTAAGGTTGAATTTATCAAAAGATTGCGTACCAAGAAACTCTGCAGCATCATTTGGCAAATTCATTACTACTTGAGTAATTGGCCTAGCTTTTTCACTTGCAAAAATACTGTCAATGAACCTCCTCCCATCCATGTTAAAAATCTAAAAAATAAACAAAATCACTATTTTGTGACACCATATATCACTGGATAAGTGAATTCAAGAAACCAAAAGTTATATAAATCATTAATACACCTTCAAGATCAAGGGTGCAAAATAAGTGAACTAGTCTCAGTGAATTTGTACCTCAAAACCAATGTTCTTACTATATTTATATATAGAAAGATCCTATGCATTATTCAAAAGCTAGTGACATACAATAGAAAATACCACTTTCATGTGGATGAATTTGTACCTCAATCTTCCTCTCAATTTTGTTACGGACACAGTTTCTTTCCAGATATTCAACAGCATTAGGATTCAAATCATTAGCATATACATATTTGACCTTCTTTGCAGCAGATATTGCAATGGGACCAACCCCAGCAAAAACATCACCTATAGAGATATAAAAAACTGTGAGAAACAAAGAGAACACCAGGATATAATGCAAGTTAGAAGAGTAACCACAGAGAGATTAAAACAGATAATAAGCAAATGACAAAGCAGTTTGGAGCAGACCAGTTCAGTCGTATTTCTTTGGGTACTCTTATAGTAGTGTCAGTTTCTTTTAGTTGTTTACTGTCACATGCATGTTGTTAAATTTAATTCTTTAGGACTTTTTAAATGGAAACTACTGACACCATGATGGGCTAAACAGTCCGAGAATTTAGTGGAAAGACCAAGAGAAAAATTCGAAAAAAGAAATCGAAGTGGAATCGTAGAGATACCAAGTCTGGAACTCAAATATGCATGTAACAGAGTATTCAAGAAAACTTACAAACAACATCATTGTGGGTGAAGCAACTAAGAAGCCTTTGTCTTTCTGTTGCCAGCCTAGAATTCCAATATCTACCAGAAAATGACAATTTGTAGGAGGAAATAAAAAAAGGAATATCAGATTCTGTGAATCGTAAATTTTCGTCTTTACTTCTATTCTTATTAGCTTAGACTCACACTGCTGCTAAATCAACATCAAAATAGAGTCCATTCTCGGCTACAGTAGTAACAAGAGAATGGTTTCCTGCCAAAACTTCAAGCTGCATTGTTCTGTAGTCATTGTGGATGACATCAATTTTATTGACAACTGTTTGTATCTTTGGCTTGTTCTTGTCCAGAACTACCTGGTAAAAAAAGATCCAAAGAAAGGAAGAAGGGGGATAGTTGCCAACAGCATTTTGAGAAATAAGGTGAAATTTAATATAACCAAAAATTGTGGTAGATGTGTAGAAACCAGGTACCTTTGCAATAAGTTTCTTGTATGGGAAATGCTCATCTCTCAAGTTTAGATGGGCAATATGCCCAACTGTCTCAAAAGCTGAAGGAACAATCATACCTTGTGGAAGCAAGATCTCTAAGACCTGCAAGATGCAAATCCCTCATTTTTGCAAGATACACCAGCTACTTCTACGAATTCATGACAGGTCCAATTAGAGACTTTCTAGTTTCCACGCCCACAACTCACAATGGATGAATGCAAGAGCAAATAAGAAAAAACCAAATGCATCATAGCCTTCTATATCCAATCCAACTATACATGACAGCTCTGGTTATGATATATTCAAGTTTTGTAGATAACAACATGTCAACTTACCCAAGAACCTCACATACTCCACAGGCAATAGGAAACTTGATTGGCTTAAACGGCTAAAAGGAATATCCATCCTAGAAAGATAATACTAATGGCAAAACTGAGACACAAGGTCAAGAATATCTAAGGGACATACCTCATTCATCTGCCAATAATTGTAAAATAATGTCAACTTGCATCTCACAATTTCAAAACTTAATCTTGTACTTTCCTCATTGTGTTCTTTGAGGACTGCCTGCAAACATAGTCCAAATTCATAACAAAGAAGCCATTAGCCTACAAAAATATGCAAGAAGTTGTAAGCATTTAATTTCAACTTTAGATAAGTAACAAGCATTCTATAACTACCACATCTCCCTTGGCCATTATCAAACTACTGACTTCTTGGTAAAAACTATATGAGTATGATACTCATACCCACCAACTATTTAATTCTGTTTACTACTATAGTGGAAAGAGTGAATCAATGATGACAAAAGGGAGAAAGTATGTTGATTTACAACACAGTCTTCATATGTATTGTATAAACAATAGACCAATTAATGAATGTCTGTCTATATTTGAGGTCCCAATCCTTCCATTCTTGTTTCTTGCAGGATAGCTCTCGACAAATTTGATAACATAAACATACTTCGTAAAAATTTGCAACCATGAATAAAATAGGTGCTTGTCAATAAACCACAGTCAAACAAGATTATTATTTTTTTTGTAATTGGCTGCCACTCTCATCCTTTTCTCTACTTAAATACCAGACTTGATTAATCAGCTAGGATTCAAACTCATCACGTGTGTTTACCACACCTACCCTGCTGCACTACCTTTGCCGTGGAACCAAAAGTTCTAGGGACTCAACACACGGAAGGGGGAATAATTACAGGTAGAACGAAAAGCAAAAACACTCCATATTTCAATTCCAAGTACCAACAAGACATTACTCATGAAACTCAAAGCATATGCAACTCATGAAATACTATAGTGCAAAAACATAATAGAAACCTTGATTGCCTCGGGCATTTCCTCTATACCCTTGTCCGCATACCTCTCATCCAATAGCAATAACCTCGTTGATCCACTCCATTTTCTTCTTCTAAAATCATCACCCAATAACCCACTGAAATCCTCATCTTCACTACCCTCCTCTTCAACCACCTTCACTGTTGACATATCACTTCTCCCATGCCCTCTCCTCTCTCTTCCATTTTCCTCCCTCTTCCATTTCTTCTTCTTCTTCTTCGGCCGCGATATTTTAGCCAAATTCTCAAACTTCACATAACCTATCGAATTGAAAGTCTTCGCAAGCTTATCTCTATATAACACCGAACACATTTTCTCTCCATCTCCTTCACCTTTCCCATAAATTCTCCGTTCCAATATCGTCAGGGTTTCATCATCAGTAGTATTATCATTTCCAATAAACACCTTCAATTCGTCATCAATGTCGTCACCAGGAACCCTAGCAATGTTACGAATGCGAGGCCAATTTAAAAGGTGTCCGCGTAATTTGCTCTCGAGGGAGAAACAGTGTTCTGCAGGGACTCGTAAAGCAGTGATATCAAAGACTCTAGTGAAGTTATCTTCATCAGAGTTTTGGTGTGAAGTTTTGTGGCCTTTGTAGAGGGAAGGGCCATAGGAAAGGTGTTGGGGTAAGGATGCGGTAATGGCGGCGGCGGCTGTAGTGGAGAAGAGAGCTTTAGGGGAAAAGCGGTAAGTGAAAGGGAGAGAAGAAGTGAGTTTGTTGAGTATAATGGCGGAGGGCAATGGATAGAGAGCCATTATTTGAAGTTTAACGGATACATAGCAGGTGATAACTGATAACAGGGATGGAGTTTGGTTGCTGGTTAAACGAGTTGCAAATAAAAATAGAGAGGTAAAACAGAGACACTCGAATGGTAAGCAGTTCTTGCTTTCAACCTCAAGGTTCTCAATTCGAGTTAAGGATATTACTTTGTTAAAAATATCCGTTCATTAAAAAAAAAAAAAAGTTTTAGGGGTAATACATAAATTACCAACATGGGTGTGATTTCTTCCTCTGCCTCTGCTGCTATTGATGTGTCTACTCCCATTGACTCTTTTTGAGTAAGATCAGTCTACTTCACTCTTAATTAGAGATCTCGGATTCGATTCCTGGATATGAAAAAAAAATTGTTGGGAGTGTCACCCCGAATGGGCCCTGTAATGCACGATCCAGATTTAATCGAGGATCCACAGGCTCCGAACACCGAGTGGGAAACCAAAAAAAAAAGTTTTAGGCATAATACATAAATTGGCCCCTAAATTTGGTTTCAAATTTTAGGTATAACCTCCAGCTTTCATAGTGCACAAATAGGCACTTTAACAATCCAAAACTTGAATAAATAGACACATTCGTCCTACATGACAATTTTATGTCCTATGTGGTGTCCTACATGTATTGTGCCACGTAGGAAATATGTGTCTATTTGTTCAAATTTTGGATAATTAAAGTGTCTATTTGTGCATTATGAAAGTTAGAGGTCATACTTAAAATTTGAAGCCAAGTTTAGGAGTCAATTTATGTATTATGCCATAGTTTTATCTAAAAACATACTTATCAATATATGTAGGGGTCATTTGGTGGTAGCTGGTTTAAGGAGCACCTATATGAATAATAAAATAATAATTTTATACAGTATTTGATTGCGAGATTTCCAAATATTGTATAAAAGTTAGGCGAAATAGTCTGATGGATCCTTGTACTTGTATGAGTTAGTATTTTAGACCCTTCTACTTAATATTTTGCCAACTGAACCTTTAAATTCAATTAAAATAAGATTTTTAAACCCCTCTGACCATTGACCGAGCTTATGTGGCATTAAAATTGATGAGTTGGACGAATGTGTCATACGCGTTTTTGAGCAAGTGAATACAATATTTTTATTTAAAAAATCTCAAAAACACAAGAGAAGACAATAAAAATAAATTTAAAAAAGAAAAAAAAACAAATCCCTTCAGCCCCAGCTCCAACCCCACCCCCACCGCAAACCCCACCCCTTTATCTTCTTCTTCAGCCCCTCCACCCCACCCAGACCACCACCACCACCCCTTCTCTCTTCTTCTTCTTTAGCCCCAGCCCCACCCCACTCCCATCCTTTTTTTCTTTTTCTTTAGCCCACTCATCCATCTTCTTCTTTGACGGACACACTCATCATCATGACCATCAAAAAAACTTTTAAAAAAAATTTGCTAAAAAAATATACCCGTTCATCATTTTTATAAACTTAATTTTTCAAGATCTATATTGTATTTACTTATAAACATGTTTTTCCTCAATTTGAAGTTTTTTGATATCTCTTTTTACCAAATCAAAATAAACAGAATCCTGATTTAAATAATATTTATAATATATCACATTATAGTGGCTAACATTTTTTTCTGATTGAGAAAGTTTTTGGGTGTGATATAGATGAAAAATGGTAGAAGTAGAAAATGGTTTTTTGTTTTCGGGTAAGGGTGGGGGATGGGAGCGAAGAAGATGAAGTTGGGAACGGGGGAAATAAGGTACAATGAGAGAGAAAATTGCATCTCTTTTTTTAATAAATATTATTTATTTTTTAATATTTAATTTCTGATGTATCATTGAAAAAATAATATATTGTGATGTGTCATTAAAAATGACAGGAAATTCCATGTGGAAAACGAGTGTATTGCACGTACACATATCAAATGAGAAAGGGATTTAAAATATTGTGTTTCAATGAGTTTAAGGGTTCAGTTGACAAATGATTAAGTAGAAGGGTCTAGAATACAAACTCATAAAAGTACAAGGGTCCATCAGACCATTTCGCCTAAAAGTTATTAATTTATTAATTTTATACGGTGTTTGATTGCGTTTTTGTAATCCTATACAATTAATATTTATATAACTTATGATGGAAAACTACAACATAACTAATGAAATCCTTTAACTGAAGTCTCGAGAGGGTAGAATGTACGCAGACCTTACCACTATTTCGTGGAGGTAGAAAGACTATTTTTGAAAGACCATCGGCTCAAGTGCACCAAATCCATGTACAAAGAAGAAGGAGACAGTAAATAGAATATAGCAAGTAACAAGGTAATAGTGCAAAGTCTATCGAAAAGGGTCGGAAGACAATAACAAAATAATGTGATGTTCGAAACACAATAAACAATAAACTAGAATAGATTATTGAAAAAAATAAAAAATAAAGATACAATAAAAAATAAAAACTACAATAATACAACTAGTACCATGACAAACACCAGTCGCCCTAAGTAAAACGTCGCTACTGTTATACCCCAAAAATTACCAAAATGCCCCTAGAGGATAGCGCGCTCGCATAACGTATCATTCCTAATTTTTTTGCCAATCCGAGGCCGGAATATCGATCAAGGGGAAAATCATGTGGGAAGGTGATCTCGATTGAGTTTTAGGCCAATCGGGTCAAAAGATAATTTTTTGGGGTAAAATTGCATTTTGAGAAAGGTGCACGATCAGTCCGCATCGCGGACTACTCCTCTACAGTGTAATTTTACCCGAAATCTAGCCAAAACTCAAAATTTGGCTATAAATCGCATGCCAGGAATGCGATTTAAGAGTTGTTCATAAAACGCATTCCTCGAATGCGATTTTCCAATATTTTTTGGTCCGTTTTCAGTTTTAATAAGGGGCATTTTGGTCTTTTCTCCACCCCTCCTATACCTAACCCACGATGTTTGGGACCAAAATTCGTCCCTTATCAATTTCTAAAGGGTTTTTTCTCTCTTTAAACACCCAAAAATTTTAAGAGAAATGATTGGAGAGAAGAGGAGAAGCTAGGGTTCAAGACAAATCTTTGATTTTCGCTTAGATAATCTTCATTTCAGATATGTAAGGTTAACCTAAAAGTTGGACTGTGTTCGTCCATGTGCCCTTTCACTTCTATTGACCTGGATTGAATTTGAGTTTGAGATCCCGAGTTTCTTGAATTGAATTCTTGAATTATCTATTATCTTAAGTTTCTAGTATCTATTTAAACATGTATTGATGGTATTCATGAGTTGAGTAATTTATTTGAGATACATGTTCATGTTTTCATTCACATGAATCCTAATTGAGGATTGTATTTGATTTTATGCATAAATTGAGTTTGAAGGTACGAATTGTGATTGTCCTGACTGGATTGAGTCGAGCATGAATTGAGTTGAAAGAGTCTTTAAAATTATAATTATTTTGATCATGATTTTACTATGTATTATTTTGAGTTGAGATTAATAATTTCCATGTATTTAACGAGTACAATTTTTAAATTGAGTCTTTGCATGTTTTAAAAAGATTTAAAAGAATTGAGTGTTGAGTCTCAATGAGTTGATTTGAAAGAGTCTAATGATTCGAGATGAGATTAAGTTTTGAAAAGAATCCATTGAGACTAGTCGGATGGTTTGATTGAACTGATTGATTTGAGTTAACCGAAGGGATTGATTGGAGTTTTATGAGTATTGAGTCTTGGAGGAGTATCAAACACTGAATTGAGCGAGAGTAACTAACCGTTAGAACTCAATAACTATGTAGCCAACGTAGGTAAGGATTGTACCATAAATTGGATGAATTCCCTTATTGTTCCTAAAGTAGACTTGATTGATTGATTGTGGATCCTTGATTGGTTGATTCGTCCCTTACCCCAGCAAAGTATTGGACGGACGTGGATGTTGACACCTAATTTTGACCATCTACAACGTAATTTTAAAAAAAAATTATAATAATAATAATTAAAAAAAAACGAAATATGCATATATATTATCATTATTTTAAAAATAATTTCAAGTATATATATATATATATTAAATAATTTTTGAATATAATATATATTGTCATTTATTCGAAAATTATCTCAAAAAGATTTTTTTTTTAAAAAATAGATATTTTTATTAATTAGTTTGGCTTAATTAATAGACTCATATTTCAAGTTAATTTGTTTAAACTTAAGTTAATTATTTTACTTTTTCGAAATTAAGAAGTTTGTTAATCTTATTTTAATTCTAGCATTCTTTAATAAATTTGTTATCTTTATTTGTTTTAAGGTAATGTATATAGTTTGTATAATTATTACCTTTTTTAAAAAATAATCAAAATTGATCTAAAAAAGGGGATTTTTTTTTTATTTCGTAAATTAATAGATTTTGTTTTCGAAATTAAGTAGTTTATGATTAGATTAATTATTTTACTTTTGTTAGAATTAATTCTTTTAGTCATTTTTATAACCATTATAAATACATCTAACCACCTTTATATTATTATATTTCCTACCGATACTACTAACTCTATACCATATAATACTCTCAGCCCAAACGGACAATTGGAAGCGTTAGGCGAGCGACATTGAAAATTCCAGCTGTCTTAAGCCTAAAGAGAAAGCATTTTGCTTTTTGGAACTTCCAACTTGGGCAAAAAGCCTTCAAAATTTGCAGGGATAAAGAAAAGACCATACATGCAAACATCATGAAGTTTCAGGTCAAAAGGATAATTGGAGACGTTAGTCGAGCGACTTGGAAAAAGATAAGAGTCTTCAAAGATCTTATTGAGCCCCCTTCCTTTTTGCTAGTTTGTGCAAGCCTTGTTTTGTTTGTTTTTGGTTGTTGTATTATTTCAGGTTCCTGGAGTGATGTATCAACATCCTTTAACAACAAATACATAGAGAAAAGCACAAATACAACTTCCAACCACCCTGCAACATCTAAGCCTCAGCAGGGCAGCATGAGCAGGGTGAGATGCAGCATGTGGACCTGTCCAAATGGCTCCAATCTTTGCAGGGTTTCAGAACATAATATATTGACAAGGCCCAAGAAGTTTCAGCCGAAACGGACAATTGGAGGCGTTAGGCGAGCGACATTGAAAATTTCAGCTGCCTTAAGCCTAAAGAGAGGTCCTTTTTTCCAACTTGGGCAAAAAATCTCCAAAACTTGCAGAACTAAAGAAAGGGCTGGTTGGATATATCTCAAGAAGTTTCAACTCAATCGGATAATTGGAAACATTAGTCGAGCGTCGTTGAAACCCAAAGCTCTCTTGGAAGTCCTCTCCTGTTTGCTAACTGGTGCAGGAACTTGTACACATGCAACATATCAATCCACAGTTGGAGGGCCAACTATGTGTGATGCATATTACAGCAGTGGCATGATGGAGCAATTCACTATTTGGAGCTTGCAGCTTGTGGAATTCCTCCATGCAACCAGAACTCACATCAAGGGGTTGGTGCTGGAGTGTCAACAACTGAGATTGGATAGTATGCAGGCACACAAGAACTCTCCAATAGCTAAGCCACCATCTATTAAAACTCCTGGCAGCAGCAGCACCCATCAACACTCATTATGGGAGTCTAATCTGGGAGACCATTGTTCTTGTTTGTGTGGTTGTTTAGTTGTGAATGCAGGCTGCTGGAACATCAGAAGCTGCAAAATCCATGAAGCTGCAGTTGCAGATATCATACCACAGAGTGCTGAAGCTGAATTTGAGTGGAAGCAACAACAACTTCACAGATGTGGAATGCAGCAGCTACAAAGACCATCAACAAGAGGAGCTGCAACCAGCCACAGCATCCTTGCAGCAAAGAGTGATATTTGGGACTGCTTTAGAGAATTATTCCCCATTTCACATTCTGATCTGAGGAGACAACAACATGGCAGCTTAGGAACTCAACAACACACCAACACTACTCTCATGCCAAATCCCTTGATGCAGCACCTGCAACAGCTCCCCTACAACTCAAGCTTCCTGGAGCTCCTGGCTATGTCCACTTGTTATGTGCAGGAACAGAAACATGCAGCAACAAGCACTGCAGCTCAGAAGGACCATCTACAATTCTTGTTAGCATGTTGTTTTGTTTCTGTGGACATGTGCAGGTATTTTAATGAGCTGAACACTTCAAAGGAGCTGATCACTCTATCTTTGGAGGCAACAAGAAGCTGTGTACAGTTCCACAAAGAGTCAAACAGAGGGAGACAACCTTGTACTCAAAGCCCATCCTGGTTGGCATATAAGGTACCTTCAAAGGAGCTGATCAACTCACCTTTGGAGGCAACAAGAAGCTGCCTACAGGATTGCAACAGCCCTCACAGATCTTATACTTGTTTGGCTCTTTGGCTAGTTGTTTGGGCAGGTATATCCCTGATCAGCCTCGACAGAACTGGAATCATGCAAAGTGTAAGGCACACACTGATAGACTTCCAACCAGCAACTCAAGTCAGGGTTGCACCACATACAAAATGCATTTTACAAATATTCTGTCCCTCAGCTTCCTTAACTACAATCCCAAGCAAGATGACTGCTATGGCTACATTTACTTCCTATCATTTCATCTCCCTTAACTGTGATTGTTGTTGCTGCAAACTTCCTTGGACCGACTTGGTACGACAAGACTAAAAAGAGCAAAGATGAAAAGAATTTTCCCATCCCATGCGAGATAGAAGTTTCGTATACTTGTTCTTCTTCAATGTAGCTATGTCTGGTACGTAGCATAGTTGGAATAGGACTAGTGTAGGTTACTTTTCCTTTTTCTCATGGAAGGGGAGAGTCTCCCTCATTTATGCTTTCATAGTTGAATTGTACCGGGAGGAGTCCTCTCACAGGTTTACTGCTTTCTAGTTATAGTTAGTATCTTTTTGTATCGGGGATGAGTTAGCCGACCTTAATAGGTTAGCCGACTTATGAACCACCATAGGATCGGAGGTAAGGTTTATGTCCCCCTCCTTGTATTTTTAATTTGATTATTTATGTTAAGGCTTGGGGGTGTTGCCTAACCCCTGACTGTGCACGAGAGGTGGGAGCCTCGTGTAGGGTCTGCAAAAAAAAAAATAAAAAATAAAAAATAAAAAAAAAATATAATACTCTCACCACTTTCATAATTCCATGCGTGTCCCCCCTTTTTGTTTTCCCAGAAAGCATGTCCCCTCCCCCCATAATAATAATATATAATAATAAAATATACCCACGCATGCCCCTCATCTTTTCATATTAATAAAATAATAAAAACTATAAAAAAAAATAATGAATCATGAAAAGATGAAATAAATATAAAAATGATAAATATATATATGTATATATTAATTAATCTGTCACGCGTGGCCCCATATCCCAAATAATACTTTAATAATATTATATTATATTAATCAACTGTATATATATATACATATAGTACGCATACTCTAAATAAATACTATACTGATCATCCCTATATTTCGTCTCATTCCGCACTATTTTAATATTCCTTCTCATTCCGCATTATTTTAATATTCCACCCCATTTTGCATTATTTTAATATTCGGCCCATTCTGCATTATTTTAATAATCCGCTCATTCCGCATTATTTTAATATTCCACCCCATTCCGCATTATTTTATTCATCCTCCATTTTCTATTATTTTTTTTTCTTCATCTCCATATCCCTATAAATAGCGGATGAATTGGACAGAAAAGGGGGGGGGGGCTTACACGGACAGGAGGAGAGAAAAAACGCAGACAAAAAAAAAACACTTACACTGATTTTGAATATTTCTTTCAAAGTATTTTTGAATTTGCACTTAGCTTTACTTTAAAAAACGAGGGTAGATTCGTGACCAAATCACCCCGTTCACTGCCCTGCAACAGGTAATATTTACTTCATATTCCTCTATTTTTTCGTTGTCATTATAATAAAAATATTGTCCTAAAAACCTTATCTTGCTAATTTCGTCACTTTCTTCTTGTTTGCATGAACACTTTGGGAGCAAAAATGGAGTCTCGATATGATCTTCATTCCCTCACATGGAGCGGATACCACAGACTTTCTTGAATAGCAAACAAAAAGATGGTCTCACTCGGAATCATTCCGAGCTACTTATTGTTATAATTATTATTATTGTTATTTCCTCTGTTATTATTATTATTATTATTTTTATTACCGTTATTATTATTATTATTTTTTACTTACTATTATTATTATTTTCGTTATTAATATTATTAGTAGTTGTACTTGTATTTTTATTTTATTGTTATTATTATTATTATTATTATTATTATTATTATTATTTTTGTTATTATTATTATCATTATTACTAGTATAGTTTATTTACTATTCTTCTTCTTCTTCTTCTTCTTATTATTATTATTATTATTGTTATGAGTTGTAGTTGTATTTTTATTTTACTGTTAGTATTATTATTACTATTATTATTTTCGTTTTTATTTCTATCATTATTATTAGGGTATTTTGTTTACTGTTATTATTGTCATTATTGTTATTACAATTATTATTATTATTATTATTATTTTCTTCATTATTATTATTAGTAGTAGTAGTAGTATTTTCATTTACTGTTATTATTATTATTATCGTTACTGTTCGTAGTATTTTATTTTACTATTATTATTATTATTATTATTATTTACTGCCATTATTAATATTATTATTTCTATTATTATTATTATTATTGTTATTATTATTATTGTTATTATTATTATTATTATTATTATTGTTATTTACTGCTATTATTATTATTATTATTATTATTATTTATCATATTATTATTATTATTTATCATATTATTATTATTATTTATCATATTATTATTATTATTGTTGTTATGTTCTCACTAATGCAATAGCTAACATTATATTAATATTTAGGTTTGTGAAACTTTAATTAAAATGGTTCATCATAATAAAAGAAACCAATATTTATTATTATTATTATTATTTATCATATTATTATTATTATTTATCATATTATTATTATTATTGTCGTTATGTTCTCACTAATGCAATAGCTAACATTATATGGATATTTAGGTTTGTGAAACTTTAATTAAAATGGTTCATCATAATAAAAGAAACCAATATTTTTCTTTAAGGCTTAGTTACTAAACAATATATATCGCATTTAAACACTCACTTAGTTACTAAGCTTTGTTTTCAAAACTTTTGAGCAACCTTTTTTATAATTTTAATCATTTAACCTAAGTTTGGCCGGTAATCGGTTTTTAACGAATCTTGAAGGATGCCTAACCCCTTCCTTTTAGGATAACTAGAACCCTTATCTAGAATCTCATAAGCTAAGTAGACCACTAATCGGAGATCATTGTTAGCATTAAATAAGTTAATTATTTAGGTATCCTAATTTACCTTTAAAATAATTAGGTGGCGACTCCTTAAGTTAAATATTTTAGGAATTACCAATATGTCGTACGTCGTTTGACCTCCAGTTAAAATGGGGTATAACAGCTTGGCGACTCCGCTGGGGAATTAAGGTCTAAACCACAACTGACTTAGGTTAATAATTTATTTTTTTATTTTATTTTTATTTTTTTAAAATTGCCTAATCTGTGTTTATCCTGCTCATGTGATATAATTTATTTATTTGTTATTATTTTATATAAATTGTTTATTTGTTATTGCTTTATATAAATTGTTTATTTGTTATTATTTTATATAAATTGTTTATTTGTTATTGCTTTATATAAATTGTCATTTCGTTCATACTTCCTCCAGTTCTGGAAAATTGACACGATTACACGTACACGTGAGGTGTGTTTTGCGCACCCACAAATTTTTCTTCAAAATCCAAATTTAGGAGAGTTGGCATATGCGCGGAGTGTCCGGATTCTTTTCCGTGTGGCCGCGTAGCTTTCTCACTCGAGTTGTCCGCTCGGGAACCTTGTGTCTAGTAAACTCATTCTTAATTCACCCAGAATAGAGCTAAACCAACACATTTTTAGGACATGCATTTAACATATGAGGCTTAATATCCTTGGTATATTAAGTCCATTAGTCAACTTTATCCTAATGTCCAAGTGGGTTCATGACCCCAAGTGATTTTATCATTTGTATGTGCATTATTTGAAAAATAGTTGTGCCAGAATATGAACCATTTATCTAAATTAATTAAACTTTAAGAGGGAGGGTATTACTAATCCTTTTGTGATGCAGATAGCTATGAAGATCACAAGCTTTTATCTTGTGGAGATTGAGCCATGAACATGTAAATGGAATGAAGATTTTTAGATGCGATGGAGAATTTTATTATTATTGTTGGCATGTAATAAAGCTTAATTCTATTTTTTGTATTTAATTTTGGGGATAGATTTGTTTAATTAATTAAAGAGCAATGGAATGACATATTATGACACATTTATTTTTCAAATACGCGTTAGACCTACCTCTGGCATAAAGAGGTCACCTATATTAGGACGCATTATACTTGTGTTATGTGCTTTATAAATATTTGCATGCTTGCTTTCTATGTGACTTATGTGAATTTTTTTTATTTTGCAACATGAATTTAATTGATTATTACTAACATCATCTTTGTTTTTTTTTACAGAAGAGAAAATTATTTTTCTATCTCTTTATTTGATTACCTAATATAAATTTTATGTCATGTTTATAATTATTTTTTTTCACGTTTGCCGCATGTTTAACGAGTCTAGAGCATCGTTTAAGATCATAATTATTTTAAACTCGTGCGAACTCTTAGCATCCTCAATTAAGATTTTCTTCCTTTAATTTTAATTTATCATTATCTTAAAATTACTTCCTTTGACCCTTTCAATGCCTGTCCGCAACTTGCTTTTAAATTATTTTTCCTTAGTCTTTTGAAATGGACTTAATTGTTCATCATTAGGTGTGATATTTTTGCACATTGATTTACTACTAATTTTTCTAGTCTCGTGCCAAATTTTACCTTTCTAGATTATTATGGATATAATTTTATTTTTAACAACAAAATATTTTTTCTTTAGTTTCATGTTCTGTAGAAATAATTTAGCACTCAATCTAGTCATGGAGGTTTTGCTTATGCTCTCAAACTCTTCCAATTTATTAGTGATCTTCAGGCCATTTGTTGCTTCTTAAATTAGTAGATGTCCAAATCTATTTTGCACAATTTAAAAAATTGTCCAAGTGCAATACTTTGTCAATTTTTCATCCGCTTAATTCAAAATATTTGCGTCTTTCCTATTAATGGATTTTCAAGATTTATCTTTTATGCATCCGCCAATTCCAAGTTTTGGCATGCAAGTCGAGGAGAATATCATAGGTCTACAATTGACATTGTTTCCATCTTCGATAATTTTTAATACGCCAGTACTAAAATAGATTATTTTTTTTCCGCAATCCTTCAATTTAGCAAGTCCAATCCTTGTGCACTTGATTGATCATAATTTCCTTATCAATTATCTTAATCTCAAGTTTTTCAACAAATTCGTATTGACATATTTTCTATTAAAAAATCTTCCTTATTAGATCCATTAATTAGTTGTTAACCATACTCTTAAATGCTTTATTTTTGACCTGCTGCATACCTACTCTGCGCTTACCCAAATGTTATATTTTTTTTGTTTGACATAAGTCAACCTTTCTCGTCAATTCGTTCTAAACTTAGATTAACTTCTCTAGTCTAGAGCTCTTATCCTACGAAATCATGATTTTTTTTACCTTTATCTTCATTTGTATATTCTCATGCGCTAACATTTATTTCGTTTCTAAAATTTTATTTTATTTTTGTCTAGCATTGAATATTGTTTTGGCTGCGAATCTGCATTAAGGGAAAATATAATGACAGAAGAATTGAAAGCATTCAACAACAATATGGGATTAGTGCAAGCACAAAATAATGATAACGAAAAGAATGTGATTCGAAGAAATGTATTAGTCAATCTGACAAATACCTTTAGCCTTCTTCCTACCACCACTAAGGCTTCCGGCTCAATTCAAAATATTTGTTTAACCATGCTTTCTCTCTCATCTTCTACCTACTCTTTTGCTATCCTTTCTAGACTTTCGAATGAACTATGTGTGACCTGATTCTCATTGGTAGCGGGATACGTAGGCGCCCATGTTGGGTTCGGTCTAGATAAAATAAAAAATTCATTTTCTCCAAAAAGCAATACTGGGACAGCTTTGCAGAGGACCTATAATCCTTCGAAAAGACAAAGGTTATGATTACGAGTCATATTCACGCCATCAAATTGCTTCAAAGCCATAGCAACAAAAAATGCAGATTCGAAGCCAAAACTTCGTGGTTCAATGCAAGGCAACCATTTTATTCTATACTAACAATTTTTCTTTGAGTAACGCAGGATTCGCAAGGTTCAAATGGTGCAATGTCAACAAGAACCAAAAATGAAATTTACTACTTTAAACACAAAATGTTTTGGAAATTAATGTCACCGAGGCGAACGGTTCCTAAATTACGAGCAGCACACCCAAAAATTTTCATTAATGCAACATTGCACTATTGATATTTGCTAATACAAGAGTCATTATACCTAGGATAATTGCTATTACAAGGCATTGGACCAAGCTTGCAAGATTATGTTATGCATTTTGGTGTCATGAAGACAGTACATTGAGCTCCGCACTACATTTTGAATTTTTAAATACAGCAAAGATATTGCAACATGCTCTCTATTAGATTGTCAAAGTTCGCCACTTCAAACAAATTGCACCAGTTTCAATGCATTGCACTCAAATTTATATTTGTAAGTTTGCACCATATATTGGGTTAGTCTATCCTAAAATGGGACATATGGGTCGAGTTAGTCTGCCCTCTAATAAGACATTTTAAAGCTCATTTGTCTTTAATTAGACATCCCAAAATGCTTTAGTTATTTATTTATTTTTGTGAACACTGCAAGCTATCCTTTTAGTTTTTTCAAAAGCTCATTTGTCTTTAAATAGACATCCTGCAATGCTTTAGTTATTTATTTTTATATAAGCGATGCATGCTATTGTTTAAATTTCTTCAAAAGCTCATTTGTCTTTAATTAGACATTTAGCAATGCTTTAATTATTAATTTTGTACATATAAGCGATGCATGCTATTCTTTAAATTTCTTCAAAAACTCATTTCTCTTTAATTAGACATTTCGCAATGCTTTAGTTATTAATTTTATACATATAAGCACTGCATGTTATTCTTTAAATTTCTTCAAAATAATAGGATATGGGTTCATCCACCCTAAAATAGGATATGAGTTCATCCACCCTCTAATATGATACAACGGGTATTGCAGCACATTTCATAGACACCCATCTTCTAATGCGGGTATTGTAGCATATTTCATAGGCGGGACCTTCTAATGCGGGTATTGCAGCACATTTCATAGGCACCCACCTTCTAATGCGGGTATTGCAGCATATTTCATAGGCACCCACCTTCTAATGCGGGTATTGCAGTACATTGCATAGGCACACACCTTCCAATGCGGGTATTGCATCACATTTCATAGGCACCCACCTTCTAATGCGGGTATTGCAGCACATTTCATAGGCACCACCTTCTAATGCGGGTATTGCAGAACATTCCATAGGCACCCACCTTCTAATACGGGTATTGCATCACATTTCATAGGCACCCACCTTCTAATGCGGGTATTGCAGCACATTCCATAGGCACCCACCTTCTAATGCGGGTATTGCATCACATTTCATAGGCACCCACCTTCTAATGCGGGTATTGCAGCATATTTCATAGTCACCCACCTTCTAATGCGGGTATTGCAGCACATTTCATAGGCACCCACCTTCTAATGCGGGTATTGCAACATATTTCATAGACACCACCTTTCTAATGCGGGTATTGCAGCACATTTCATAGGCGCTCACCTTTCTAATGCGGGTATTGCAGTACATAATATCTTGAAATTTCTTCAAATGCATGCCCAAATGCTTTCAAATATTATCAAATGCACTGCACAAATGTTTTCAATTATTATCAAATGCACTGCAAAATACTTTCAATTATTATCAAATGCACTGCACAAATGCTTTCAATTATTATCAAATGCACTGCACAAATGATTTCAAATATTATCAAATGCACTGCACAAACGCTTTCAATTATTATCAAACGCACCGCACAAATGCTTTCAATTATTATCAAATACACTGCACAAATGCTTTCAATTATTATCAAATGCACTGCACAAATACTTTTAAATATTATCAAATGCACTGCACAAATGCTTTCAAACATTATCAAATGCACTGCACTAATGCTTTCCAGTATATTCAAATGCACTGCACAAATGCTTTCAATATATTCAAATGCGCTGCACAAATGCTTTCGATATATTCAAACGCATTGCACAAATGCTTTCAAATATTATCAA
The DNA here is from genome assembly GCF_947179165.1 of Solanum dulcamara. NCBI lineage: Eukaryota > Viridiplantae > Streptophyta > Magnoliopsida > Solanales > Solanaceae > Solanum > Solanum dulcamara. Next base: position 9,230,148 of record NC_077246.1, on the reverse strand, counting down.
ATGCACTGCACTAATACTTTTTGATATATTCAAATGCACTGCACTAATACTTTTAGATATATTCAAATGCTTTATTGCGCTCCACATGGCTTTCAATTGCTTTCTAGTGCTTTGCACAAATGTTTTAAATACAATTGTATAAAACGCTTGCAAAAATTACAATATTTGCAAAGACATCATTTTCATTAATCATTGACTTGAGAAGTTGCAATCTTCATTAAAGTCGCATTCTTCATAAATCATTTGGGTTAAGACCTCATTTCATTAATCATTGCTGAAAGGCACCATTATCATGAATCATCGGCCTTAAAACTCTATTTTTCATACGCTTTGATTTTATTAAATCATTACGGCTTGCATGGCCGCATTTTCATGCACTCGCGCCCTAGAGGTGTCATTCCCATGAGCTTATTGCACATTGCTTTATATTTAATATTTACTAATTATCTTATCAAGTTTAAATTTTGCAGAAACCGCAGCATAACGTGAAACTGTTTCTAAGCAGTAAACGGGGGATATTTGTTGGAAAGTTAAACTCATCAACAACGGTCATGAATCTATTCTCGAACTCTACTCAGCCTACGTCCATGATTCAGGTTTTAAAATCCAATCTCGTCATAACTCGATAGTGGGACAATTTTTTGGCTAGCCTTTACTTCGTTCTTCATAATATTTTCGCCCTTTGTCGAGTCCAGGTTTTTAATTTCACCTTTATCTCTTTATACTGTCACTATCTATCCTTTTATTTACCTCATTTTTTTAATAATTCTTAATTTATTCAATCTTATTTTTTTCCGTGGCCATCTCTGTCAACCTTTTCCTCATTCACTAATACCGATAAATTTTTTGATTGATGGTGTCGTCAACTCGCTCTACCCTATTCTGGCATAACTTCAGAGCTGCACTTAGCTTGATTCTCGAGCAACTCGAGACTTGTTGGCAACTAAGAAACAAAATTCATCCACAATTTTTCACAATATTTCTTATCTCCATATTTTGATAAACTTCATTTCAACGTTAATGATCGGGACAAAATTGGCTATTATGTCAACTTTTTTGCCCAAAAACTCTTTCATCGTCTTCGGTCAAAGAGGGACAGCTGTTGACACCCAATTTTGACCATCCACAACGTAATTTTAAAAAAAAAAAATAATTTTTTTATAATAATAATAATAAGAAAACGAAATATGCATATATATTATCATTATTTTAAAAATAATTTCAAGTATATATATATATCTATATTAAATAATTTTTGAATATAATATATATTGTCATTATTTGAAAATTATCTCAAAAAGATTTTTTTTAAAAATAGATATTTTTATTAATTAGTTTGGCTTAATTAATAGACTCATATTTCAAGTTAATTTGTTTAAACTTAAGTTAATTATTTTACTTTTTCAAAATTAATACGTTTGTTAATCTTATTTTAATTCTAGCATTCTTTAATAAATTTGTTATCTTTATTTGTTTTAAGGTAATGTATATAGTTTGTATAATTATTACCTTTTTTAAAAAATAATCAAAATTGATCTAAAAAGGGGGATTTTTTTTATTTCGTAAATTAATAGATTTTGTTTTCAAAATTAAGTAGTTTATGATTAGATTAATTATTTTACTTTTGTTAGAATTAATTCTTTTAGTCATTTTTATAACCATTATAAATACATCTAACCACCTTTATATTATTATATTTCCTACCGATACTACTAACTCTATACCATATAATACTCTCACCACTTTCATAATTCCATGCGTGTCCCCCCTTTTTGTTTTCCCATAAAGCATGTCCCCTTCCCCCATAATAATAATATATAATAATAAAATATACCCACGCATGCCCCTCATCTTTTCATATTAATAAAATAATAAAAACTATAAAAAAAAAATAATGAATCATGAAAAGACGAAATAAAATATAAAAATGATAAATATATATATATGTATATATTAATTAATCTGTCACGCGTGGCCCCATATCCCAAATAATACTTTAATAATATTAAATTATATTAATCTACTGTATATATATATATATATATATATATATATATATATATACATATAGTACGCATACTCTAAATAAATACTATACTGATCATCCCTATATTTCATCTCATTCCGCATTATTTTAATATTCCTTCTCATTCCGTATTATTTTAATAATCCATCCATTTCGCATTATTTTAATATTCGGCCCATTCTGCATTATTTTAATAATCCGCTCATTCCGCATTATTTTAATATTCCACCCCATTCCGCATTATTTTATTCATCCTCCATTTTCTATCATTTTTTTTCTTCATCTCCATATCCCTATAAATAGCGGATGAATTGGACAGAAAAGGGGGGGGGGCTTATACGGACACGGACAGGAGGAGAGAAAAAACGCATACAAAAAAAAATACTTACACTGATTTTGAATATTTCTTTCAAAGTATTTTTGAATTTGCACTTAGCTTTACTTTAAAAAATGAGGGTAGATTCGTGACCAAATCACCCCGTTCACTGCCCTGCAACAGATAATATTTACTTCATATTCCTCTATTTTTTGATTGTCATTATAATAAAAATATTGTCCTAAAAACCTTATCTTGCTAATTTCGTCACTTTCTTCTTGTTTGCATGAACAATTTGGGAGCAAAAATGGAGTCTCGATATGATCTTCATTCCCTCACATGGAGCGGATACCACAGACTTTCTTGAATAACAAACAAAAAGATGGTCTCACTCGGAATCATTCCGAGCTACTTATTGTTATAATTATTATTATTGTTATTTCCTCTGTTATTATTATTATTATTATTATTTTTATTACCGTTATTATTATTATTATTTTTTACTTACTATTATTATTATTTTAGTTATTAATATTATTAGTAGTTGTACTTGTATTTTTATTTTATTATTATTATTATTATTATTATTATTTTCGTTATTATTATTATCATTATTACTAGTATAGTTTATTCACTATTATTATTCTTATTCTTATTATTATTATTATTATTGCTATGAGTTGTAGTTGTATTTTTATTTTACTGTTAGTATTATTATTACTATTATTATTTTCATTTTTATTTCTATCATTGTTGACACCCAATTTTGACCCTTCACAAACGAAATTAATTTTCATATAGTAATTTTTTCTTATAAATCTAACCATTTCTTTTTCACTCCACCCTTAATCAAATTTCAAGTCATTTTTTTTAAACTCAAAATTTGGGCCCAAATTCATCCAATCCAATATTGTCATCCACTCTCTACAAGTCCAATAACAACAACCTACATCACTACAACATTCTAACACCTATTCACCTAAAGCCCAATTCTTATAATAGTTTTGGCCCAACACCAACTTACTACAATACATATATTATACTTATACAATACTAACCCAACCCCTTTCTACTTTTTCCTTTTCCACCTCCCAATCCCACCTAAACCACCTTTTCTTAAAATCTCAAACATCATCATTCTCCTATCTTCATCTTTTTTCTTTTCCTTTTTTTCTTTTTCCTTTTTTCACCCCACCAAACCCATCATTATTCAAAACTTCATTATTATTCTCACCAACCTCATTCTTTTTAAAAGACATCTTCATCTTCTTCATAAAAAAAAAGATGAACAAGAAAGAGAGAGACACCATTTTGTTTTACCAAGAACACACACAAAAAAAATAAATCAAGAACACACACAAAAAAAAGGAGAGAAAGGAAGAAGAACAAAAGGGAGAATTAATCTACAATCATCAATATTCATCAACATACAAGAAAAAAAAAAAGGAAGCAAGAACATAATACTACAAAAAAGAAAATCATAAAAAAAAAAAGTTTAGTCTCGGATTTTTCTTTTTTTTTTAGTTCTTTCTCTCATTTCTTGATAGGTTAAAGGAGTTCATCGCACTCAAATTCGTTGTCTCAATCGCTGCCCGAAAATTGGTAAGAATCTTTTCTCGATTTTATTTACTTAATTAATAATTATTTCATGTCTTCTATGTAGTTGATTTGTAATTATTTTTTAGTTAGCATGTGTTAGAATCAATTAGATTAATAATAAAAAAAAATGAAAATTTTTTGTCTTGCTTAAAGTGTAGAGACATCTTATAAAAAAAAAGAAAAATCTCAATTTCGTTCATGACTTTTTTAGTAGTTTTGTTTGACCATATAGATTCTCATATTTTTAATTTCTTCTTTATCATGATTTAAATAATAAATATATACTTAAGTTATCATTGAGTTAGAATTTTCATTTTTTTATGGCTTAATTGATGTAAATCTTGCTTTAAAATTTGAGTTAGTTTACTATATAGGTTAATTTCATGTTCTTTAGTTATTTGAATATATATATTTTCTACATGTATGCATGTTGTTAGTCACTATATTGATGTAAATCTTGCTTTAAAATTTGATTTAGTTTAATGTATAGGTTGATTTCATGTTCTTTAGTTATTTGAATATATTTCTCTATATATATATATATATATATTATTATTATTATTATTTTTTACATGTATGCATGTTATTAGTCACTATGTTACTTTATATGCACTTCTAGTTGCATTCTCCAAATTGACATAGAAAGATAATCTTCAATTTATTGTCTTAAAATATTATGTTATATTTGTTTGTTCAATTTAAAATGAGTAGTAGCTTATATGATTTTATTTTGGTGCATGTGACACCATCCGAGTCCATCTTTGGACTAAATCCTCGCATATCATTGAGTTTTGAGTCAACTTCACCCTTGTTCGAATTTTGAAAGCTGATACGCAGATGTAAAGGAGGTTTACTATAGGTTCCGGAGGAAGAAAATAGGCTGATATACAATCTATATACAGGAGATACAGAAAAAGGATGACTGTATATATTGATATATATTTATATATAATCATGATATACAGAAACGAAATGGGCCAAAGGCCCAAAATACAGGTGGCCCAATATCTTAGTCCAGGTGTACAGAAACTAAGTATTGGGGCGGATTTTTGTTTTGTTTATATTGTTATTCTATTTATTTGGGTTGTAATAATTTAATTTATTTATGGTTGTGTATACTTGCTTAGATGTTAATTTTTAGTTTGGTTTGACTTAATCGAACTCCCCTTAAAAGAGAAACCATTTTTGTGTTAATTTGCTCTAAAAATGACTTTGTTCAAGTATTTTTCTTTTAGTTAGACATTTAAAAAAAAAATTAGAATTTTCTTTCAAATTATCTTAAAGTTTATTTTTTATAAGTTGATGTTCTTTCAAATCAATTGAGTTTAAAGTGTCTTTCTCTAAAAAAAAAAAAAAAAATTCTAAATAGCTCAAATGATTTTTCTTATGTAATCAAAGTCTTAATCATCTTTAATTATATATATATATATATATACATGTATATTATAATCAAATGTTTAAGTTTTATCAATTTTGTTATTTATTTTATTTATTTTTTTTTCTAAAAAATAATTTCAAAGTCTTCGTTTTCTTTTAAATTAATATTTCCCAAAGTTAGTCAAATAAATTTCAAATCGTTGGATAACCGCATGTTAGCGGCTATTTTAAGTGCTAAAACCTTCTTAAAATAGTAATATGAACCTCGTACCCTTTTCTCTAATTTTTTAAGACTTAAATCTGTTAGAGTCTTTTAAATTAAGTTTTCTTAATTTCTTTAAAAAATTAAGTGGCGACTCTTTTTTTACTAAAATTGATTTTTTCTTATAAAGATGAAATTAATTTTACACTTTGTCCATTTTTCGACATAACAGAAATGGCGACTCCGCTGGGGAATAATTAGGTTCTAACCATTAGATTTGATTGCTTATTTGACTAACTATTTGGGTTTGTAATAATTAGTAATTCTTGTCTTCCTTAATTGTGCAATTATGTGTTTAATTTATATATTAAATTGTTATTTGTATTTCATAGCATTTTTCCTATTTAATGTATAGTATATTAAAGAACGATTTTGCGGTAGCGCAGTCGGGCTTTTTATACTTAACCCTTTTCTGAACGATCGACAATTTATTGATACGCCATGCGTCCAATGGTTGTCGTAAGTTCCAGCCTGAGTTGTCCGCTTGGGTTACCAGTCTTGCAAAAGCCACTCTTAGTCAACCTAGCGTAGAGCAAAGCCAAATCCCTAATTTAGTGCATTAGCCTAAGACGACCCAATACCCAAGGCGTATTGGGCCCATTAGAAAGACCACCTTGAGTTCAAAACGGCCCTCGGCCTAAATGGACAATCATACCTATATGTTTAAATTTGAAGGTTTTATACGCGGTTTGGCAAACCATTGTCCCTCGGGACTGCGAGTTTTTTTTGTAGCTTAGTCTAGTCAAAGAAGGACCTTCAGTAAATGACACTTCATCCAAAAGGCGTTGGCGTTCGGAGATGTCAAGAAATCAAGAAATAAGGATTTTCCACGAAGGCTTAGTTAGGATTGTACCCCTGCGTGGCACTGATTATTTATATCCCTTTTTTCCATTTATGTATCCCCATTCAAATTATTCATAATATTTGTATAAATATAAGTTTTGGGGCAATGGAATGTTTCAAATGACGTAATACATCCTTCAAATCGTTAGGCCTACCTTTGGCACAAAAATGTCACATATCTGTTTAGGATGCGCAATAATTATTTGTGTGCTATATGCTATAACTGTTTTGTGAATATGTTGCTTTATTTGGAGACATGCTAGTCCACTCTTTTAGATTTTTTTAGAGCCTCATAGGCATAAATATCGAGTCACTATCGATAGTGCGTCCAAATATTCAATGAGTCTTTAATTTCCCAACAAAATTCGAACTTTACACTCAAATCATAAACTTTGCTTTCTCATCTCCACAAAAAAAAATCAAATGGTCGAACTACGTAGGACCTGAATTCTCCTTTGTGAGATACGTAGGCAGTCTTTCAAGGCTTGGTCCCTGTTTTTGAAGTTTTCAGTTTTCCTCATTCTTTCAAAGAAATTGAAAACGTTTTCTGCATCTAAGAAAAACAAGGGTACAAAAGTTGAAACACAAAAAAAATCTGTGATTCACAAGTCAACTTTTCTCACACATTTATCATAAAATTAATTTTTGTCCGTTTACTCTTTCTTCACCCATAGATTAATTTGTCTTAAAACAAAGCAACATTTATGTGTTTAGTTCTTTATGTGATATTTTGCATTAATTATTACAAGCACAGACTAATACTTTGGCTTTTGAGTTATTATTCTTTTTCAGGAAAAGACTAATTTATGTCGGAAAACAAACTTGCTTACTTCTCAAAGATCGAGGGTTCAACAAAGTTGTTTCTTTCTTTGTAGGAGCTGTTATCAAAGGACATCATGCGATAAATGAAAGGATCTCAATTTTGAGGTCAATTCCCTCTCCCTAACTAAGAAGTTTTCTTTGTACACAGAAGAGACGACATTATTTCAAGAGAGGGGATCACGGGACAAAGAGTTCATGGGAAATAACGATGACATTAAATTTCACAAGACACCAATACACAGCCTGAAAGATAAATCGGGGGAGTCTTTGACTATGAAATCTTACTCCTATATCTTGTTACTTATTTTTTTTATAATGGCCCCGCTTTTACACTTTTCTCATATCTTTGCAGGAAAACTGTCCCCGACAATAGTCGGGGATGATCATAACAATGTATGATTCTTTGAATAGTTGGAAGAATTCAAATCATAAGAGACAATCCTCAAGAAAAACACATCAACAATAACCAGAGCTCAAGAAATTGGATTTATTGGAGAAGTATCAATTTGAGGAAGAAAGATATAGGGTGATAAACATCCAACCTCTATATTGTATGAAGAATTAAAGAGATACATATTCCAAGAGTCTCCTAAAAAATGATGTAAAAATTCAAGATAAACAAGAAATAGATACTGAGTATGACAGCATAAAATACTGAAAGCAGAGAGCTAATTATTTGGACAAATTATTGGAAACAAGTGTTCAACAGGATGCAAATACTAATTGAGAAATTATAGGAAAGCATAGAAAACATTGAAAGACAATCCTCTCCAGTAGAAGAATTATCCCAGATTCTGAAAAGAGCAGATAATTTCGTACAATTTGTCCTCCAAAATGCACCCGTTATTATCCGTCACCAGGACAATGAGTTATGTTATCTACAATTGTTTGTCAAGTCTGCATGAAGAGGACATCATCAATAAATAAATGTAAAGATTTTACTAGTACTTATGTAAAGGAATCTCGAGACTTCAAACGAGAGGTTTTGGAAAGGGGAATATCGACAAAGAAGGGATTATTTGGGTCAAAGAATTCTCTAATATATGTTGAACCTGTGTTCAGTAAGGCAAGAGAGACAATTGGTGTAAATTACATAGGAATGGAGATAACTGATCAGATAAGGAAAAGAGAAAAAAAATGGCAAAATTGTAAGAAGAGATAGTTGTACAGAAAGCCAAGGAGACTGAACTTAACAAAACTATTCACATAACAGAGAAAACTATGCGAGAGAAACAAATGCTTGCAACCATGTCTCATTAGATTAGATCCTTTTGTCAGGAGTGGTCAATATGATCGAGATTTTTTCTACCATAAAATTGGATAAGGAACATCGTCAGCTTGTGAATGTAATATTGTCTTCAGGAGATTTGGTTCTTCAACTAATAAATGACATCATTGACCTCTCCAAAGTCGAATCAGGAGTAATGAAGTTGGAAGCCACAACATTCCGACCAAGAGAGGTTATAAAGCACGCTGCAGCATCTCCACAGAAAATATTAACATTGGAAGACCACACCAAGTTTGTCTAAAGCTCTAAATTATTTTATATATCATATCTGCAAGAACTACGCACACCTGATTCTCATCTCGATGAGATACGTAGGCAGCCCTTCTTGGGTTCGGTATTTCTTTTTTCATAAAAAAAAATGATTAAAAAATAGAAAATAAATAAAATAATAAATTGTGTACATATGTTAAGTGTCATATCTTCTTGATTGGAACGAATACAGTTAGGAGCATGCGAAATATTTGGTATGATGAAAATGATTGGCTTTGTGGTAAACCATAGATTCTGTTGGTATCTTTCATTCGTACTCTTGTGATGCTTGAAAATTCTCTTGCGGGCATTCAAGGTAAGAATATAACCAACCTCATGGCTTCATGTGCATTGTGTGGTGAGCTTTAGATTAAAATTCAATTGCATCGCACTGTTGATCTAGAACTTGGCCTGATATGTTTGTTGAGGCGAAATCCTGAGTTATGTTTGGTTTGAGAAAGGATTGTAGGCCTTTTTTGATCCGATTGTGCCTTTCAAAGCCTACCAAATAACATTAATCCCTAGTTTTCCCACTTTGAGCCTAAAACCTTTTCTTTGGAATACCACATCTTAGCCCTTTCACTTCTGAGTGCTTGCATGCACTATCCCTCTCTTGGCCCAACCTCCTTGAGCGCACCAAAAACGTGCAAATTATAGGAGAAGATCCAACTTTGAAATTGCCAAACGCAAAAGACGTAAAGTCTCCAAAGTCAAGAAAGCAAAGAAGACTTTCTCATAAAAAAAAATTCATACAAGATCGATGTAAGACAAAAAGAAAACTACTTCAGCAAAAGAGGAGAAACCTCAAAAGAAAGGGGTGAAAAAGAGAAAACCTCTAACAAATAAAGACTCAAAGAAGTCAAGACAAAAGAAAGAGGTGAAAAGAGGAAAAACTCTATCTAATAAAGACTCGAAGAAGTTGAGACAAAAGAAAGAGGATTAGACGTCAAAGGCATATCAATCATCAAAAGCACAAGTTTAGTGTGATGCTCAAGGAGAGATTAAGTCACTTTTATCCCAAATTAATATCTCACCCATTCCCTAAGCCTACATTACAAGCCAATAAACAAGCCCTATATGATCTCATTCCAAATATTCTCACATTAGTGGAGACTTACAGGCAGGCCAAGCATATGGTATCACGGTTGCATGCGTTGAACTTTCTTGAGAGTGTGAGTGCACTTTGTAAAATGCTCTCAAATCAAACACTTCATATATGTGCGAAATAAAACTTTCTTTATTGTGAGGGCACTTGAAACATGATGATTGGTATAATTCTAAACCTTTGTTGGAAGCAGGATGAAAAAATCTTGTCGACACTTAAGTATGTTTGAGGTACTACTTGAAGCTATAGGAATTACCTTGAAGTCAATCTCAGTTATAAGAAAGGAAATGAGAAATATTTCTATGCATTCCTAACTGTTGATACCAATTGTAGTCAAAATTTGACTATCTCTTTACACTCACTTAAAAAAAAAAAAAAAAAAACTCTAGCATTTGTCCTTTGAAGGTGGATAGTTTGCTCTAAATAATGTAACATTAGGCTAATCCCATTGATGTGAGATGCCTGTTTTACTTCATTGAATCATCCATATCAAACGGGTGGAATATCTCGTGTTTTTAAGCTGGAAATGTTGTAAGTAATACAGTTTTCCATGTCATTATGCTCATATTACACATGTGTGTACTGATTATCTTGTTTCAGATTTTGCAGCATTCATCATCCAGAGAATTAGAACTATATTTGACCCGATTCTTGCACCAATAGGATATGTAGGCGCTACAATGGCTCGATCATGTTCCCGATAAGATTTTCATTTCTCCATTACAATAAAAATTGAGACAAAATTTTTGAGAAGATCTCAAAAATTCACAAGAAGATACTATCTCCAGCAAGTCAAGATTGAAGATCATGTTAATATGTGCAACTGAGACAGAATTTTTGAGAGGATCTCAAAAATTCCACAAAAATGTCAAATTCTTTTTCAGCAGCTCGACATTTGTCAAGAGATCTAATTGGGATAGAACTTTTGAGGAAGATCTCAAAAAAATAATAATAATAATAATAAAAAAATAAAAAAAAAAATCTGTCAAGAATTGTCAGAAGTTCGAATTCAACTCCAAATGATCTCCAACATTGCTAGAATGGAACACAAATTCAAGATGCGACCCACCGAGGTCTCGTATAAACTTCTATCAAGACATGAGTTCCAACGAAAACAAATTGTTCAAAAAAAAAAAAATTAAAAATAAAATAATAATAAAAAAAATGATAACATTCCATTGCATTTTCATTTGCCAAGAGGGCCATTGTATATGTCACGCCCCGAGAGGGTACTCTAGGCGTGGCCGGCACTCAGAAACCATTTCTGACTTCTGAGAGAACCACTTGGTCTCATTTCTTATTTATTCATGAGCGGAAGACTTAAGAATACTAATGTGGGCTTGTCATAATCAAAGGAAAAATAGATAATTATTAGAAGAAGTAGTTTCTAAGGAGAACTACTCCGATTACATCATCAGACTCTGTCTATGAAGCCTCTAATATTCTTAGATGGTGCCAATGACATGTCCATGGCTACCTCAAAAGAAACATCACACTCAACAATAATAAAAGGATAAGGAGTTCCTTCGAATACAAGAAGGACTCACCAAATAGCTGAAAAGAAATGATCTTCAACGATGCGCCTGTTGAGGATCTCTAACACCTGTATCTGCATCATAAAACGATGCAGGTCGAATGACGTCAGTACGTGGAATGTACGAGTATGTAAAATGGCAGGAAGGTAAGGATAGATATCAAGATACTCCTCTCAATAAAACTCAGCTCAGAACTCAACATCATCTCAACATGAATATGTAATGCAAGTTTAAAATATAATAATAAAAATAATAGTAATAAGCAATGCTTACTCAGTTGGGAGTTTCTCTAACCGACAACCATCACTTATGAGCTAGCGATGATACAACGAAGCGATGTCGTTGCCACATCCATCCAATACCTTGCCAGGGTAAAGGACATCACCATCTTGGATCCATTCATCAAAGTCCTCTTTTTGGGACTTAAGAGGCATAGCCTCCATCCTACGCTGGCTACGTAGTTCTGGGGTTTGAGTCAATTAAACTCTTACCCAACTCGGTGCTCAATACTACTCCCAAAATATGTGCTCATATTAAACTCATCATCTAGTCTCATTGGACTTTAATTTAAATCATCAAACTCATCTCATTTCATGTTCATCAATCATTATACTTCCAAAAAACATCATTTACATCTCATCAAAACATCTTGCTCAAAATATCATTTTCTCAAATTCATTCAAATTCAACTCTTTTACTCTTTCAAAACTCAATAAAATACATATATAGTATTAATTCATATAACTCTCTTTTTATCAATAAAAATAATAAAAAGCCAACATCTTTACTCAAAACATATGTAAAAATATTCATGAACATCAAATCAATTAGAATTCATGGGAAAGTAGCCATGAATAATAATTCCAATAATATGAGAGATAACAATAATAATAATATTAATGCATAAATATATCAAACTCAATAGAAGAAGAATTAATTCATCTAGAATTCAAGATTTGAATAAAACTCAACTATAACTCAATTATAATAAATTTAAATATTGGGCGCATGGACGAACTCAATCCAATGCTATGAAAGCCTTACATACCTTAAATCCGAAGGTTTACTCCGAATTGGAATACTCTTGGATCCCTAGCCTTTTCTCCTCGCCGGAGCGTTTTGTGTACTACCCGGAGTATAAGAATAACCGGAGTAGTATTTTTATACTACTAAAACTAAAACTATATTTGAGAAGAAGTATATAGAGAGAAGAAATGCTCAGGAAAGCTTGATGAATAAAATGAGGAAATAAGGTGGGTATTTATAGGTGGGAAAGAGGGACCTAACAATAAATAAAATAATTATAAAGAAAAATCTGAAAATTTAATGGAATATATTGATGTCATGGATGATGTTAAATGGAGGACAATTTATGTCATGCATGATGTCAAATGCATCTAGATGTTTCCATGGTAGGTAAGATGAGTTCTTTTTAACAGAATACTCATTTTCGAAGCTACGTTTGAATAAGATAAATTCCTTATTAGGATTTGGTTTCTTCATAAGAATTGTAGATATGGAAGTCTAGTTTCATATCGTTCAAGAATCAACCAATTTGGAGCAACCTACAGTGAGATATGAATTTTCTTCTATCAACACTCAATTTCGTCACATCACTATATCTTGCAAAGATTAATTTATTTGACCTACTTATACTCCGAATTTGAAGTTATGTTCTTCATGAAAGTTGTAGGTAAGGATGTTGTGATTACCCAGAAATTTGAATCACCTAATTTGGACCAACCTATGAAAAGTTATGCCCAAAATACAGAGGCTGTATTATTTTTGTCGAGAATTGAAATACCGACATACAACATTTTAGGGGTTGTTACAGTATATTCATTGCCAAGAGGGCCATTCATATTTTATTTTATTCATGTTATATTACCGGAGATGGTAATATCATTGCCAAAAGGGCCATTGCATATTCATTGCCAAGAGGGCCATTCATATTTTATTTTATTCATGTTATATTACCGGAGGTGGTAATATCATTGCCAAGAGGGCCATTCATATTTTATTTTATTCATGTTATATTACCGGAGGTGGTAATATCATTTGCCAAAAGGGTCATTGCATTTTCATTTGCCAAGAGGGCCATTCATATTTTATTTTATTCATGTTATATTACCGGAGGTGGTAATATCATTTGCCAAGAGGGCCATTCATATTTTATTTTATTCATATTATATTACCGGAGGTGGTAATATCATTTGCCAAGAGGGCCATTGCATATTCATTGCCAAGAGGGCCATTCATATTTTATTTTATTCATATTATATTACCGGAGGTGGTAATATCATTTGCCAAGAGGGCCATTGCATATTCATTGCCAAGAGGATCATTCATATTTTATTTTATTCATGTTATATTACCGGAGGTGGTAATATCATTTGCCAAAAGGGCCATTGCATTCATCATTGCCAAGAGGGCCATTGCATTTTCATTTGCCAAGAGGGCCATTGCATATTCATTGCCAAGAGGGCCATTCATATTTTATTTTATTCATGTTATATTACCGGAGGTGGTAATATCATTTGCCAAAAGGGCCATTGCATTCATCATTGCCAAGAGGGCCATTGCATTTTCATTTGCCAAGAGGGCCATTCATATTTTATTTTATTCATGTTATATTACCGGAGGTGGTAATATCATTTGCCAAAAGGGCAACTGCATTCATCATTGCCAAGAGGGCCATTGCATTTTCATTTGCCAAGAGGGCCATTCATATTTTATTTTATTCATATTATATTACCGGAGGTGGTAATATCATTGCCAAGAGGGCCATTGCATATTCATTGCCAAGAGGGCCATTCATATTTTATTTTATTCATATTATATTACCGGAGGTGGTAATATCATTTGCCAAGAGGGCCATTGCATATTCATTGCCAAGAGGGCCATTCATATTTTATTTTATTCATGTTATATTACCGGAGGTGGTAATATCATTTGCCAAGAGGGCCATTGCATTTTCATTTGCCAAGAGGGCTATTGCATTCATCATTGCCAAGAGGGCCATTGCATATTCATTGCCAAGAGGGCCATTCATATTTTATTTTATTCATATTATATTACCGAAGGTGGTAATATCATTTGCCAAGAGGGCCATTGCATTTTCATTTGCCAAGAGGGCCGTTGCATTTTCATTTGCCAAGAGGGCCATTGCATATTCATTTGCCAAGAGGGCCATTCATATTTTATTGTATTCATATTATATTACCGGAGGTGGTAATATCATTTGCCAAGAGGGCTATTGCATTTTTATTTGCCAAGAGGGCTATTGCATTCATCATTGCCAAGAGGGCTATTGCATTCATTATTGCCAAGAGAGCCGTTGCATTTTCATTTGCCAAGAGGGTCATTCATATTTTATTTTATTCATATTATATTATCGGAGGTGGTAATATCATTTGTCAAGAGGGTCATTGCATTTTCATTTGCTAAGAGGGCCATTGCATTTTCATTTGCTAAGAGGGCCATTGCATATTCATTACCAAAAGGGCATTGCATTTTCATTTGCCAAGATGGCCATTGTATATTCATTGCTAAGAGGGCCATTACATATTCATTGCCAAGAAGGTCATTGCATATATCCTACCAATGGATCTTCATTCGTCCTATCAATGGACATGCAAATATCCTACCAATGGATCTTTATTCGTCCTACAAATGGACATGCATCATATCCTACCGATGGATCAGCTTCATTCATCCTATCGATGGACACGCATTTTGTATCCTACCAATGGATCAATTGAGATTTTCAACATGCAAAAAGAATGAAAGAAAGTGCAAACGACATCAAAAAGGATGCAACCCAATGTGGAATCTTTCTGTAGCTACGAACTAGACACAATCCGAAGAGGAATATCAAGCTCATAGGGCATGAGCTGAGGAACGACTTCCACCACAGTAAACCACATTTCTATCGGAAGGCGTGTGGTTATTTCGGGGTCTAACCATAATTCCAAAATCCGTATCAACCCCTTTTAAAAAGATGAAATGTGGTCGGTCAAAATTGGTTTTGTCAATTTTCTTTGTCCAGGATCTCTTTCATCGACCCTACCCAAAGAAAGGGACAGCTGTTGACACCCAATTTTGACCCTTCACAAACGAAATTAATTTTCATATAGTAATTTTTTCTTATAAATCTAACCATTTCTTTTTCACTCCACCCTTAACCAAATTTCAAGTCATTTTTTTTAAACTCAAAATTTGGGCCCAAATTCATCCAATCCAATATTGTCATCCACTCTCTACAAGTCCAATAACAACAACAACCTACATTACTACAACATTCTAACACCTATTCACCTAAAGCCCAATTCTTATAATAGTTTTGGCCCAACACCAACTTACTACAATACATATATTATACTTATACAATACTAACCCCACCCCTTTCTACTTTTTCCTTTTCCACCTCCCAATCCCACCTAAACCACCTTTTCTTAAAATCTCAAACATCATCATTCTCCTATCTTCATCTTTTTTCTTTTCCTTTTTTTCTTTTTCCTTTTTTCACCCCACCAAACCCATCATTATTCAAAACTTCATTATTATTCTCACCAACCTCATTCTTTTTAAAAGACATCTTCATCTTCTTCATAAAAAAAAAGATGAACAAGAAAGAGAGAGACACCATTTTGTTTTACCAAGAACACACACAAAAAAAATAAATCAAGAACACACACAAAAAAAAGGAGAGAAAGGAAGAAGAACAAAAGGGAGAATTAATCTACAATCATCAATATTCATCAACATACAAGAAAAAAAAAAAAGGAAGCAAGAACATAATACTACAAAAAAGAAAATCATAAAAAAAAAAAAGTTTAGTCTCGGATTTTTCATTTTTTTTAGTTCTTTCTCTCATTTCTTGATAGGTTAAAGGAGTTCATCGCCCTCAAATTCGTTGTCTCAATCGCTGCCCGAAAATTGGTAAGAATCTTTTCTCGATTTTATTTACTTAATTAATAATTATTTCATGTCTTCTATGTAGTTGATTTGTAATTATTTTTTAGTTAGCATGTGTTAGAATCAATTAGATTAATAATAAAAAAAAATGAAATTTTTTTGTCTTGCTTAAAGTGTAGAGACATCTTATAAAAAAAAAAGAAAAATCTCAATTTCGTTCATGACTTTTTTAGTAGTTTTGTTTGACCATATAGATTCTCATATTTTTAATTTCTTCTTTATCATGATTTAAATAATAAATATATACTTAAGTTATCATTGAGTTAGAATTTTTATTTTTTTATGGCTTAATTGATGTAAATCTTGCTTTAAAATTTGAGTTAGTTTACTATATAGGTTAATTTCATGTTCTTTAGTTATTTGAATATATATATTTTCTACATGTATGCATGTTGTTAGTCACTATATTGATGTAAATCTTGCTTTAAAATTTGATTTAGTTTAATGTATAGGTTGATTTCATGTTCTTTAGTTATTTGAATATATTTCTATATATATATATATATATATATATATTATTATTATTATTTTTTACATGTATGCATGTTATTAGTCACTATGTTACTTTATATGCACTTCTAGTTGCATTCTCCAAATTGACATAGAAAGATAATCTTCAATTTATTGTCTTAAAATATTATGTTATATTTGTTTGTTCAATTTAAAATGAGTAGTAGCTTATATGATTTTATTTTGGTGCATGTGACACCATCCGAGTCCATCTTTGGACTAAATCCTCGCATATCATTGAGTTTTGAGTCAACTTCACCCTTGTTCGAATTTTGAAAGCTGATACGCAGATGTAAAGGAGGTTTACTATAGGTTCCGGAGGAAGAAAATAGGCTGATATACAATCTATATACAGGAGATACAGAAAAAGGATGACTGTATATATTGATATATATTTATATATAATCATGATATACAGAAACGAAATGGGCCAAAGGCCCAAAATACAGGTGGCCCAATATCTTAGTCCAGGTGTACAGAAACTAAGTATTGGGGCGGATTTTTGTTTTGTTTATATTGTTATTCTATTTATTTGGGTTGTAATAATTTAATTTATTTATGGTTGTGTATACTTGCTTAGATGTTAATTTTTAGTTTGGTTTGACTTAATCGAACTCCCCTTAAAAGAGAAACCATTTTTGTGTTAATTTGCTCTAAAAATGACTTTGTTCAAGTATTTTTCTTTTAGTTAGACATTTAAAAAAAAAATTAGAATTTTCTTTCAAATTATCTTAAAGTTTATTTTTTATAAGTTGATGTTCTTTCAAATCAATTGAGTTTAAAGTGTCTTTCTCTAAAAAAAAAAAAAAAAAAATTCTAAATAGCTCAAATGATTTTTCTTATGTAATCAAAGTCTTAATCATCTTTAATTATATATATATATATATACATGTATATTATAATCAAATGTTTAAGTTTTATCAATTTTGTTATTTATTTTATTTATTTTTTTTTCTAAAAAATAATTTCAAAGTCTTCGTTTTCTTTTAAATTAATATTTCCCAAAGTTAGTCAAATAAATTTCAAATCGTTGGATAACCGCATGTTAGCGGCTATTTTAAGTGCTAAAACCTTCTTAAAATAGTAATATGAACCTCGTACCCTTTTCTCTAAATTTTTAAGACTTAAATCTGTTAGAGTCTTTGAAATTAAGTTTTCTTAATTTCTTTAAAAAATTAAGTGGCGACTCTTTTTTTACTAAAATTGATTTTTTCTTATAAAGATGAAATTAATTTTACACTTTGTCCATTTTTCGACATAACAATCATTATTATTCGGGTATTTTGTTTACTGTTATTATTGTCATTATTGTTATTACAATTATCATTATTATTATCATTAGTATTAGTAGTATTTCCATTTACTATTATTATTATTATTATTATTATTATTATTATTATTTTCTTCATCATTATTATTATTATTAGTAGTAGTATTTTCATTTACTGTTATTATTATTATTATCGTTACTATTCGTAGTATTTTATTTTACTATTATTATTATTAATATTATTATCGTTATCTTTATTAGTATTAATTTCGTTATCATTATTATCATTAGTATTTTTATTTACTGTTATTATTATTATTATTTTCGTTATTAGTATTATTTAGTGTTACTATCATTATTATTATTATTATCATTATTATTATTATTATTATTATTATTATTTACTGCCATTATTTCTATTATTATTTCTATTATTATTATTATTATTGTTATTATTATTATTGTTATTGTTATTATTATTATTATTATTATTATTGTTATTTACTGCTATTATTATTATTATTATTATTATTATTATTATTTATCATATTATTATTATTATTGTCGTTATGTTCTCACTAATGCAATAGCTAACATTATTTGGATATTTAGGTTTGTGAAACTTTAATTAAA
Organism: Solanum dulcamara; assembly: GCF_947179165.1. Taxonomy (NCBI): domain Eukaryota; kingdom Viridiplantae; phylum Streptophyta; class Magnoliopsida; order Solanales; family Solanaceae; genus Solanum; species Solanum dulcamara. The sequence goes on along the minus strand of NC_077246.1, from coordinate 9,211,336 downwards.
ATGGTTCATCATAATAAAAGAAACCAATATTTATTATTATTATTATTATTTATCATATTATTATTATTATTATTTATCATATTATTATTATTATTTATCATATTATTATTATTATTGTCGTTATGTTCTCACTAATGCAATAGCTAACATTATATGGATATTTAGGTTTGTGAAACTTTAATTAAAATGGTTCATCATAATAAATGAAACCAATATTTTTCTTTAAGGCTTAGTTACTAAACAATATATATCGCATTTAAACACTCACTTAGTTACTAAGCTTTGTTTTCAAAACTTTTGAGCAACCGTTTTTATAATTTTAATCATTTAACCTAAGTTTGGCCGGTAATCGGTTTTTAACGAATCTTGAAGGATGCCTAACCCCTTCCCTTTAGGATAACTAGAACCCTTATCTAGAATCTCATAAGCTAAGTAGACCACTAATCGGAGATCATTGTTAGCATTAAATAAGTTAATTATTTAGGTATCCTAATTTACCTTTAAAATAATTAGGTGGCGACTCCTTAAGTTAAATATTTTAGGAATTACCAATATGTCGTACGTCGTTTGACCTCGAGTTAAAATGGGGTATAACATGTTTTAAAAAGATTTAAAAGAATTGAGTGTTGAGTCTCAATGAGTTGATTTGAAAGAGTCTAATGATTCGAGATGAGATTAAGTTTTGAAAAGAGTCCATTGAGACTAGTCGGATGGTTTGATTGAACTGATTGATTTGAGTTAACCGAAGGGATTGATTGGAGTTTTATGAGCATTGAGTCTTGGGAGGAGTATCAAATACTGAATTGAGCGAGAGTAACTAACCGTTCGAACTCAATAACTATGTAGCCAACGTAGGTAAGGATTGTACCGTAAATTGGATGAATTCCCTTATTGTTCCTAAAGTAGACTTGATTGATTGATTGTGGATCCTTGATTGGTTGATTCGTCCCTTACCCCAGCAAAGTATTGGACGGACGTGGAAACAACGTCGACTCATTGTACCTCATCGGCTCATAGGTGATGGTTGTTGGATAAGAGAAACTCCCAGATAGGTCTTGATAGAATTCTAAATGATTGGTTCGATTGGCATAACATTGTTCCGTCTAAATCATATTTACTTTAGACTTGTGATGTCCTGATTGAGTTCCTTATTCTGATTTTAGCTTATTCTATCTCGATGGTTATTATTTTCCTGTCGTTTTACATACTCGTATATTTCATGTACTGACGCCATTTGGCCTGCATCATTTTATGATGCAAACACAGGTATTAGAGATCCTCGACAGGAGTATCATTGGAGATTCGTTTCCTTCCTGATAGCGGTGAGACCTCCTTGCTTTTGAAGGAATCTTAATTATTATATTCGTTGTTTATGAGTAGTTTCTTTCGAGGTAGTCGTGAAATTATCTCGGCACCTTCTTGATAGTTGATAGAGACTTCATAGACATAGATTGAATAGATTGGAGTTGACGTCCCTTTTGAGTCTGATTTGCTAAAACTTTTTTTTATGAGATTGGGTTGATTTTCAAAGATTGTCTAATTAAAACTATTATTTTATTTGAGTTGTTGAAATGGTTAGCCCACTAGAACGTATCTTGTTATTGCATTGAGTCTTCCGCTGATTGATTGAATGAGTGATCAGACCAAGTGGTTCACTTAGGGACCAGCAATGGTTTCCAAGTACCGTTCATGTCTAGGGTACCCTCTCAGGGCGTGACAACTACAATACCTACTAATCTTCTACCCTAATACGCGTCTTCCACACCCTTCTATCTAAGGTCATATCCTCAGTAACCTAAAGTTGCGTCATATCCTGTCTTATCACCTCACCCTATTACTTCTTCAGTATACATCTGCCTCTCCTCGTACCCCCTATAACCAACATCTCGCATCTCCTCACTGGTGTATCTATGCATCTCTTATTCACATGTTCAAACCATCACAGTCTCACCTTTCTCATTTTATCCACCACATAAGCTATCCCCACCTTAGCCCGAATATCCTTATTTTTAATCTTATCGCTCCTAGTATTACCACACACCCAACTCAGCATCCTCATTTCCTCAACATGCATCTTCTAGACATGGGTGGTTTTGAATGGCCAGCACTCTGCTCCATACAATGTTGGTCTAACCATCACTCTATAGAACTTACCCTTGAGTTTCGGTCGTATCTTTTTATCACACAAGAATCTAGAGGCAAGCCTCTACTTCATCCTCACCGCACCAATATGTTGTGTGATATCATCATCGATGTCCTTATTCCTAGTATTATAGACTTAAGATACTTGAATTGTCTCTCTGGGATAATTTGCATGTCAAGCCTTACTTCCGTGCCTATCTCTTGCATCACATCATTATATTTGCACTCTACATACTCTGTCTTGGTCTTGCTCAATCTGAACCCTTTAGTCTCCAAAGTTTGTCTCCACACCTCTAACTTAGCATTAACTCCATTGTGTGTCTCATCAATAAGTACTCTATCATCCATAAATAATAGACATCACAGCTGTCACGACCTTGACCTGTCATGAATGGGACCCACACTAATCCTTCGGTGGGAGAACCAAAACTAACCAAACTAGAGCATAGCTATAGACCAAAGAATGCATTTAACAAGTGGATATAGCTTAAATATAGTTTAAAAACTGAGTTTCTACAAACTTAGGAAATTATTAAACAAAATGCGAAAATTACTCCCTAGAATCTGAAAGTCATTATACTAAAACTTTAACTAAAAGTCAAAGATAAAGAGATGCAACCCCGAAACAATAACTATAAAATAATAAGATATAAAAGTCTGAGTCCGAGAATGAAAGAATTAAGAACTAGGATGAATCCACGTCAATTCGAAAAAACTGGCTCACCCTTGAATTTTGCGATCAGCGATCTGCTATTTGAGGTCTCTCAACAGCCACCTGAATATATCCTGTACTCAATAAAGAAAGAGCAAGTGCAGTATCAACACAACCACAATGTACTGGTAGAATCACACAACTATTTGCAGTAAATGAAACATGAACAAGGATTACAATATAGTAATGGAACAATACATATGATCGCATCATAGTTATTCTAATTCTTGAATCATCATACAGGTAAACATATTCAATCATTAAACAGATGTACTCTAACTCTTAAATCATTAATTAACTTATAATTCAAATATTTCTTTAGTCCTACTAAAATATAACTATTTAAGGCATTTTAAAAAAAATAATACAAAATATGATATGAGTGATGACATTAAAATATTCAATAAAAAATAAAAATAAAATCGCATAAAACAAATCTTGTAAATAAATAATTCATAATGAAAATGATCATAATTTAAAAGTAGTAAATCATGATAAAATAAGTCTAATAAGTATTAACTACACAACTAAATATTAAAGAAAAACTAAAATTATGTTATGTATTTTAATTTTCTAAATCAATGTAAAATTAAAGAACAAATGTTCAATGTTATTGTCATTCTTAGTGTTGAATTGATTTTTTTTGTTACCAATAGTATTGATTTGATTTTGATTTGAGTTTTATTAGAGTTACTAATATCTATGGACTATAAACTTTATTGGAGCATTCAAAATTTTAAGTCAAACTTGAAATAATATGCAGTTAAAAGATAAAAATTGTGAAAAAGTATAAAAAATATTTATAAATTATATCAAAGTAAATAATTTTATATATGAGATAAATTTAAAAATTATATATATAATGTTGGGTTGGTTTAATTTCGGATTGACTTTTTTAAATTAAAACTAAATCAACCCAATTATAGTCAGATATTTTTTTCAAATACCAAATTGAGTCAAACCAAATCACTAGTCAATTTTTTTTATCTCGATTAAACTCAATTTGCAGTTTGATGTAATTTTTGGTTCGATTTTGTTCCCTACTTGAAGGGCTGCGCTTTGCTTGAGTTACTTTCAGAGTATCTTGGTAGTCCAACTAATTAGTCGTTGGAACATGTGCGCTTAATTGAAAATAAAAATAGAAATAAGAGAACTCGTTGGGATTGGGACGAAGTACTAACTATTCGCTTAATTATATATTTTTAAAAATATTTTTTCCATTTTTTGGAGGGGGGGGGGGGGGAGGTGTTTATGTAATTGTACAAATAATGAAAAAAATGCAAATCCTAATATAGATATATAATTCAAATCCCAATTTAATAAGAGTAATGTTATACAAGAGTTTCCAACAATAACAACAACATACCCAGTGAATTCCACTAAGTGGAGTCTGAAGACGGTAAGATATACGCAGATCTTACCACTACCTTGTGGAGGTAGAGAGACTGCTTCCGAAAGGCACCCATCTTAAGTGCATCAAACTCAAGTAAAATAAGAAGAAAACAATAAAGAAAGCATAACAGTAAATATGAATAATGTAACATCTACAAGAACGGAACAAAGGAAAGACAACACTCTACCCCTATATACCTCCTACCTTAATACGCAACCTCAACTTCTTCCTATCTAGGGTTATGTCCTCAATAATATGAAGTTGCGCCATATTCTGTCTAATCACCTCTCTCCAATACTTTTTCAACGTACATCTACCCCTCCTTATACCCTCTACAACCAGACTCTCGCACCTCCTTATTGGGGCATTAGTGCACCTCCCTGCCCAAACTATCTCAATCTTGCTTCTCTCATCTTGTCCGCCGTAGAGGTTACTCCCTTTTGGAGCTTTAGATTTGGTTTGGACATTTATTAGTCCGATGTCACGCCTCGAGAGGGTACCCTAGGCATGACTGGCACTCAAAAACCATCTCTGGCCTCCGAAAGAACCACTTGGTCTCATTACTTATTCGTTCATCAGCGGAAGACTAAATATGAATACTTATGTAGGATCTTCATCATCAACGTCAAATGAAAGAAAGAAATTTTTAGGAAAAGTAGTTTCAAAAGAGAACTACTCCAATTATATCATTAAACTCTGTCTATGAAGCCTTTAACGCTATTAGATGGTGCCAATGACATGTCCATGGCTACCTCAAAAGAAGCATCACACTCAACAATAATAAAAGGATAAGGAGTCCCTCCGAATACAAGAAGGACTCACCAAATAACTGGAAAGAAATGATCTTTAACGATGCAACTATTGAGGATCTCTAACACCTGTATCTGCATCATAAAACGATTCAGGTCGAATGACGTCAGTACATGAAATGTATGAGTATGTAAAATGGCAGGAAAATAAGGATAAATATCAAGAAACTCCTCTTAGGAAGACTCAGTTGAGAACTCAACATCATCTCAATATTAATATGTAATGCGAATCTAAAAATAATAATAAGCAATGCTTACTCAGTTGAGAGTTTCTCTAACCGACAACCATCACTTATGAGCTATTGATGATACAACGAAACGATTTCATTGCCACATCCATCCAATACCCTGGCAGGGTAAAGGACATTACCATCTTGGATCCAATCATCAAAGTCCTCTTTTTGGGACTTAAGAGGCATAACCTCCATCCTACGCTGATTATGTAGTTCTGGAGTTTGAGCCAATTAAACTTTTACCCAATTCGGTGTTCAATATTACTCCCAAAATATGTGCTCATATTAACCTCATCATCTAGTCTCATTGGACTTTAATTTAAATCATCAAACTCTATGTGCTCATATTAACCTCATCATCTAGTCTCATTGGACTTTAATTTAAATCATCAAACTCATCTCATTACCTCTTCATCAATCATTATACTTCAAAAACATCATTTACATCTCATCAAACATCTTGTTCAAAACATCATTTAATCCAAAGAATCAAATTCATTTAAACTCAATTATTTTGCTCTTTCAAAACTCAATAAAATACATATATAGTATTAATTCAAACCACTCTTTTTGTCAATGATTATTAAAAGCTGACATCCTTACTCAAAACATGTGTAAACATATTCATGAACATCAAATCAATTAGGGTTCATGAGAAAGTAGTCATGAACAATAATTTTAATAATATGAGAGATAAAAATAATAATAATTTCAATGCATAAATATATCTAACTCAATAGAAGAAGAATTAATTCATTTAGAATTCAAGATTTGAATAAACCTCAACTATAACTCAATTATAATAAATTTAAATATTGGGCGCATGGACGAACTCAATCCAATGCTATGAAAGCTTTACATACCTTAAATCCGAAGCTTTACTCCGAATTGAAACACTCTTGGATCCCTAGTCTTTTCTTCTCGCCGGAACATTTTGTGTACTACCGGAGTATAAGAATCACCGAAATAGTATTTTTATACTACTAAAACTAAAACTATATTTGAGAATGAGTAAAGAAGTGTATAGAGAGAAGAATTGTTTAAGAAAGCTTGATGAATAAAATGAGAAAATAAGGTGGGTATTTATAGGTGTGGAGGAAGGACCCACAATAAATAAAAATAATTACAAAGGATGATCTTGAAAATTCAATGGAGGATTTTGATGTCATGGATGATGTCAAATGGTTCTAGATCTTTCCATGGTAGGTGAGATGAGCTCTCTTTTAACGGAATACCCTTTTTCGAAGCTGCGTTTGAATAAGATAAATTCCCTATTAGGATTTGGTGTCTTCATAAGAATTGTAGCTATAGAAGTCTAGTTTCATGTAGTTCAAGAATCATCCAATTTGGAGCATTTTACAGTGAGATATGATTTTTATTCTACAAATACTCTATTTCGTCATAGCACTATGTCTTGCAAAGATTAATTTATATGATCTACTTAACCTCCTAATCTTAAGATATGGTCTCCATGAAAGTTGTAGGTAATGATGTTGGAGTTATTTAGAAATTTGAATCACCTAATTTTGACTATTCTATGAAAGGTTATGCCTAAAATACAGAAGCAGTATCATTTTCGTCGAGAATTGAAATACCACATACAACATTTTAGGGGGTGTTACATCCGATAAGTGAGAGCACCAGGTTGGAAGATACTGTTTCGAGAGGACCACTTTCTCTCGAATAACCTCATTCCAAATCCAGTCTCTCCTAATATGTCCACACATCGATCTCAACATCCCCATCTTCGCAACATGCATCTTCTGAACATGTGAGTTCTTGATTGGCCAGCACTCCACCCCATATAATAAGGACCGTCTAATCACCACTCCGTAGAATTTACTTTTAAGTTTAAGTGGTACCTTTTTATCATATAAGACTCCAGAGGCTCCATCTCATCCAATCCGTGCCCCAATGCGATATGTGACACCATCGTCGATGTCCCCGCTTTCTTGGATTACAGACCCAAGATATTTAAAATTTTCTCTCTTGGAAATAATTTGTGTGGCAAGCCTCACTTCCCCGTCTTCTTCATCCAACGCAACTCTGAATATGCACTCTAGATATTCCATTTTGGTCCTGCTCAACCTGAACCCTTTGGGCTTCAGAGTTTGTCTCCAAACCTCCAACTAGCATTAAATTTATCTCGTGTTTCATGAATCAATACAATGTCGTCAGCAAATAGCATACATCATGGAACTTTCTCCTGGATAGACCGCGTCAACTTATCCATCACCAAGGCGAATAGGAAAGAGCAAAGAATTGATCCCTAGTACAACCCCATCTCAACTGGAAAGTGCTCCGAGTCTCTTCCCATTGTTATAACTCGAGTATTGACTCCATCGTATATGTCCAAATATTAATAGCCCCCCCTCCCTCTCCCAAACCTCGTGACATTACCTTCCCATACAAATATTGTTAACTACTATTTTTGCCCCCCCAAAAAAAGAAAGACCATTTAGAAAAATTGTCTATTCCAGTTAGATGTGTATATATATGTACATATTATCACACAACTTCTCCCATCATTCATTCAAAATTCTAAATTTTAAATTGAACTAAGTAATTAAGGTAACAAAAAATATCATTGAAAAAACAGTGCGTTCTTGGGGTAGGATCTAATGGCCCAGTACATTTGGCAACACATTTTTTCGCCAAGAATTATTTAAAAGTGGTAGCAATCAAATCTGTAGAAGTTGACAAGGACAAGGCGTCTGTGATACGAGAAGAAGGATAAAAGGTTCGCCTTACATCATTCGATGTTTTGGGAAGACGAGAGCATCAAATATGCAATATGGACGTACAATCTCCTGCTCGAATGCGCAATGTGTACGTACATCAAATACGCAATTTTCCCTTAGTGTCACTTAACGAGATTTCATACTTTTGAAAGAATTTCGAAACCAGAGGCAGCTAGTGGCTTCTCAACCCTAAAGCCACCAGAGCATTGGTTTTAGGCCCTCAAAAAATAAGGTCACAAAATTATTCAATGGTAATATATATAAATATAAATAATTATGTATTTGTTTTTAGAATTAATTGAAATTTCTTAATAGTTTGTTGTCAATCTTTTACTAATCATTATGCATATATTTTTAAAATTTTATCATTTATCTTAAAATACAGTTGATGTAATTATAATTAAAAGTTGTAGACAATTAAATTTGCAGTTACTTTCTACATCTTAATTTGTCTAATTCATTTCAATTTGAATCAATCATATTTTAAATTTGGCTATGCAAGACTGTCTTCAATTCTTTGAAGTGTTACATTTCAAGCTTAAGTTAATTAGCTTATCAAATAATTAAATTTAAAAAGACATGGTCTTAACTTTAAATGTTTTCTAAAGCGTAAAGATTACTATGGTTTAGACCTATTTTTGTCATTAAATGTAATACTAAATATATTGTAATGACCCTCCAGGTTATTTTTGAGTTAATGCATTCATTTCATTTTTTTAGATCGTTTTTGTAACGACCCTAAGTCATTTATGACTTGTTGACAATGATTGTTCGGTCGCCCGATCGTTCATTTAGGTTTTAGGCCCATTTCCCTATTTAGGAGCTTTCGAAACTTGAAAAGTTAACTTCGGTCATATTATCAGGTAAACAACCTCAAAATAGAATTGTGATGATTCCGTTAGCTTCGGAATGACCTAAGGTTGGGGCCATTTGGCGTTGTAGCCTTTAAAATTTGGCCTAAGGTTGACTTTCATCAATATTCTTGGAAAGCGCGCTCGGATGAAAATCCTGTCAGTGCGGTTAGTTCTGAAATGTTGAGTTTGGTCTAGAACGACTCTTTGTGTACTTCTCGAGGCTTCCAGTCTAATACCGAGGCCCATTGTGGAAATGGGATAAATATGGCATTTGGGTGTGAGACTCATTTTTCGCTAAAATGACCTAGTATGAAAATTTTGAATGCGTCATTGAGTCCGGAATGTCGAATTTGGTAGAGTAGCATATCTCATTTGCGTGCACAGGTTTTGAACGAATCCTGAATACCCCATCTGAGACTTGGCCTTTTTCAAAACTCAGTTGATATAGCTAAGTCTGGTGCTATTGCTAAAGCAACCCTTGGTCTCTAAAGCGACCAGGGCGTGGCTAAAGTAATGGCCGGCCCTGGGTGGATGTCGGTTAAGCGACATGGCCTTCACTAAAGCGACTTGTCGCTTTAGTGACAGCGAGTCCCCCCTTTTTGGTAAGGGTCACTTTTGCGATGCCCGAGAGTCATTTTAAGACTCAAATTTTAGATTTTTGTACCAACTTCAAACATTTATAACTCCTTCATTTTATGGTGGATTTAAGTGATTCAAAGGCCTATTTGTGGGTAATTGCTGAGAGATTTCAGTGGGGTGATCAGGAAGTTAATTAAGGCCTTTTTTTGAGGTAAAAATCTCTTGTAAACCTGCTGTATTTGTGTGTTTTAGAGGCTAAGTTGTGAATTTCTTGCATGTTCTTATTTTTGCTGATTCGAGCCCCAAATTGTGTTCCAAAATGGAACACAAGTTCGGGGTGGCATTTAGGACCTTTTCTCGAAGTCAGTTTCAAAATTACCGGAGCGGGTCCCACATTCTCGTTTTGACTCTAGAATTGGCCCATCTCCGAATTTGGCAATTTTAATGTCAAAACTACTATTTTAATGTTATATACCTATATTTGATAACATTGCAGTGTTTGGAGGCCGTTAGGAAGGGGAAACACTCTGATTTTGTGATTTGGAGCATGCATGATCGGCCTACATGTAGGTTACAATTTCCCTTTCCCTAGATCTAGCTTGACTATGTTATTGCATGTGGATTAGTTGGGAATTGGGTTGGATAGCTATTGAACCATGCTTAGGTGTTTAGAAATCATGCCTTAGGTTTATTTTGGGGAATATCGAGTTCTTGTAGGCATGTGTTTAGTTCTATGTTGATCATCCATGCCTTGTGGTCTTGTTTTATCTGTTTCTAATTATTAGGAACATAATGGACTTAGTATAGGCTTAGAATAGTATTGCTATAGACTTGTGATAGTTTGAACCATTGGGCTTTGCTTTTACTCCGACGTCGATTCAGATAGCTTAGCTCTCTGTAGACTGAAATATCAGACTTGGGTTTGGTAATTGAGCCTTAGATTAGGCGTTGCCTTCGCTTGGTGACCTTCTGCCATCTCCCCCTCTTTTTCTGGCTTGTTTGTAGATGATTTGAGCTTCTAGGCCTAGTTTGGTGATTTAGGAATGGGTAAGGGTCAAGCTTGGAGTGTTGAATTGATTATCTGGGAGTGGATGTCAATCCATGGTAGTTTTATGATGACGAGATGACATGATATTATTCGGTAATCACTATCGTCGTAGATTTAAGGTCTGTTCATGTTGTCCGCTCATTCTCTACTAAGATGACTTACCAGGTCACAAACTCTTTCCCCTTTGAGACACATCTGCGATTTGAGGTCCGGGCATTGGACTTCTTAGCTGGGCTATCCGTATTGACTACTGATTACAACTACCCTTGTCCCTTTAAGACTCATCCACGGTTCGAGGTTCGAGTGATGGACTTCTTAGTTGGGCCGTTGCTATTGGATACTATTGGTTACTTGAAAACTAACCAGGTTCGAGGTTCGAGCTATGCTTTTCCAGCTTTGGACTCACTGTTTCTCATTCTTAGTAGTTCTAGCAATTCTGTGTACTCGTCAAACTTTTGGGGGTCCGCTCGGGTTTTATTTAAACTTGGGCATGAGTGTACCTTCTGGGATTATGGGCCCAGTTAGGTGTAGTTAGCTTTACTTAGTTCTTTTAATTCCTTACACTCATGTACATCTCCTTATTTTTCTATCTCACTCCATTATTTATCTCGAATTATATCTTTTCCTGTTGCTTTTTGCTTTTTAAGCTCAGTAGGTCTATGATGCCTACTGGGTACCTATTATTTTGGTACTCATGCTACACTCTGCATCTGTTCGTGATGTAGGTTCGAACACCTGTTACCAATGTTGATTCGGGCCAGTTGTAGTCTTCACCGGATACGAGGGTGAGCATTTGGCATTTTGGGATCTTCCTGTCTCCATCTGTATATATATTGGACTGTATTTTGCCTTTTGAGACAACTTTTATTTCCATGATCCACTTTTGGGACTTGTATCAGTATTGCATAGTAGCTCTGTACTTGTGACTTTCAGATTTTGGGAGGGATCTTATATTTGGTTGTATATAGTTATTCGTGAGCTTCCACTATTATGGTTGTTCATGTTATTATTGTAGCACTGTTTAGTTTCTACCCCTAATCCCATTACTCGCATTTTTGGGATACGGGTTGGCTTACCTACTAGAGGTTATAGTAGGTGTCATCATGACTCCAGAGGTTGGGTCGTGACAAGTTGGTATCAGAGCCCTTGGTTCATTGATTTCACTTGTACATAGCTAATGGCTAGTAGAGACCTGCAGATCGTTGAAGAGACGTTCGTAACTTATCTACGATAGGATACAAGATGTTGTTAGGAATTCTGGCATTTTTGTATCACTCTCGTGCATTGTGTCTTATTGGTTCCTGAATCTCACTTTTTTCACTATTTTTACAGGAATGTCTCGTACGCATGGTACCGCAGTAGGGGTGATGCACCCAGGCCCACTAATAAAGCCCTAGCTAGGGGAAGAGGCCGACTTCGAGGTCGTGTCAGGGCTATAACACCATCCTAGGAGAGAGAGAAGACACGAGAGCATCAAATAGAACCTCAGGTAGAGCTCGTTCATCACCAGCCAGTAGGGTTGGGGCCATCCCTGCTACCACCTGAACTAGTTATGGCTCTTGAGCTGTAAGAGACCATTACACAACATTTGACATTACCAGAGGATATGCAGCAGCAGGCTCCAGCTGCCACCGCAACCGTGCTTGTTATTCCCTATGTTTATTGAGGTTAGATAAAACACAACTTATAGACTCTAAAAAGGATTAATTATTGAATAGAGTCGCCACCTAATTTATCAAGGAAAATAAGGAAACATATTTGATGCATGACATATATGACGCACGTTATTATGATAGAAGGCTAGTACATAATCTCATCATTCTTTTGTATTAGTAGGCGCATTAGCGCACTGTAATTTCGTGTGCTCTGATTTCTATTATAATCTATTATTTTCTATACTTCGATTACTCTATTTTATTTGTTTCGCTTTCGTTATTTGATTTCTCATATCGCTTTGAACTTCTTAGCCTTATCTGACCTCTTTTATGCTTCTATTGAGTCGAGGGTCTCTGAGAAACAGCCGTCCTACCTTGGTAGGACTAAGGTCTCTGTACACTTTACCCTTTCCAGACCTCACGTTGTGGGATTTCACTGGGTTGTTGTTGTTGTTTCAATCTGCAAAAAACAATTTAAATTCTGGGTAAGGGTTTACATTATTTAAAAGGGAAGGTGTTAGGCATCCTTCAGAATCCACAAAATGTGGTACCCGGCTATACTTAATTTATCAAAAAAGGAGGGGATAAAATCATTATTTGCAAGTATAACACACATTTATATGAAGAAATATGTATTAAAATTGTATAAAATATATGCATAAAAGAATATGTATCAAGTAAATAATGTATATTATTGTCAACTATCTGTATGAAAATATGAGAAAGACATATAACTGTATATAAGAAAAAAATAGCTTTTATGCAATAATAAAAAAATTCTTTTTATTAATATATATATATATATATATATATATATATAAAATTCTTTTACCATATGAAAAAAAAAATACTTTTGAATATCATTTTCAGAAGATATCTCCGAATACCTATACAAAGGCTTGGTAAAATATTAATAAAGAATAAATAAAAAATATATGTGTCTGTATATATACTATAAAAATAAAATTCTATTATATAGTGGGCTCAGATGTGTAACTATAATAAGTGTTACAACCCTATTTATTTTCGCAAATAAGGAGCAACATCGTGGTGACTCAATTCAATTGTTTAAAGAGTATTTTAAAAGAAAATAGTTTAATTTAAGGAGTCATTGTAATTTTAGGATAATTAGAAGCCAATTAATTTTAAAAAATGTCTACGATACCAATAGATTCCAATCAAGGGCTCAAGTGATCCCGAAGAAAAGGTATTAGCCCCTTCGAAATCCACAATTGTGGTCCCGAATGAATTTATTTTTCAAATTGAGGAGATAAAAATATTACACAAATATATAATGAAATATACACAAAGAGTAAACTAAATCAATAATATAAGGAACGACCTAATGTTTGCCTAACGTCAATAATATACACAATAATAAATTAAAAATATTATTTGAACTTAATTTGAATAGCTTCCTCGGGAAGCAACTCTGGGTAACTGTAAAGACACATAATAAAAGTGTTAGTAAGGGAATAATAATAATAATAATAATAATAATAATAATAATAATAATAATAATAATAATAATAATAATAATAATAATAATAACAATAACAACTAAAATAAAATCCATCTTATAAACATGGGAGGCCTTGGAAATCGAAGGTAATTTCTTCGTCGGCCAATTTTAATGTAATGTAAAAACAAAATTCTTGAATCACATTTTTGAATGATTATCAACATAACCAAACGCTACACAAAATTAACAATAATCTAAATCAACAATAAAATATGGTAACCAAAATTTGTTAGCCATTATTAGAATATCAAAGAAAAAATACACAAAAGTTGTCCAGGTAAGCAGTAAAGTAGTAAAGTTGATATAGTAGCAATAGAAAAATTAGGATAAACAATAAACAAATACCAAGCAAAATATGACAACATTATTGGAGTTCAAATCTCAGCAAATCAATATGCAATAGTAACTCATCACTCAAACGAAATAAACTGTGTAAAAATAGCAACACAGATGGTTAGAATCCTTAGAAATTCATACCAATATGAACAACAATAAAATAATAAATTCATAAACAAAACATATAATAAAATAAGATAGAAAAGATGAATTTAATAAATCAAAGAAAAAGAAAAACCACAGGACTGTAAGCAAAAAAAAAAACTAATTCCACTTAACAAAAATCTAACAAATTAAAAATACAAAATAACAATAATAATTAAGAATAAGAGCAAGTAAAAAAGTTAATAAACATATCTACAAAATCATATAACAGATCCACATAGTAACAAAGTTAATAAACACATCCCATATTTAAAATCAAAGCTAAAGTTAGCAATCTCTCTCAAAGACAATTCGAACAAAGCTAATAAAAATCAGATGCTCAACAAAACATTAATAAATAATCAATTAAATTAATATTAACTATAAAGATGACTAACTAAATCAAGAACAACATTTTGACAATACATAGATGGCTAGACCAAGTACCTCATGTTGTACCTAAATTTTGATACTTCAAACGACAAAACTGGACTTTATGTCCTTAATGAAAGTTGTATATATATGTCTTAAATTTTCAAAAAAGCAAGAATCACCGCAAAATATATTTTATACAAAAAGATATGATCAAAATCTGGACAAAACTTATCCTATGTTGTGTCCTATTTTTTGACTCAATAATAGAAGATATAGGCTCCAACATAAACATAAGAGTTGTAGATACGTATTTTGGGTTTACAAAACATATTTATTTACTAAAAACAAATCTCTATACAATGAGATATGCCAAAATTACTAACAGTTATACAATTTCTAAACCAAATTTGGTTTACTTACCACAAGGGAGGGGTTGCTTTGTTCTAACTGAAAGGACCAGCTTCCTTGTAGACTTTGTGAGAGAGAAAAAGAGAAGAGAATGACGAGGACCGTGATTGAGGGGTTTGTTTAATATAGTATATTGTTGTTCTGGGGAATGGGGTGGTGGAGTATATTATGGGTATATAGGAAATAGACAGAGTCCGTTTATATTTTTAGATCAGGAATTTTGATCTTGCTTAGTGACTATCTAGGGTTATGATAATAGAGTTGATCTTATATTGCTCGATATGGTTGATTTCGACGTGATTCTAGGCATGGACTAGTTATCCCCTACCACGCAGTCTTGGATTGCTACGCCAAGACTGTACCTTAGCCATGCCTGAAATTCCTCCGTTGTTGTGGTAGGGATCTTATAGTTGCACACTGACGGGGATTATTTCCTTTATGAGAGCTTGTGGTTGTTTTCTTCTGGGTGCCTAGCTTATTTGGCCTATGTACAAGATGTCAGGAGGGCCCTTCAGTTGATTCAAATTCTATAGTCTAGGAGTTTGTATATGTGTTTCCTACCGACCTACCTAGCCTACCCCCCAGAGCTTGATATTGATTTTGCTATAAACGTAGAGCCAGACACCGGTCTTATTTCTATTCCGCCTTATTAGATGGTCCCCGCAGAGCTCAAGGAGCTCAATGTTCAGCCTGAGGACCTCTTAGGTAAGGGGTTTATTCGGCCTAGCATTTCCTTTTGGGTGCCCTAGTCCTATTTGTATAGAAGAAAGATGGTACTATACGAATATGTGTTGATTACAGGCAATTGTTAACTTGTATCATATTGTTAACCTGTGGCCATTTGTACAATATGTATAGTCGGGCAAATAGGCCCCTTACCTCCGATTATAGCTCGGAGTCCATGCATAACATGCCATGTATGGTATGAATTTTTAATGCACATGGTAGACCATAACAAGAACTCAGCCAATTTTGGCTCATTGGTACTCTTGTTTTCATAACCTAGTAATCACTTCCGTAAAGGATGGAAATGCCTCGTAGAACCTCATATGCTTTTAGAATAAACCTGAATACTTAACTCGACTTTAGAAAGATAACTTAAATCTGACGATGTCCATAAAGAGCTTAAGGTGCTTTAAGAGTCTCATCGTAACTTCTTTTAACTTTCATATGATCATTAGGCCTACAAAACTCATGAAAAACTTGAAGTTCTTGACTCTACTTGAACTTAGAAAATTAATCATTTAGGAACTCAAAAGGAGACTGACAAGCTTGACTTGATTTACTGCAAACGACTCTAAGTGGATAATAGTATGAGCCTATTTAGAAACAAGGTTATACCCAAGAGAATAGAGTACAAGATTTAGTATGAATATCATTTTTCAATAACAATTTCGTAAAAGCTTTTGACAAGAAATAATGGCTTAACAACTCTCTAGGTACAACGTAATAATTCTCCATATTTCAGCCTAATTTTTAGGAAAGTAGATCACTAATAGATATAAAGAATATGAAACTCGATGAAAAATAACTTTAACTGTCACACATACTTCACAATGTTATAGGCACGATAATGATATAATAACATCAAGAAAAAGACCAGATGACATCCCAATGCCCTTCACAGAGGGTCTTCCTACCAATAAAATAGTAAAACTGACCCATTTAATAAATTTTACAATTTTTTAAGGATTCGTGCGATATGAATTTTTTTTTTGCCTTAACATACCTTTTCATCGAATATGAGTTTTTAACAGAATAATACCAACAATAGTTTAGAAACATCTAAATACCGGCTCTTTAATAGAATGCTATACCAAAAAATAACAAACCTCAAGGAATCATGGCAAAAAAGAAAAAAATAGATGCTGGAAATTTAGTATTTTTAGATAAAGAAGCACAAGTTAGAGAAAGATGTGTCTATATATGTATGCTCAAGGGTTGGAGGGCGGTGGAAACTTTTTAAATATAAGTATGCCTCCTAATCTTAAATGCTGCCACCTTATTGCACATAGAAAAATGACCACTAAGTGGTCATACATATCCTTATCTTGGTATGCTACTGAATAGAATATTAATGTATAGATTGATTTATAAATATATCTTATTATAATATTAATAAATTATAAAAATCTTATGAAATAATTACATACACAAATATATTATAACCTTAATAGTTTTTATAATTATTTGAGGCATTTAGAAAGAAACTAAAAATACCACTTTATCAAATTTAATTTTAAACCAACATTTACGAATACGAGCAATGTTACAATAAAATTTTTAAATCTAGGCTCGTAAGCATTTGACACAGAACAAAAGACAATCGTAAAAATCCAAGGTGTTACATACTCCATTCCCCCTAAAAACATTCGTCTGCGAATGAAAAATAATACTCACAGGGCTAAGTCTAAGAATTCTTAAAAAGTTTTGGAATGGTTTCCTTTTCCAAATTATTCTAAATTTACAACTCAGTCAAACCCCTTCCTATATGCCTCTCAAAGAGAGATAGAAAACATGACAACAAAAAGATGCTCAATTAAAACCTTATCAATTAGAGTGTAGCACATAAACAACTCAATAGAGAAACTTAAATTTACTTATCTACTCAAGTAGGTGTGCGTAAGATGGATGTAGTATGAATAAGTACATTACATAGAATTCATGGTATAAAAATAAATGAACACAAAAGGACACGTAATCATATGAACTAGTGAGTTATGACATAATGACTTTAACCGATATATCTGTGGATTTTGCAGGCATATGACGTATAAGCAATTTCGTTAGAAAATATGTATTTATGTGTAAATAAGTTGTGGACTATACAATAGTACGTGCACCATGGAATTTCATAAATATTTTATTATCTGAAATTTTTCATGCAACTTTGTAATTAAGAGAGATATAAAATTACTTCAAACATATGGTCTTAGTCTTTGAAATCTTATATCATACAATTAATTAAAGTTTGTCATACGGGTATGCATTTTATAACATTTAAACAGAGGAACTTATAAGGACATATCCTTTGTACAACTTAAATATTTAACATATTCAAATAATACTACCCGATAAGGACTTTATGGAGTTCAAAGTACAATACGATACTTTCTTAGGAGATGGTTCACACATAAAATTTACGACACAAGTTCTTAATAAAATAAGATAAATGATCACTAGAAGACATAAGATAACTTAGGTGGACCTAGAGAGTTTCATTACCCCTATATACGATATAACACAAGATAATAGACAGACATCAAACATATAACATGAAATGTATAGAATTCTTACAGAGTAAACTCTTATTATTTTTCTTCCAGTAAGGACTCAGAATTCAAGACATACCATAAACTTATTTCTTATAGCAATACAAGATAATTAAGATTTAACAATTTGAAAGCTAACTCATCACATACTTTCTTTTACAAAATTATGAGCTACATGTTTTTTATCAATTGAAATCACTACGAATAATATGACAAGAGGATTATATATATATATATATATATATATATATATATATATATTCAATATTTTACAAATAAGTTGTACAAATAGTCAAGAATACCTACCTTGATTAACAACAAAAAGAATACAGAAGGTGAAGAAATATATCAAGATTTATGATCAACAATGTGAATAAAATAATTATTACAACATGAAGAATGTTTAAGCAACAAAATTTATGTTGAGGAGATACATGCACGACAACACTTCATATAACATGTAGCATGTAAATAGATTCTTTATAAAATGAGTAGCATACACTTAATGATTCACATAACATGCAACTGCAGACAAAGGATCGGTGGTACAAATAATGTGTTCATCATTAACCCAAAAAGGACACTTAACATGTAAACTAATGAACCTATAGAAATAATATCATGTATACATCACAAAAAACGTAGGGCACATAATTTTACAAGCAAATATACTGTAACATAGTCATATATAGATTTTTGATGACTTACTCTTATAGTCTTTAAATGTCATGACCAGTTACGAGATATTCAATAGGATCATTATAGTCATGATTTATAATCTATAACATGTCTAATATGTAGGTCGATATATAAAATGTATGCATTTTCTATATAAAACTAGTGACATGTAAGAGCTGGTCGATATAGTAAATCTTCTCAAGGAAAAATCAATTTTAATACAAATATCGTAAAATAAATGATCCCTAGAATAGAGAAGGAAAATGGCATATAAATAGTAGCTTATAGACCAAGCAACAAGTAATAGTTAACCTATAAGGCACGTGACACATATAAGCCTTTAAACAAGTAAACTATAAAAGATGCACATATGAACTTATAACTTGATCTGTTATATAATAGTACATATGTAAATTATGCAAAAACCATTCCTTAACACCTTAGAAAAGTCGTATCTTAACTGGCAACTTCATTTCACATTCACATTCACACATATACATATACATATACATATACACTTATATCTTCAACTGATTCAGATAACATTCTACTATATATCAAAAGTGACCACTTTATTCCTGGTGACAACAAAAGTGGTACTTACTATATCCCTTGCTACTCTGAGTATTTAACTTATGTTTAATCCCTCAATATTTTCGACTCTAACTTACCACTTACTATATCCCTTGCTACTCTGAGTATTTAACTTATGTTTAATCCCTCAATATTTTCGACTCTAACTTTTAATCTCATGATAATCTCCTTTTAATCTTACAAAGAAAGACATACTAAGATAAATCCTTACATATACATCTTTATAAAAGAATTAAAGATACTTACTCCTATAGTATTTATAGTGACTATCATAAGACACTTTCTAGACAGGATATTCGAAGACATGCATTTCATAGAAGTCATTCGTGTGACTAAAAATTATAAGAAACTGATTCCTTGAAGAAAAAAAACTAGTATTTGACCTTTTGGACTAATATAAGGCTGCGTTTAATGGGTAGATTTTATATAACACTACGCAGAGTGTGAATTAGAAGTAACTACCTTTGGCTTGGCTTTATCGCATGATCTACGTGATGAAACAATAGTAAAAATTTATAAATGTCATGTAGCCTCTTGATTATAAATGTGGTGCATAACATGCCCATAAGCAAGATTCTAATAGACACGACTTGTGAACTCCCTGAGATACAACCTGCTCTTATACCAAGTTTATCATGTTCCAAATTATGGGAAGCACAACAGGCACCCGGTACCTTACTTGACTGAGCGGACCAACTAAAATATAAAAGGGATGAAGCAACGAGGGACGACAAGGTCGTTACAATAACTTGTTAAAATAAAATAGCTAGACAGGCGAGGTCACAACAACATCAAAGACATAATGAAATGGGACGGCAAAGCCAGTTTAAATGATAAAAAACTAGCAAGCGACAACGTTGTAATTGAAATCATATACAATAAGCAGGCAAGGCTATAATAAAAGCTAAGAAGACCCAACCAAGTATGTCCACAAGTATCTATGAATACTACACCTCAACTGATTAATAAAAGTCTCCAACAGTACCAATAATTATATATAAAACTCAAATGTGTCAAATCTACAGACAACCAAGAGCTCCAAAAAGAATAGAGCATACTAATCCTCAGCTAAGACCACACCCCTACTGCAAATGTCGGTCAAGACCTTTGTCTGAACCTGTAGCACGAATGCAGCTTCCCCAGCTAATGAGACATTAGTACGAATGAAAATGTATCGATATAAAATGCGAAAAGTAGAATCATAAATAGCTGTAGTAAAAAGGGTAATAAAAATACCACCTAATATTGAAACTCTCATATCCTCTATGGCTGACATCTGACCTCATAGTAATCAAATATGCATAGTATGCTTGTGTAATCGTATGTTGTGAAATCATATATATAGAAGTAAATGCATGACATACCCAACCAAATACTAGCAATGGCGGTCTCTTCCGGTAGCTAATCGGTATCATATTGCCAATATGTGGCCATCTGTACAATATATATAGTCATTTGGGAAAATAGGACCCTTAACTCCAATTATAGCTCAGAGTTCATGCATAACATGGTATGAAGTTTTAATGCACATAGTAGGCCATAACAAGAACTTAGCCAATTTTGGCTCATTGGTACTCTTGTTTTCATAACCTAATAATCACTTCTGTATAATATGTAAATGACTCGTAGAACCTCATATACTTTTAGAATAAACTTGAATACTTAAATTGACTTTAGAAAGGTAACTTAAATTTGAAGATGTCCATAAAAAGCTTAATGTGGTTTAAAAGTGTTATCGTAACTTCATTTAACTTTGATACAATATTTAACTTTCATACGATCATTAGGCCTACAAAACTCATGAAAGACTCGAAGTTCTTGACTCGACTTGAACGTAGAAAATTAATCATTTAGGAACTCCAAGGAGACTGACAAGCTTGACTTGATTTATTACAAACGACTCCAAGTGGATAATAGTATGAGCCTGTTTAGAAACAAGGTTGTTGGACAAGTATATACCCAAGAGAATAGAGTACACGATTTAGTATGAATATCATTTTTCAATAACAATTTCGTAAAAGTGTTTGACAATAAAGAATGGCTTAACAACTCCCTCAGGTACAACGTAATAGTTCTCCATATTTCAGCCTAATTTTTAGGACAGTAGCTCACTAATAGACAAATAAGGTATATGAAACTCGATGAAAAATAACTTTAACTGTCACACATACTTCACAATGTTATAGGCATGATAATGATATAATAACATCAAGAAACAAAACTATCTGACATCCTAATGCCCTTCACACAGGGTCTTTCTAATATTAAAATAGTAAAACTGACTCATTTAATAAATTTAGAATTTTTTTAGGATTCGTACGATATGAAAAAAAAGAGTTTTTCCTTAGCATACTTTTCCATCGAATATGATTTTTGAACAAGAATAACTCCAACAATAGTTTAGAAATATCTAAATATCGGCTCTTTGATAGCATGCTATACCAAAAAATAATAAACTACAAGGAATCATGCCAAAAAAGAAAGAAATAGCCTTCACATACCTTATTGTTAACATTTGAAGCTATCACCAACTCCATATACCCGATTTATTTGTCCAAAACTTATGATTGATAACAATACGAAATCCCGCACAATACAATGATGGAGAGAATAATAGAAAAACACGAGGCTTATCTTTATAAAAAACCACATTTTGTAATTTGATGAATATATATGCATGTATATATAGTGAGAGAGAATAATAAAACAAACATATTCAATAGTTTAATCTTCACGAACGTGTAAGACTCTGAAAGTTGAAAAGTTCTAAAACGAGGTTCAAAAGATGATTTCCTAGAAATTGTAGCTTTTTGGCACCACATGGGTTTCACGAGGGCCTTAATGGGCTATGAAAAGTACCATGAGACATGAAGGGCCACCGTGACCTATACCCTACAATTTGGGTTTTAGAGGTGTTGTCCACGGAGGGCCAGCACGAGACGTGGTACGGACCATGGACCGTTATGGCATCCGTGGTGAATACCCTCTACTGTCCTTTGTCATGTTCTTCACCACTACCACCCTCCATAGGCCGTATTGACCTCCACAGACCGTGAAGATCTTCGTGGAAGAAGTCATGTAAACCCTGAATCCCCAAGTTTAAGTCTACCACCACAGGCTGAATGCCCATTACGGACTGTAGTGTGTCTCGTGGTGGGAACCACCTTTCAAGACCTTTTTTCAGAAGGTTAATTCCCTCACTATGATGCGTACCATGACCCGTATTGTCCTACATGGGCCGTGGTGAGGTCCAGTCCAGATGCAAGTTCCAGTTTTTAATGAAGGGTATTTTGGTCATACCCTACATTTTATTATTGAATGTGGATGGTTTTTGGGACTATTTTCTCACCTATTAACTACCCTAAAGTCTTATAACCTCTCATTATCACCCAAAACACTCCTAAATCAAAATCTTCTCTCTAAAAATGTGCTCTCCAAGTAATTTCAAAGGATATCTTCAAGGTTAAGCTTCAATTCACTTTAGTCTAGGGCTCCTAAAGGTCAAGGTATGTGGGCATTCATCCATGAATACCTTTCACCCATGGAATCCCAAAGTTTTCTCTCATATTTCTTGATGATTTATTCAATCAAAACGTCCTAATTTCATGATTTGCATTGAATTTTCTTAATTATGATATATTTCAATACCATTAGCCTACTTATGCATAATTCACATCATATTGCATAATTTTAAGATGAATTTAAATGGTTTATGATATATGCTAGTTTTAATTATGATTAATGAGTTATGATCATGATTTTCAAGTTATATTCAATGAAAATTTTATTGAATGATCTTCAAGGTTTATGAAGTATTTATGAAAGGTTTTGAATGATGATTCTATGATGTTTTGAGTAAACTAATGATAGGGTGACCTAAGACCCTAATGATATTTTATGATAAGGATTCGTAATGATAGAATGCCTACACCCTCATTACATGAATCACATGATAATAAGCTATTCCTATGAACAAGTTTATCAAAGTATTATTATGAAAATCTTATAATTATGAAAAGTATGATTTATGATTATGACATGATATGTATTCTGTGGGATATTAACTTAGCACCGAGAGGGACTTTGAGGTGGGAGCTCGACTTAAGCCCTAGTAGCAATGTCTAGTTCTTTAAACTATGTTGCCACGATAGGTTTGCCAATATGACCTAGCTAGTGGATCCACATATAACTCATGTTTGTGTTCATGTTAGATGGAGTCAACCTTGGCAAGTAGTCTCATCCCTTTTTGATGTAGGGATCATCGAATTCTATGAAATAGCTCGCATGGTCTTAATGTTGGTTATGGTTATCTCCCACATATGTATATTTTCTATGATAATGATATTTTGATGCATTGACCAATGATTATGATCTTTCGAGGTTTTCATGGTTTTACTTATGTTTAAAGGTATTGGTCTAGCCTCTAATGTGTTATACCCTAAAAATTCTTTTAAGGAAAGACCCGAGCCATTCTTATTATGCGTATAGGTCTAAGCCCAATGAATCATAATTGAATGTATGTTTTAAGACTAATTGAGATGAATTAGGGTCATGAAGAACCTCTACTACTAAGTCGAGTTCAAACATCATTTACCAATTGAGTTTTCGTATAAGATTATATAAGGATCAACTTCAAACGACCATAATTTTCAAAATATTAAGAGTTATGTGTCTCATGACCAATCAAATTAAAGGTCTTTGCATACTCTTTCCAACGCCACTGAATTTGCCTCATTCTGAGTAAAACGTTATGATCATTTTATCAAGGACTATTGCTGTAGAGTGTCCGAAAACTAGTTGCAGTAGTTTGGGCGTGCCACTATCGCGCTATCAGGCTCTTGGACCCATTTTTCCAGATTTTTCTTGAGGAAAGGCATTTCAGACTTTTTTTCCAACTTTCCCAACTATAACCCTAGCCATTTTGGGAAAAAAAAATCAATTTCCTTATAATATCCAAGAAGGTTTTCCTCTCCTTCACCTTAGGAGACTTAAGTGAAGAGACTAGAAAGGTGAAGAAGAGCTATGATTCAAGGTCTTCAAGCTAGAAATTTGATTTTCAATAAGATAATCTTCATTTTAGGTATCTAAGGCTAACCTAAAATATGGATTGAGTTCTTTCATATGCCCCATAGATGTGTTGGACGGAAATTGTGAAAGACTTGAACCTTCCATGAATGTTTTCTTGAATTTTTCTAAACTCTAGAATATTTTTATATACTATTAATTGATTGATGATTTTCATGACTTGAATTCTTGATCAATTACTTTTCACATTTTATTTTATAAACCAAGATATATATTGACTATAAATGATTATGTATATATATGGATTGGAATGAAAAATATGAATTGAGATAGCTATGAATGTGAATGGCATAAAATAGGAACGAAACCTTGGTGGACCTTGAATGTACTTTGTGTCTCCATAAATTAAACCCAAATGATTGAGCATAATTGATTTTTATCATAAAAGTATATCTAAACTACTCTTGAAAAATGTAATTTGGGATTGATTGGATAGTATGATTGGTTGAGCGGTTTGATTGTGATAGAATTGATAAATTGATAAGGGTCCAAATGAGACTTATTGAAATGAATAGATTGAACTCATTAGATAGAATTTTATGAGCATTGAGTCTGGGGAGGAGTATTGAGCACTGATTTGGGTAAGAGTATAGTTACAACTCAAATCCCATAAACTACGTAGCAAGCATAGGATGGAGGGTTAAACATCTTAAGTCTCAAAACGATAGACTTTGATTGACTGTAGATCCAATGATAGTAATTCATCCCTTACCCTAACAAAGTATTGGACGGGTGTGGCAACGACACTACTTTGTTGTACATCACTGGCTCATAGGTGATGGTTGTCGGTTAGAGAAAATTTCAATTAGGATATGATCTTGCATGATAGGATTGTTTGATATAAATTGTATATGGTTGAGTCGATTTAAAAAGCACCTGCTAAATTCTAAAATCTTGGATATCCTTTGAGTTGATTGATGAAATTGAGGTAAGTGTTGTTGACTGTTTCTCCTTCCTGCCATTTTACATACTCGTATATTTCATATTCTGACCCCTTTTGGCCTGCATTATTTCATGATGCAGATACAGGTGCTAGAGATCATCGACATGTGTTGCATTGAAGATCTACATCTTTCCTTAGAGTAGTGAGACCTCTTTGCTTTTTTGGAGGGATCATATTTATTTCATCTTTACTTTGAGTATCCTATTTTAGGTAGCCATGGACTTGTCATTGGCACCTTTTGAATAGTGATAGAGGCTTCATAGACGAATAGTGATGATGTTGAGTCATTTTTTTGTTTTTCAAACTATCCTTTGAATTAAAGTTGAATTGAGAATGGGTTTTAAGTGCATTATGCTTCTTTGAATTGTTGAGTTGGTTAGCCTTCCAAATGTCTTTTAAATTCATATTAAGTCTTCCACTAAGAGCATAAATGATTGAATGAATGTGTAATTGGACTAAGTGGTTCACTTAGGGACCATCATTAGTCTTTGAGTGTTGGCCACACCTAGGGTACCCTTTCGGGACATGACAAACTTGGTATAAGAGCACAGATTTCAAGAGTACTAGGGAGTTTATAAAACAATGTCTAGTAGAGTCTTTCTTATGAGTGTGTTGTGTATCATACTTATAAGCAATAGGCTATAGGACATTAGGAATTATTTCACTTCTTCCTACTCTAAGTTCGTGCGAAAGAGTTTAACACTAAGAGTTTATTCCTAATTCGTGTGTTACGCATTTGCAGATAATGCCACCAAAACATATCGTAATTCAAAGAAAAACTACCCGCACAGAGGTTCCATAGTCAGAGATGCCCCACCAAAGACTAGGGGCAGACCTGTATGGTATACTGAGGCACCTCAAGTGCCTACTACTCAGCTTGCACCAACTTCAGAGGCAGATTTCCGAGGAGAGACTGCTATGCTCATTTAATTGGTAGCTTCCCACAATGGTAGACAGAGTTTACCAACTCCTAGATCTAGTTCTCAAGAGCCATCTGCTGCCATAGGATTAGAGATTTTTTGTGAATGAATCCGCTGATCTTCACAAGGACTAAGGCTGATAAGGACCCCCAAAATTTCATAGATAAGATGTGGAAGATACTGAAAGCAATGCATGCTAATGAGATTAAGGGGGTTGAGTTAATTTCCTATCAGCTCAAAGATGTGGCGAATCTATGGTACAACCAGTGGGAGAAAGGTATAGATGAGGTTGTTGAGCCTGCCGCTTAGGATGAATTTGAGGGCGCTTTCCTTGATCACTTTTTTTTCTAGAGAATTAAGGGAAGTGAAAGTAGAAGAGCTTGTGAACTTGAAGCAAGAGCATTTGATAGTGAAAAAATATGGTCTGAAGTTCATCCAGCTGTCCAAATATGCTCCGAAGGTGATCCAGATATGAGGTCAAAGATAAAGAAGTTTGTCTCCGTCCTGGACAAACATGTAAAGAAATAATTTAAGGCATCATTACTGATTCCTAACATGGATATTTCCAGGTTGATGGTGTATGCTCACCAGGCTGAGGATGATAAGAAGAAAGATAGAGAAGAGCCATTGATTTGACAACAACTGGGAAAAATCCATATCTTTTCATCTCTATGTTCGCTAAACTTGCTTTCTTTCTTGCTTTCATGAAGCCGACTTGAGCAAAAAGGCCAAATAAGCTGGGTAAAAGAATGAGAAGAGGCAAGGTAAGGGCAACGGGTCCTTCTTCTAGTAGAGATATTCTAACTATGATCCATCGACAGCAAGTGCACCTGCCCCTAGTCACAGGTATGATCAAAAGGCATAGAGCCACCAAATTTCAGGGCCTAGGGTTCTCAATCCCAAGGTAGTGTAGCTCCAAGCTCGAAAGAAAAGCCACCCTATAGTAAGTGTGTTTAGCTCCACTTGGAAGAATATCAAGATGGGAGTAACAGTTTCTACAAATATGGTAAAATAGGCCATTTTCAATGGAAGTGTCCGATATGGGGCGACAGAGCCCAATCCTCTACTGCAGCACCCCTAGCTCAAGTTAATCAGAGAGGTACTACTTCAGGTACGAGTGGAGGTTCAAATTGTTTATATGCCATGGGTAGTCGCCAAGATCAGAAGAACTCCCCCGATGTTGTTACGAGTATGATTCGAGTCTTTTTATTTGATTTTTATGTTTTGATAAATCCGGGTGCCACTTTGTCATTTGTAACTCCTTATATGGCTAGTAGATTTAATAAAATCCCTGTGTTTCTTCTTGAGACTTTCAGTATGTCTACTCCTGTTGGAGATTCTGTCTTAGCTGAGAGGGTCTATAGGGATTATATAGTGTTAATTTATCACAGAGATACCCTAGCTGACTTAGTTGAGTTAGATATGGTTGATTTTGATATGATTCTTGGCATGGACTAGATTTATGACTGTTATGCCTCTGTTGATTTTAGGACTCAGATTGTTGAGTTCAAATTCCCAGATGAGCCTGTCATAGAGTGGAAGGGTAGCCTTGTTGTGCCTAAGGGTAAATTTATTTCCTACATTAGAGCCAGAAAGTTAATCTCAAAAGGGTGTATTTATCACATCGTACAAGTGAAAGATGATAGTGCTGAGCCTCCATCCCTTGAGTCAGTTCCAATTTTTAATGAGTTTCCTAAAGTGTTTTCTAAGGATCTGCCCGAAGTCCCTTTTGATAGAGAGATCGACTTTGGGATTGATGTCTTTTCTGATATGTAGCCTATCTCTATTCCGTCTACCGAGTTGAAAGAACAGTTGAAAGACTTGTTAGATAAATAATTCATTTGGCCGAGTGTCTTACCTTGGGGGGCTCCTGTCCTATTCGTGCGAAAGAAAGATAGGTCCCTTAGAATGTGCATTGATTACCAACAACTGAACAAGGTCACCATAAAAAACAAGTATCCTCTCCCCAGAATAGATGATTTGTTTGACCAACTTTAAGGTGCCACTCACTTCTCAAAGATAGACATAAGATTAGGTTACCATCAGTTGAAGGTGAGGGAGTGTGATATCCCAAAGACAACTTTTCAGACCTGTTATGGACATTTTGAGTTCTTGGTCATGTCCTTTGAGTTAACTAATGCACCTGCAGGCTTTATAGATCTCATGAATTGGGTGTTTAAACCGTATCTTGATATATTCGTGATTGTCTTTATTGATGATATTTTGGTCTACTCCAAGAATGATGAAGATCATGCTGATCATCTTAGAGTTGTCCTACATACTTTAAAAGACCAGGTATTGTATGAAAAATTATCCAAATTTGAATTTTGTCTTGCGTCAGTAGCTTTTCTAGGCCACATCATATCTGGAGATAGTATCCTGGTTGATAACCAAAAAATTGAAGCAGTGAAGAATTGGCCCAGACCCACATCCCCAACTGATATAAGAAGCTTCTTGGGTTTGGCTGGCTATTACTAAAGGTTTGCAGAGGGATTTTAATCCATATCATCACCATTGACCAAGCTGACAAAAAAGAAGGCTAAGTTCCAATGGTCTGATGCTTGTGAGGAGAGTTTTCAAAAATTGAAGACCAAGCTGATCATTGCTCCGATTTTGACTTTTCCCGATAGAATAGAGGATTTTGTAATTTATTGTGATACGTCTAGAGTTGGGTTGTGATGTTTTTGATACAGAGGGGAAAAGTGATAGCTTATGCTTCTAGACAACTTAAGATTCATGAGAAAAATTACCTAACTCATGACCTGGAGCTAGCAGCTATTGTATTTTCTCTTAAAATTTGGCGCCACTATTTCTATGAAGTGCATGTGGATGTGTTCACGGACCATAAGAGCTTGTAATATGTATTCAGCCAGAAGGAGCTCAACCTAAGGCAGATGAGATGGCTAAAGTTGCTCAAGGATTATAATATGAGTATTCTCCACTACCTCGGTGAAGCTAATGTGGTTGGTGATGCTCTTATCAGATTGTCTATGAGGAGTACTGCCCATGTGGAGGAGGATAGAAAGGAGTTGGCTAAGGAGGTGTATAGACTTTAACATTTGGGAGTTCAACTTATTGACTCTAGTAAGGGTGGTGTCATTGTTCGGAATGGAGCAGAATCCTCATTAGTTTTTGAGGTGAAGGAAAAGAAAGACCAAGATCCTGCCCTACTTCAGTTGAAGGAAGCTCTGCATAAACAGAAGGTGATGGTTTTCTACAAAGGGGGAGATGGTGTGTTAAGGTACCAAAATAGATTTTGCGTCCCAAATGTTGATGATGTCCGAGAAAGGATTATGGCTGAAGCTCATAGTTCGAGATATTTTATTCATCTTAGTTCTACAAAGATGTACCATAGTTGAGAGAAGTCTATTGGTGGAGTGGAATGAATAAAGATATTGCTGAATTTATTTCCAAGTGCCCAAATTATCAATAGGTTAAAGTTGAGCATTAAAGGCCATGTGGATTGGCTCAGAACTTTGAGATCCCTGAATAGAAATGGGAGATGCTAAATACGTACTTCATTACAGGTTTGCTAAGGTCCCAAAATCATCACGATTCAATTTAGGTAATTGTGGATTGAATGACCAAATCAGCCCACTTCTTGACAGTTAAGACGACAGATACCGTAGAGGATTATGCTAAATTATACATTTGGGAGATTGTCAGACTATATGGAGTACCCTTGTCCATCATCTCGGACAGATGAGCTTAATTCACCTCCCAGTTTTGGAGATCTTTTTAGAAAGGATTAGGTTCAAAGGTTAATCTTAGTACAACCTTTCATCCCCAAATAGATGGCCAGGTAAAACACACCATTCAAATATTGGAGGATATGTTGATGACATGTGTACTTGACTTCAAAGGTAATTGGGATAATCACTTACCTCTTATTGAGTTTGCATACAATATTTGCTATCATGTAAGCATTCAGATGGCTCCCTATGAAGCTTTGTATGAGAGGATATGTTGATCATCAATTGCATGGTTCGAAGTTGGTGAAGTTGAGGTGATTGGGCCTGATTTTGTTCACCAAGCTATGGAGAAGGTGAAGTTTATTCGAGGAAGGCTAAAGATAGCCCAAAGTCGCTAGAAATCTTACACCGATGTGAGAATGAGAGACTTAGAGTTTGAGATGAATGATTTGGTGTACTTGAAAGTGTCACCCATGAAGGGAGTCATGAGGTTTGGGAAGAAGGGAAAGCTTATTCATTGATACATTGGTCCTTACCATATTGTGAGGAGGATTGGGAGTGTTGCTTATGAGTTAGAGTTACCTTCTGAGTTAGCTTCCATTCATCCGGTAATTCACATCTGGATGTTGAAGAAGTGCTTGGGAGATCCTTCATTGGTAGTTCCTATTAATAGCATTGGAGTTAAGGATAGCTTGTCCTATGAAGATATTTCGGTCTAAGTTCTTGATTGTCAGGTTCGCAAATTGAGGACCAAAGAGATTTCCTCAGTCAAAGTCTTGTAGAGGAATCAATTTGTTGAGGAAGTCACATGGGAAGCTGAAGAATATATGAAAGACAAATATCCGCATCTATTCGTGTGTATCGATGAGAATGTTGAAGGTAATGTCCCTTTTCTTAATTTGAATTAGTATGTCCATTCTTGAGTTTGAATAGTTAATTATTTTGAGCATTTTATTGGTTGAATGATTGAGTCTTGATTGTTCTTCGTGACTCAAGACCATCCTTGGTTTACTCATCATTCGAGGATGAATGATCCCAAGGGGGAGATACTATTATACCCCAAAAATTCTTTTAAGCTAAGACCCGAGCCATTCTTCTTATGATATAGGTCCGAGCCAATGACTCCTAATTAAACATATGTTTTAGGATCAACTCTTAAGTATTTGAAGTGTATCAGATATGAAGGATCATGAGGAACCTCTAGTACTAAGTCGAGTTCAAATATCATTTACCGATTGAATTTTCGTATAAGATTATATAAGGGTCAACTTCAAATGACCATAACTTTCAGAATATTAAGATTAGGTAGCCCATGACCTATCAAATTAAAGGTCTTTGAGTCCTCTTTCCAAATCCACCGAGTTTTCCTTATTCCATGTTCGGAGTAAAAATGTATGACCATTTTACCCAAGACTATTGTTGTAGAGCACCGGGAAACTAGTTGCAGTAGTTTGGGTGATGGCGCGGCATGCCACTATCGTTCCAGCAGGCCCCTGGACCCATTTCTTTTAGATTTTTCTTGAGGAAGGGTATTCTGGACTTTTTTCCACCTTTCCCAAGTATAATCCTAGCCATTTTGGGATAAAAATAATCAATTCCCTCATAATATCCGAGAAGGTTTTCCTCTCCTTCACCTTAGGAGATTTGAGAGAAAAGACTAGAAAGGAGAAGAAGAGCTAAGATTCAAGATCTTCAAGCTAGGACTTTGATTTTCGGTGAGACTATCTTCATTCCAGATATGTAATGTTAATCTAAAATATGGATTGAGTTCTTCCATATGCCCCATAGATGTGTTGGACGGAAATTGTGAAAGACTTGAACCTTCCATGAATATTTTCTTGAATGTTTCTAAACTCTAGAATATTTTTACATACTATTAATTGATTGATGATTTTCATGACTTGAATTCTTGAACAATTACTTTTCACATTTTATTTCATAAGCCGTATCTATATATTGACTGTAAATAATTATGTATATGTATGGATTGGAATAAAAAACATGAATTGGGATAGCTATGAATGAGAATGACATAAAATAGGAACGAAACCTTGGTGGACCTAGAATGTCCTTTGTGTCTCTATAAATTGAACCCAAATGATTGAGCATAACTGATTTTTATCATAAAAGTATATCTAAACTACTCTTGAAAAATGTGATTTGGGATTGATTGGATAGTATGATTGGTTGAGTGGTTTGCTTGTGATAGAATTGATAAATTGATAAGGGTCCAAATGAGACTTGTTGAAATGAATAGATTGAACTGATTGGATAGAGTTTTATGAGCATTGAGTCTTGGGAGGAGTAGTGAACACCGATTTGGATATGAGTATAGTTACAACTCAAATCCCATGAACTACGTAGCCAGCGTAGGTGTCACGACCCGACCTAGGGCCTATTGTAATACGGCGATCGAAACCCCGAAGGTCTCCAACCAAGCCTCTTGTACATATCATAAGTATGCATAAGGTAAAGTAAAAGCGGAAATATCATAAGAGAGTCTAAAATATGAATGGAAATTTGAAAAAGTCTTATGACAACATAGACTCGAACATATATCCAACTAGATGCCTCTAAATATGAGTATGGGCAGGGGCTAAGACATGTCCCTAGCTCACCCTCAATATTAAACATAACAATAGTCTTTTGAAAAAAAAAATAGTAACCAACTTGAAAACTAGTCCCCGGTCAATGAGGACTCACCACAACACAATCGGATAGAGAACACCTACTAGTTACGTGGACGATTGGGATCTTCAACCTTAACCCCTACATTATGAGATAATGTAGGCAAAAAATATGCATTAGTATGTTGGAATGTACTAAGTATGAGGGCGTGACTTGCAACGTAAATCATGGAATGCAAAGGTCAAGTAAAATACATGATAAGATGGAATAAGTAAAGTCATGAGAAAATCATATTGACCAAAGCATTTAAAAGCAACAACAACAACCCAGTGAAATCCCACAACATGGGGTCTGGGAAGGGTAGAATGTACGCAGACCTTACTCCTACCAAGGTAGAACGGCTGTTTCCTGGAGACCCTCGGCTCAGTAAAAGCATAAATGCATAAAAAAATGTTAGATAAGAATAGAAAATTAAAAGCTTTATGAGAAAAACAACAAACAAATAACAAATAGATAACAAATAAATACAAATAAATAAATACAAATAACAAATAAC
Organism: Solanum dulcamara; assembly: GCF_947179165.1. NCBI lineage: Eukaryota > Viridiplantae > Streptophyta > Magnoliopsida > Solanales > Solanaceae > Solanum > Solanum dulcamara. The sequence goes on along the minus strand of NC_077246.1, from coordinate 9,178,017 downwards.
GATTAAATAAATAATGAAAGCGTTAAATTTATAATCATAACATACTTAAGAGATCATACATATGTGGTATAGGAACCATAATCGACAATAAGATCATGCGAGCTATAACATGGAATCTCGTTGTCTCCCCATACAATGAAGAAAAGAGAAATCTACTTGCCAAGGTAGACTCTACCCCGCTAGGCAGGTCATACATACGCTATATATGGATCCAATAGCTAAACCATGAAGGCAACCTATGGTGGCATATAGTTTATGGGACATGAGGATGCTACTAAGGCTTTTGGTAGGTCCCTACCTCAAGTCTACTCGGTGCTAAGTTAAATTCCACGGAATACATGCATATGATAGAATTCATAATTACATATATCATAGTCATGATCATAGGTTTGAAATCATAGAGTAGCTCATTTTCATAACATACTTGTAATGTGAGAATTGTCCTTTCATCATTACAATCATACTTGCATAATTCATATCGTTAGGCCTTAGGTCACCACATAGGGCCCTAAGTCACCTTTTAGGTCTTAGGTCACCACATAGGTCCCTAAGTCACCTTACTTCATAACTTGCATGAAATTCATACCTTGAACTTAGAGTAAAACTCAATTGCATAATCAATTGACTTTGAAAATCATGTAATTCACTTGAAAACATGCATGCTCATAAACTTATATCAGCCCATACATAATTCATATAGATAATATTCTTTGGAAGTATAATTCAAAATACTCATAATTTACATCATGAACCCTAGAGATCAAAATAGGAGAATTCATGGAAAAACTCTTCAATTTAATGCAATAACCATCAATTTATATCAAAATAGACTCATGATCATATTTTGAATCATAATTCATGCAATAGGAATAGAGATCATAAAACCCATAAAATACCATACTTTAATTTGATAAAAAATTTGAGAAATTGATTGGGCTTCATGGATGAAAGAATCTATGAATCAATATCCACATACCGTAAGTGAGAACACCAATTAATTTGGAAGATCTTGAGAGTTTGATGGAGAAATTGAGTAGATTGCTTGAATTCTTCAATGGAAACCCTTGGAGCCTTTTTGTAGAGAAAAAAATATTTGATAGATGAATTGTAGAAGAATGAATAGAATTAGGGATTTAAGTGAATTTATAGAGTTGCATTAGGTCTTAAAAACGTCTAGGTTCATTGACTAATAATTTGAGAAAGGTCTAAAATGCCCTTTAAAAAAACTCAACTTGGCCAGAAAACACTCCTAGGTCTGCGACGCGGACCTATCGCGGACCCTACTGTTTTGTAAATTTCTTCAAAAATCTATCTTTCGATATACGGGTCCCAAAAATCCATCGAGACTATTTTCTCGCAGGTTTTGACCCCCTGATCGATATTCCAAACTCGAATTTTCCAAAAAAATTAAGGATAACACATTACATGAGCGGCCTATTCCCAAGGCATTCTTAAGGTACTTGTAATAATTTTTTAGGGATGTTGCAGTAGGATGGAGGGTTAAACCTCTTAAGTCCCCAAATGATGGAATTTGATTCCACATCTAGTGATAGTGGTTCGCCCCTTATCCTGACAAAGTATTGAACGGATGTGACAATGACACCACTTCATTGTACATCACTGGCTCATAGGTGATGGTTGTCGGTTAGAAAAAATTCCAATTAGGATATGATCTTGCATGATAGGATTATTTGATAGAAATTATAGATGGTTGAGTCGATTTGAAAAGCACTTGCTAAGTTCTAAAATCTTCCATATCCTTTGAGTTGATTGATGAGATTGAGGCAAGTGTTTTTGACTGTTTCTCCTTTCTGCCATTTTACAAATTCGTACATTCCATGTACTAATGCCTTTTGGCCTACATCATTTCATGATGCAAATACAGGTGTTAGAGATCATCAACAGTCGCTGTGTTGAAGATCTACATCTTTCCTTAGAGTGGTGAGACCTCCTTGCTTTTTCAGAGGGATCATATTTAATTCATCTTTACTTTGAGTATCCTCTTTTGGATAGCCATGGACTTGTCATTAGGACCTTCTGAATAGTGATAGAGGCTACATAGACGGATGGTGATGATATTAAGTCATTTGTTTGGTTTTCAAACTATCCATTGAATTAGAGTTGAATTGAGATTGGTTTTAAAGTGCATTATGCTTTTTTGAATTGTAGAGTTGGTTAGCCTTTCGAATGTCTTTTAAATTCATATTGAGTCTTCTGCTAAGAGAATGAATGATTGAATGAATGTTTGATTGGACCAAGTGGTTCACTTGGGGACCAACAACGGTCTTCGAATGCCGGCCACACCTAGGGTACCCTCTCGGGGCATGACATCATGATTCATATTAATTATATCCTATCTTTATTGTTCATGCATACTTCTCACATACTTAGTGTATTACATGTAGTAATGCATATTTTTACCTATATTGTATCATAATGTAGGATCCGACGATCACGCTCATCCTATCATTCGTAGCTAGAGCTTGTTATAGTTGTACTTTAGTGGTGAATCCTCATGTTCCGAGGACATGACATTTTACTTTCATATTGTCATGTAACTACTTCATTACTCTTATGTTGTTATGGGTGAGATAGGAGCTTGTCTTATACCCCCATCAAGTTAGTAGACGCATGTTAGATATTCATGGAGTCTATGTTGTCGTTGTTGCTCTTTTGAGACTTATGTTCCTTTTTCGAGACTATGCTTCCATATCTTGATTTGATTTTATTTGTTTATTTTCCGTATATATGATCATGAATGATATACTAAGAGATTTTATTGGAGTCTCTCAGAATTCTTATCGCCGTGTCACGGCTAGGTCCTAATTCGAATCGTGACATAAAGGGATCTGGAAATTTAGTATTTTTGATGAAGTAGCACGAGTTATATATATATATATATATATATATATATATATATATATATGCTTAAGGGTCAGAGGGAGGTGGAAACTTGTTAAATATATTAAGGTAATTATTTTATTTCTAATATAGCCTTGGAGTAACTGGTAAAGTTGCTACCATGTGACCAGGAGGTCACGAGTTCAAGCCTTGGAAACAGCCTCTGGTAGAAATGCAAGGTAAGGCTGCGTACAATAGACCCTTGTGGTCAGGCCCTTCCTCGGACCCTGTGCATAGCGGGAGCCTTAGTGCACCGAGCTGCCCTTTTTATTTTATTTCTAATATAACTATGCCTCCTAATCTTAAATGATGCCACCTTATTGCACATAGAAAAATGAACACTAAGTGGTCATAGATATCCTTATCTAGATATGCTACTAAATAGAATATTAATGTATAGATTGATTTATAAATATATCTTATTATAATATTAATTAATTATAAAAATCTTATAAAATAATTACATACACAAATATATTATAACTTAATAGTTTTCATAATTATTTGAGGAATTTAGAAAGAAACTAAAAATACCACTTTATCAAATTTAATTTAAAACCATCATTTAACAACATGAGCAATGTTACAATAATTTTTTCAAATTTAAGCTCGTAAGCCTTTGACACGGAATAAAAGAAAATTGTAAGCACCCGAGGCATTACATAAGTATTCTTCCGAGTATTGCCCATGAATAGCGTGATGAGATTTAGAAGGCGGGACAAACTTAGCCCCAGGTATATTGGCCTTTTTGAGATATTGAGGATAGTTGGTGAGGTTGCCTATGAGTTTGCTTTGCCTCCAACATTCTCATCTATTCACCCAGTTTTCCATGTATCAATGTTGCGTCGGTATGTTCAAGATGAGTCACATGTGCTCGAGTATAATGCTGTTGAGTTAGATGATCGTCGCATCTTTATTGTGGAGGCAATTGCAATTCTAGTTAGAGATGTAATGCAGTTGCGATCTAGAGCTATTCCTGTGGTTAAGGTCCATTGGAGATATTGTACAGTCGAAGAGGCTATTTAGGATACCGACAAGAGATGTGGGAGCAGTTCTCTGGCTTATTTGAGCCTTCTCGTACTTCTTGACTCTAACTTTTACCAATGGAAGTTTTTTAGTAGTAGATGTTGTAATGATCCTCCAAGTCATTTTTGAGTTAATGCATTTATTTTATCATTTAGAGTGTTCCTGGCAACCCCAAGTTATTTATAACTTTTTGGCACTGACTGTTCAATCATTCGGTCGTTCGTTTGGTTGTAGGCCCATTTCCCAACTTAGGAGCTTTTGAAACTTAAAAAATTGACTTCGATCATAACATCATGTAATTGACCTCATAACGGAATCGTGATGGTTCTATCAGCTTAAAAATGACCACATTAGGCTAGTAGCATGGTTGACATGAGTATCGAGGCAATCGGTGCGAGTTTGGAGTCATTTGGCTCTTTAGCCTTTGAAATTTGGCCTAAGGTTGACTTTGATCAACATTCTTGGATTGGATGAAAATTTCATCAGCACAGTTAGTTCTGAAATGTCAAGTTTGGTTTAGAACGACCCTACGTCTCTTTCTGAGGCTCATGGTCTAGTTTCGAAGCCTATTGTGGAAATGGGATGAATATGGCATTTGGGTGTGGGACCCATTTTTTGCTGAAAAATGACCTTGTATGGAAATTTTGAATGCGCCATTGAGTTTGGAATGTCAAATTTGGTGGGGTAGCATATCTCTTTTGCACACACGAGGTCATAAACGAATTCCGAGCACCTCATCAGAAACCTGGCCTTTTCGAAAACTCAACTAATATAGTTGAGCATGGTGTCATCACTAAAGCGGCCCTTGGTCCTGAAGCAACGATCGCTAAAGCAACCAGGGCATGCTAAAACAATGGCTGACCCTAGGCGGTTCCGTTTAAGCCACATGGCCTTCGCTAAAGCGATCTGTCACTTTAGCGACATAGGTCTCACTTTAGCCAGACCTGCCTTTTTGGTGAGGGTCACTTAAGAAACCTTCGAGGTCGCTTTTACGATTCCTGAGAGTCATTTTAAGACTCAAATTTTAGATTTTTGTCCCAACTTCAAACATTCATAACTTCTTCGTTTCTTGGCGGATTTGGGTGATTCAAGGGCCTATTTGTGGGTAATTGCCAGGAGATTTTAATGGGGTGATCAGGAAGTGAATTAGGACCTTCGTTTGAGTAAAGATCTCTTATAAACCTGTTGTATTTGTGTGTTTTCGAGGCTAAGTTGTGAATTTCTTTCATGTTCTTTTTTCTCCTGATTTGAGTCTCGAATTGTGTTTCATTTTAAAACACAAGTTTGGGATGGAATTTAGGACCTCTTCATAGAGTCAATTATGAAATTATCGAAGTGGGTCCCATATTTTCATTTTTGACTCCGAAATTGATCTGTCTTCGAATTTGGTAATTTTAATGTCAAAATGATCGTTTTAATGTTCTGTACCTATATTTGATATGAAGCAATATTCAGAGGCCGTTAGGAAAGGAAAAAGCTTCAATTTTATAATTTGGAGCATGCGTGATTGACCTACATATAGGCTACGATTTTTCTTTTCCTAGATTGAGCTTGACTATGTGATTACCTGTGGATTAGTTGGGAATTGGGTTGGATAACTATTGAACCATGTTTAATGTTTAGAAATAATGCCTTGGGTATATTTTGGAGAATTTTGGGTTCTTGCGAACATGTGTTTAGTTTTACGTTGATCGTTCATGCCTTGTGGTCTTATTTTGACTAATTCTATTGATTATGAACATGTTGGTCTTAATTCAGGCTTAGACTAGTGTTTTCATAGACTTGCGATAGTTAGCACCGTTGGGCCTTTCTTTTACTTTGACGTTGATTCGGATGGCCTAGCTCCCTGTAAATTGTAATAGCAGACTTGGGTCTGGTAGTTTGAGCCTTAGATTAGGTGTTGCCTGGGGTTCACTCAGGTTTTATTTAAACTTGCATACTAGTGTACCTTCTAGGCTTATAGGGCCAATTATGTGTAGTTAGCTTTACTTAGTTCCTTTACTTCTTTACACTCGTGTACATCTCCTTATTTTTCTATCTCACTTGTTATTTATCTCAGATTCTATCTTTTTCTATTGCTTTTGCTTTTCAAGCTCAGTTGGCCTATGATGCCTACTGGGTACCTGTTGTTTTGGTACTCATGCTACACTCTACATCTATTTTTGTGATGCAGGTCTGAGCACCAGTTATCAATTCTGATTTGGGCCAGTTGTAGTCTGCACCGGAGACGAGGGTGAACACTTGGCATTTTGGGATCATCCTGTCTCCATCTGTATATATATATTAGTTTGTCTTTTTCGTTTTGAGACAACTTTTATTTTTGTGGTCCAATTTTGAGACTTGTATCAGTATTGTATAGTAGCTTTGTACTTGTGAGTTTCATGTTTTAGTAGGGATCTTATATTTTGTTGTATATAGTTATTCATGTGCTTCCGTTATTCTGGTTGTTCATGTTATTATTGCACTATTTAGTTTCTACTCCTAATTCCATTGCTCGCAGTTTTGGGATACGGATTGACTTATTTACCAGGGATTATAGTAGGTGTCATCATGACTCGAGAGGTCGGATCATGACATATACAAGTAAAAATAATACTCTAATTGGTATACTCAATAAGGTGAAGTCTCAATTTTATTTTTTTAAATATTCCTAATACTTCTAAAATATTTTGATAGTTTGTATAACAATTGATTCAATTGATAAAAATTTCAAAACTATAATCAATAAGAACATATCTAAGATATAAACATTTGTAGTGTTATATAACGTATAATAATTTATAAATGCTTATTTGTGTCTTACTAATTGTTAAAAGAAATATTATATTGACAGTTGAAAATAATAATAACTAAGTATCATGTATTTTAAATATTTATGAGAATAATATATATATATATTCTTTAAATGAGCATAAGATCTCTTTTTTTAAAATTTGGCTTTAGGCCTCATATTCTATTGAGTGGTCCTTTGAGGTAGCACGCTATATGCATCAACTCTTGATTGGTATTCGTCACATTCATAACAAAGATTGTTTTCACGGGGATATAAAATCGAGTAACATATTTATTTTTTCGAATAACAAATTTTAAAAAATTACTGATTTTGAATCATCCAAAAAAACAACAAGTCATAACCATCAAGTTTTCGACATGTGATTTGCAGAGTGCGTTGTCGCAAAGATTCTCATCGGGAAACCCACTTGGCATGTGGGAGATATTGCGAAATATAAACATGAGATTTGTGGTCTTGATCCTGATAAAGAGTTTATGAACACTAGTATTTCAAATATGGCTAAAGATTTTGTGACCAACTGTCTGCTTTGTGATTTTACTAGTAGATTATTGAGTATGGATGTACAGTAAAACCTCTATAAATATATATGCTTGAAACTGGAAAATAATATTTATTTATCGAGATTATTAGTTTATCGATAAATGCATAAAATATTTATATATCGATAAATAAATATTTATTATTTTAGAGAGTATTTTGCAGTATGTGCCATAAGAAAGAAAAAAATATATTTGAATTAAGAATTTTAAAAGTTTAAATCTAGGAAACTAAAAAGTGTAGTCTTTGCATATTTATTATTTAAATCTAGAAAAGCTAAGGATGATATTAATTTTGGTTTTAGTGGGAAGAGAAAAATAATCAACTATAGAATCATATTTTAAAAAGAAATAGTTATTGGTCTTGTATTAATTAATGACTGATTAAATATATATAAATTCTTGATGTATTCCAGTAATTATTACTTTATATTTTTTTGGGCCTTTAATACTTTATTTATAATTATTATCTAATGCATTTAGCGAGAATATTACTTTAATATAACTGACTCAAGTCGGGATAGGAAAAAAATATTTATTTCGCGAGATTATTACTTTATCGAATATTACTTTATCGAGGTTTTACTGTACTAATTAATCATCCTTTTATTCAGAATGCAATTAGTATTAATCTAGATTCACGAACAACTTTCTTTCAGCTACCAACATCCTTACTTGCATATTTGACATGTAAAAAAATTCAACACAAATGCCAGAACATAGAAAGAATAACTTTGAAGCCACGTTTAGAATGGTCAGCACCTTTCTTTCTACACGTACATTCAAAAGAAATAAAAATTAGAATGCAAGAACAGAAAACTGGATTAATGAGTATGTTGAATAAGATTTGAGAACACTATATTCTACATATCAATTAACATTTACCTTTTTAGATCGCAAGCCACACATCTAACACAGAGATGGGAAGAAGAAGAAAGGAAAATGAAAATGAGAAAACAAAGGGGAGAAAAATTGAAAGAAGAAGGAGAGTTTCATTCCATAAAATCACAACCGGGACACATATTATCCTATTAATACGTGAAGCTTAACATTAAAGCTATTTCAAGTAAACTATGAGTAGGAAATTTCTAGGCGTTTAATAATATTGATCGACCAAAATATTCATTAAATATTGAACGACTTTTATAGCCTTAAGGAGTAAATATTTAAAAGTTATAACTTTAATTAATTTTAAAGTCCTACATATTTGCATAATAATTAAATAACAATGATTTGAAGAAAAATTGTAAATGGCAATTTTGTCTATTGTAGAAAAATAGTAAAAGATAATTTTATATGTTATAGAGTCTTTCAATAAAGAAAATGTTCAATCAACAATTCAATGAGATACAACCTTCCGTCATTAACCATTTTTTATTAATTTCAAGATGATTCAAGACCCAACTTCTAAATCTCAAGTTGGATATGGGTCAGATCTCAATTTGAGTGTCGGATTTTGAGTAAAAACTTGAGGTAAAATTCCGTGGTGTCAGGGTTGGGTCCCGAGTTAGGTGTTAGGGTAGGGCTTCATGTCGGTTTCAGAGTTGGGTTTCAGATTGAGGGTCGAGGTCAAGTATCGGAGTGGGTCCTTAATCGATAGTCGGGGTCGAGTGTCAGGATCAAATCTTGGTTCGAAAGTCGAATCTCGTGGTCGAGTCGTGATTCAAAAATTGGGTCCCAAATCAAAAGTTGGAGTCGATCCTATGTCGAAAGTCGGGATCGGGTCCTAGGTCAGATTTGGGGTCAGATCTCGATTTGCAAGTCAGATCTAGGGTCTGATGTCGGGGTCGAATCTCATGTCAAATGTTGGGTCGAATTAGGAGTCTGAAGTCGGGGTCGGTCTCGTGTTGGATGATAAGGTCGGGTGGGGCCATATCCTTATTCGAAAGTTAGGTTTAGGGTCGAATCTCAAGTCGAAAGTCAAGTCACGATTCGAGATTCGATTCAAGTCCTAGGTTGGAAGTTGGTGTTGAAAGTACGATCCTGAATCAGTGTCCGATGTCAGGTGTCGAGGTCGAATGTCGGGGTCAAGTTTTGAGTGGGTCCATAGTCGAATATAGAGATCGAATCTCAAGTCAGAAATTGGGTCTCAGGGACAAGTGAGGATTGCTCAGTTGGTTAAGCACCTCCACCCACGACCGATAGGTCCTGGGTTCGAGTCACACTGGAGGGGAAGTGTGGAAACACTATAAATCCTCCAAAATGGGAGGTAAAAAAAAATTGGGTCTGAGGTCGAGTCTTGAAACAAGTGTTGGATTGGAAAATGGGTCGGGAGTCAGGGTCAAGTCTGGTTCAGAAGAAGATTTCCGATTCAGGTGTCGAGTGTCGAGGTCGGATGTCGGGGTCGAGTCCCGAGTCGGGTGTCAGGATCGAGTTTCGAGTCGCGTGTCGGAATGGGACTCCGAACTAATCATCAGAATTCTTTTTTATATGATAATTGATAGGGAGTAATGTACAAAATACATTCACAAACACTAGTTCATAGCACGTACTTACTCAATCATTGATAGTTACATATTTCTTTGTTACACTTATTGCGTATTCAATTATTTGAAGGAGAATAAGAGAATCACAAATTGGTAGAAAATTAGAGAAGAGTGATCTGAGTCCTGATTTGGTGATGAAATTTCACATTTGGCTATTGACATTGGAGGTAATTTTTTGTTCGAATTGTAAATTTCTGGGAGTTCTCCTTCAATGAGTTTATTTGTTTTTTCCCTGAGATTATTAAAGTCAAAATTGCCTTTTACTTATTATGTGTTCTTGGTTTGGAAATTTGGCAAAGTTACAAGTCCTTTCTGTTTGCTTTGTAGTTTGTTGGCACTGCTTTCTTATTGATCAATTTTATTTGATAATATCTTTTTGTATAGGAGTTGTAGTTAGTATGACCATCTGCATTTCTATTATGTATATATAAGGAAAGAAATAGGTTACTCTTCTCGACATCTTTGATTGCCAGAGTGGACAAATATGTTGTTGAGTTTAAAAATATATTACCCATTTGATTGTTGATTTATGATGGTAGAAAAAAGATTGAGACTTAATTGTTTTTCTCTACTACTTTCAATTTTTTTATGCATCAATATTTTGACTAATTAGATCTAAGCATATTAGATCATGTTTGATTAAGGTTAATATGTTTGATATTAGGTCATTTGAGGTGTCGTTAATTCTATTTGTGCATTTCAAGTTCACTTTTTCCTACTTGATTTTGAAAAAACTTGAGTATTTGATGTAAATATGAGATTCATATGAAAGGTATTTTCTTCTACTGTATGAAAGAAATTCATATGAGAATTTTTAGGTATATGAGATTTGTATTAAAGATGGCTTTGTGATCTTATTTATTCTTCTCCAAGACTCGATGTTTCATCTGCTTAATTATTTTCTTGACAGTAACGACATATTTAGAAGTTTTAATAAGAAATCTTTAGAAATATTATATTAAAAACTTTTTTTTATAAGAAAGAAATTCAGCAATATATATATATAAATCAAAAAATGCAAAAGAGAAAATTAGATTTAGAAATGAAGGATGACAAGTGCAAAAATATCAAACTTTCCACTATTTTTCACACTTTTTACATTGACTTCCAAATAGGACTACCTATTAATCTTCCATAATAGAAAGACAATAAACTTACATAAATATTAAATGACAAACACATATTATTCAAGAAATAAACTTGCATCAATATTAAATGACAAACACAATTTATTTTTTTCTTTTTGGCTTTTCTAATTTACTCTTGAGCAGACTTTTCTAATTTCACCTTGATTTCCGGTGAGTACTTGAACCCTTCCCATTTTGACCATAGACTCACCAAAATCTTTTAAAAAAGTAGATCCATATTGATTAATTCCTTGTTTTTTGAGATAATCTTTGGTTTCACTATCATCAAGTAAAGCAGAATCAGAACTAAAAAGTCCCCTTCTTTTAGCCACAAGCTTATAATAAGAACTATCAAATGTCCTAACACTTCCAGGGTCCATTTCCACAAGGGTATTTTGGTCATTTGGTGGACATTTCTTTTTCAAACTTTTTATATAGTTGGGATCCAATGCGGGATCTGTATCTCCTTTTCCAGTGAAGTTGTAAAGACGATTGTTGAAGGATGAGCAGTGAGAGATTCCAATTGTGTGAGAACCTATAAGTTGTTCATTCAAGAAATAGGAAGAAGAATATTACTATCTACTTTAAATTAGGGGGCAGAATCATGATTTTTACTAAATAAATTAATTGATTATAATATAAATAAGTAAATACATGAATAAGTCAAGTAAATTCAATATTTACTATACATACATAAAAAATATATTTTGACATCATATATACAATTTCAACAAAAGGGTGATTAGAGGAAATGATATCTAGTGACCACTAAAAAAACAATATTTTCAGCTTGTGTATTATTTTTTAATATTTTCTTACATGTAAAAATAAATATAGCTTATAAAAATAATATAAAATTAAAAATAAATTTATAAAGGATTGCAAAGCTACTTGTTCGAACGGTAAATTTCAATCATTTTTTAGCCTTTGTATAATTGCAAAAATAGTCATTGTCATGAAGTTCTAAATTTTATTGGACAAGATTCAGAATATTATTATCATGGATAAATTTCACGAATGAAATTTAAAACTTCATGATAGTAATGATTTTTCAATTACAAGGTTAAAAAGTGGCCGTACTATTTCTATGTTATATACACCGTCAATGTAGTTTTAACCATTAAGTCATGTTTACCTCATATTTTTAAAAATTATTATAAGTCCATGTTGTAAGAAAACTTATATAATTATTTTTTAAGAAAATATCTTGAACATTATATATATATTTAAGTTTAGAAGCATTAATTAATGAGTTAATTACCTGATAATACAACAAGGTCCTTGACACTTAATCCCCTTTGCAAGAATCCTTGTTTCAATGATGTTATGTTTGCAAAAGGAGGAATCAAATTAAATAAAGCTTCAGTTATATTTGACACACTTCCATCTCTTCGTCCTGTTTCAACTTCCCAGAATGGTCCCTTCACCTGATCACATTTAAATTAATTTACAAAAATAAGAGATCATAATATGTAAGCTTATTTATATATATATGCATCGTCGGTGTAAATAATTTTTGTATTAGTAGGACATTTTATGTTATAGATCATGATTTTTTCACTCATTTTTCATTAAACCATTTCATTAGGTGGGAAACAAATTCTCACTGAAATAGTGAAAATCTTCCTAACTTTTTCATATAAGAAGATTACTCCTATTTTTTCTTTTCCACTAATTCAATTAAAACATTTGTCGGAATAACCACTAAATATTTTTCAGTGGAAAATTTAATGGAAAAATAATAATTCTTTAGTAATAGTTGCACCATCAAGTTATCTTTACATGCATGTTATAGCACGTTACATATTTTGTTTTCTAAGATTTCAAATCTATATTTAAGAAACTTACATATGAATAATGACTTGATAATGTTAATTTTCTTTTTATTCTTCCCTTAAACTCAAATTTAACACGTATATTTACCGCAACAGTGACATCTCGAGCTACAAGGGCAACAATATCTGCACAAGAAACGATGCCAGGGCATGATTTTTCAATAGCAGTCTTCACTCTATCAATAATTTGATATCCTCTAAGGCTTAAATTTGGGATTGAATCTTTCTCAGCTTGTTTTGTTGGGGAATCCAACAAAACTGATCCATCACAACCCTGCAAAAATACTACATAAGTAAGTGTATTTGATACCAAGAAAGACAATTTTTCATGAACTTTTTTTTGTTTTTTTGAGTTGAAAACTAATATTTTTTCATGTTTGATTAATGAATGAAAAAAAAAATATTGATGATAAAATTAACTTGTCTAAGTGTGTCTAAAAGTGCTAATAGAACAAGAATTATATAAGTTAAAAGACGAGATAAAAAGTAAGGAAAATGACTTCCGTGCACCAGTGTAGGGAACTCATTTACCCTAATATTGGTGGAGAAAGGAATATATTTTCTGATAACCAAAACACTAAAACATGACTTTTTCGTCAAAATTATTTTTACTAAAAAATTTCACTTCATACCTGCTTTGGACTTGTTTCGTCAGGATTTTTGTCAGATTTCTTTTTAGGGCTAAAATATTTTTATCAAAGACGATTCTATTCTAGAGTTCGAACTTAAGACTTCTGATAATAATGGCAAGATTACTTGCTATACCACCATAATCTTTTTGTGTAAATTTTAAAAAGAAAAGACTTTCATACATGACACACACTAAAATGCTAGTAAGAAAATAATTTATTTTACATACATACCCTAACAAAACAATCATGATAGTGCATTCTCAACAAAGGGGCAGCAAGGCTAGGGACTCTTGATATAACATCATCAACAACTTCCTTCACTATCAATTCAACATGAGGGCATGTTTTGTGATAAAACCCTACTTTGAGTACTTCTCCATTTGCATGGTTTGAAGCAAATGCAATTAGGAAAAAGATCAATGAAATCAACAAACAATTTGAATTATTAATTGCCATTTCAATTATGGTTTGAAGAAAATGCAAAGAGGTTCCTCTCCTTTTATACTTAGTATAGTTAAGATTTATATATTTTTTTCTTTTTTATTACATAATTATATTAGGTTTGAAGTAGTCGCGAAGAGAGGTAAGAACGTGGGGTTCTCTTAACATTTGTTTATTATGTTACAAATGGAATATTTATTTAAAGTCCTATTTGATTCATAAAAATTATTTTTCTATTGCCTTAATGAACCTACTCATCAATTTGTGGTTTTATTATTACTGTCTAAGACGAGGCGGCCGTGAGGATATTCCTGTTTGGTATAAGGAATAAAGATAATAATTTTATGATAATATGTGAGATTGTTTTATTTTGTGTTTGGTTGTAATTTTTGATTTATGTATATCATAATATTCATGTAATTTTTATTCCAAAATTCATAGTTTTGAGTAAAAAATAAATAAATAATTGAGGTAAGATGACTCCCCCTTTAATTAAAGAATTCATGTTCAAATTTCGAGAACAGATATAAAATTTCAATATAAAGTACTTCCTCATTTAATGAGTCTTAAGGTAGGAAATTATACTCAACGATCTTAATTGGCAATGGATAACCTCGGATTTTTCACTTCCTTTTGTTTCACGAGCAAACCTTCAAGGTGAAAGAACACACCTTTTTAAACTTGAAATAGTTGAAAGTCACATAAAAGTAACTGGGCTGTAGAGAAGAAATCAACAAACCGCATCAAACCGACAAATCGAACTAAATCGGAAAAAAAAATTGACTAGTGGTTTGATTTAACTTGGTTTGATGTTTGGAAAAAAAAACCCGACCATTTATAGGGTTGGTTTGATTTTAACTAAAAAAAGTCAAACCGAATCCAAACCGATCCGATTATAGATATACTACTTTTAAATTATGTTATACATAAAAATATTTATTAAAATGTAATTAATAAATATATTTTTAAAATTTTTCATAATTTTTGTTTTCTTTCTTACATTTAGATTTGGACTTGAGAAGCTCATCTAAATAATATACAAAAAAAACCATCTTATAAAGTTATATTATAAAGTTAAAACTTCAAACAGTGTTCTGTCTCCATCTTATATGTTGATATTTTGTACTAGAACTCTTTTTAATAAACACTGCTCTGTGCTTCAAACAGTGTTCTGCCTCCATCTTATATGTTGATATTTTGTACTAGAACTCTTTTTAATAAACACTGCTCTGTGCTTTTTATTAGATACTATGAAAAATCCGAGAAACCCCAAAATA
Source organism: Solanum dulcamara (assembly GCF_947179165.1). Classification (NCBI taxonomy): domain Eukaryota; kingdom Viridiplantae; phylum Streptophyta; class Magnoliopsida; order Solanales; family Solanaceae; genus Solanum; species Solanum dulcamara. The sequence continues at coordinate 9,162,962 of NC_077246.1, read as the reverse complement.
CAGAAAAAACCCGAGAAAAATTGATATCGAAAAACTCAACTTTTATTGGTTTGGTTTGGTTTATAGATTTAATAACCCGACACAAATGATTTGGTTTGGTTTGTAAAAAATCCGAACCAATTCGGTTCATGTACACCCCTAAAAATAACTATGAAAACTTGAGCTCGGAGTTAAAAGAGCTATTTTTTTCTATAAAAAAAACATAAAGAGCCACTTTTTTTCCAAAAAAATCAAAAGGGACAAATCACTGTTACAGCAGCGATTTCGTAAAAATATTTAACAGCGTTAGTTTTTATTAGTACATCGCTAGCTGCTAGTGCAGCGATTTTACACCAACAAATATTTACAACAATTTTTTTAAAAAACATACATCGCTGCAAATGCAACGATTTTTAACCAATTTTTTTTTTTCCAAATCATACATCTACCTTCGCAGAGATGTATTTAAAAAAAATTATACTAATGTTTGATCAACTCAAAGATTTAAACCATTATCGCAAATTAATATTTTATACATGATGGCCATTATTTATTTGTTTATTGTAAATTGCAGAAGGCAACTAAAATTGATTTTTGTCACTTATTTACACTTGAAATTTTTTGTGCTGTAAAATTTGGTATCTGTGTCACTTGCTAAACAATCCTTAATTATAAAGTCCCTTTCTGCAATATTAAATTTAACATCACATACTCTTATCTCCTTTAAGGCTGCTAAGATTACTCTCAAGTCTCAAGTATCTGAGTATTAATTATGGGTGCAAAATCGCTGTTACTACAGCGATGTATGATTTGAAAAAAAAAATTGGTTAAAAATTGCTACACTTGCAGCGATGTATTTTCTTTAAAGAAAAATTATTGAAAATCACTGCACTTGCAGTGATGTTTTTTTAAAAAAAAAATGGTGTAAAATCGCTGCAGTAGCAGCGATGTATTAAAAAATTAACGGCGTTAATATTTTTTTTTTTTACGAAATCGCTACTGTACCAGCGATTTATCCCTTTTGGTTATTTCAAAAAAGGAGTAACCCTTTATGTATTTTTATAGAAAAAAGTAGCTCTCTTGGCTCCGGACTCATTAAAACTCCTCTTCACTTCCATAGTTCTTTGGTATGACGAAGCTGCTTCGGATTAAAGTCTGTAAGAATTTGAGTTACTACTTCAAAAATTAGTGTATTTAAATTGATAACTAATCATAAGATAAAAAAGATTCCCTTCTTCGAAACCCTTCTTGCAAAACCTTTAAGAAGATCAAGATGAAAATTATAGTATAAAACCAAATATTGTACATTATATCCCTTATGTTTAATTTTTCATATGCAATGAACCAAACGTTACCAAAAAGTATATAAACTAAATGTTCTCGTTATTATTTAGGGTGTGTTCGATTGTTTGGTATAAGGAAAAATATTTTCAAGAAAAAAGTACTTTTCAAAAAATTAAGTAATTTTTAAAATTTACTTTCTTAAGTTTAGTACGTATGAAAAAAATATTATTTTAATTTTTTTTATATACGATCTAAACAGATAATATGAAAGGTGATGGTGATACAACTACTAATCACGATACTATATTTCAAATATTAATTTCAGTATAACTTGTTTGCAAGGCAAACAGTCCCTCAACGATATAATTGGTGGTACAACTACTAAAATATGTTCCTTGAGCCACCACTGAGAACAGCTAATTTGGAACTGTGATTTTCAGTACTTTTAGGATTAATTAAAAGATTAATTGTGTTGACTTTAATGGTAACATGCCTCTATCAGTAATCAATCAAATAATTTATAATTTCTTCTGACAGCTAAAAGAAGAAGGTGCAATAGAATTATTGTTGGGTTTAATTGATAGTTTGAATGGGAAATTGAGGGAAAAAGAAGTGGAGAGGAAAATGATATGTTCTTTCTTGCTTTATTAAATAAGCTTTAGTCTCACATAGGTGGTGCAAAATGAAAAGTCTCCTACTTAAAAGTAGAAGGACTCCTTCATGTTGCTAAAGGGTCAAGAAGAGGGTCTCCTCTCGCGCCGTCGTCGTCGTCGCTGGCTCGGCTCGGCTTCGGCTTCGGCTTGATAATCTTTTTGGACCAAATTTTCTTTAAATTTTAATTAATTAATATTATTTATTTATTTAATTAATTAAGTGAAAATCCTGACCCGCAACCCGCGACCCGTTTCTTTCCCGGATTAATTTAAAATTATTTCCCTCCGTTTTTCCAACAAATTTTTTAAAGGTTGCAACCTTGTCCGAAAAGTTGCAAACCTTTTCTCAACAGACAAATCTTTTCCCAACAGGTGTCTTTTCTTAAAAGGTGCAAACAGTCTATATATGTCTCTTAATCCTCAGAATGTTCTATACGAAAAATTCTGAAATAACATACTTCTTCTTCTTCTTCTTTCTGCACTTCCTAAAATCGTGTGATATACAGTCTTCAAGTGGTTCGCAGTCACCAAAATTTGCAGTACCTCTACTTTGGTGAGTAAATCGTTCTATCCTGGGAGGAAAGATTCCAAAACCTCGGGTACTTTGAGGGGAATAATTTTTTTAAGGACACACTGTGCATTCAGTGGGCTCGATTTTTGTTCTTGCATTAATTTTCCAGATTCTGTGTTTTATTACCTTTAGTTGTTGTTACTGTTTTTAATATTTACAATACAGTTTAGTAACAATCTTAAGGAAATTATCGTTATTTTGTTTTTCTGATTAAACTGTATTCTATTTTGGGAGACTAAAACGTGTGTGGTTTTCTACTCCGTATGAAATAAATATTCTGACTTGAAGAGTATAAAAACTTCGTTGGAATATTAAAGTTCATACTTGTACAACGATTTGAAGAGTATAAAAACTTCATCGTTGTTTTTGTAAAGGGTCTGATATTCTGAAATATTAAGACGGTTTGTCTATTTTGACAGTGAAAAGAAATGACAAGTGATACTGCTACTACTTCTGCGACTGTTGCTGCAACAAGCCGCACTTCTGTGCCACCGGCAGAAAAACCAGGAAAATTTTCTGGAGCCAACATCAAAGGATGGCAGCAAAGGGTGTTCTTTTGGCTTACCACTCTTGGTATGCAGAAGTTCACCAACGAAGACCCTCCTGTGCCCGCTGCTGATATGCCGGCCAATGAAAAGTTTATGATTACTGAGGCATGAACACAGGTAGATTTTCTATGCAAGGGCTACATCCTAAGTGCTTTGGATGATGATTTGTACAATGTCTACAGTGCTGTGAAAACTTCTAAAGAATTGTGGGATGCACTTGAGAAGAAGTACAAGACTGAAGACGCATGCTTGAAAAAATTTGTGGTTGCTAAGTTCCTAGACTATAAAATGATAGATAACAGACCTGTTGGAACCCAGGTTCAAGAACTACAACTTATTTTTCATGACCTTATTGCTGAAGGTATGGTAGTTAATGAAGCATTTCAAGTGGCTGCGATGATAGAAAAGTTGCCTCCTTCGTGGAGAGATTTAAAAAATTATCTAAAGCACAAGCGCAAGGAAATGAAGTTGGAAGATCTTGTGATTCGTCTCAAGATTGAGGAAGATAACAAAACAGCAGAAAAAAAGTCGCGTGGAAATTCAATAATTATGGGAGCGAACATCGTTGAAGATGCTGCTCCAAAGAATAAGAAAAGGAAGCAACCTTTTGAAAAGAATCAGGAGCAAAACAAGAAAAAGTTCAAGGGCAATTGTTATAATTGTGGAAAAGTTGGACATAAAGCTCCAGATTGTCGTCTTCCGAAAAAGGATAAGAGAAAGGGACAAGCCAATATGGTGGAAAATAAAGAAGGTATCGATGATCTGTGTGCAATGCTATCAGAATGCAACCTACTAGGTAATCCCAAAGAATGGTGGCTTGATTTGGGAGCTACTTCGCATGTGTGTGCAGTCCGAGAAGCCTTCTCTACTTATTCCCCTGCAGCACCTGATGCGACGATCTATATGGGAAATTCTGCAACTGCTAAGATTGAAGGATATAGGAGAGTATTTCTGAAAATGACATCCGGCAAAGTGGTGACACTGAACAAAGTGTATCATGTTCCAGAAATGCAAAAGAATTTGGTGTCTGCCGGCCTTCTTATCAAGAATGGATTCAAGTGTGTTCTAGTTTCAGACAAAGTAGTTGTCAGTAAGAATGAAATGTATCTAGGAAAAGGCTACCTCACTGAGGGTCTTTTAAAACTAAATGTAATGGTTGTTGATGATAATAAAGTTCAAGCTTCTTCTTACTTACTTGAGTCAAAAAATTTATGGCATTCACATTTCCTTTCAATAGATTTATAAGGATGCTTAGCATACTTAGATTCAACACATACTTGACACAGAAATTTATGATATGAAGTCTACACCAACTCGTGGTGGAAAGAAGTATTTTATAACTTTTATTGACGATTGCACTCGATATTGTTATGTATATTTACTTAATAGACATTTGTGATATGAAGTCTACACCAACTCGTGGTGCAAAAAAGTATTTTATAACTTTTATTGACGATTGCACTCGATATTGTTATGTATATTTGCTTAATAGTAATGATGAAGCAATTGATGCATTTAAGCAATACAAGAACGAAGTGGAAAATCAATTAAATAAAAAAATAAAAATGATTAGAAATGATAGGGGTGGAGAATACGAATCTCCTTTTGAAAAGATATGTTTAGAATATGGAATTATTCATCAAGCTACTGGCCCCTATACACCTCAATCAAATGGAATTGCGGAAAAGAAAAACCGAACATTAAAAGAAATGATGAATGCTTTATTAATAAGTTCCGGTTTACCGCAGAACTTGTGGGGGGAAGCTATCCTTACAGCTAATCGAATACTCAACAGAGTACCCCACAGCAAAACACAAACTATTCCATATGAACTATGGAAAGAAAGAAAACCCAACTTAAAATATTTCAAAGTGTGGGGGTGTTTAGCAAAGGTCCAAGTTCCTTTGCCCAAAAGGGTAAAAATCGGACCAAAGACCGTGGATTGTATTTTTATTGGCTATGCTATAAACAGCAAAGCTTGTCGATTTTTTATTCATAAATCGGACAATCGCGAAATTATTATTAATACGGTAATTGAATCATATAATGCTGAATTCTTTGAAAATATTTATCCGTATAAAACTAAAAGTGAGTCCTCAAGTGAAAGATCTAAACGACCACGAGAAGAACCAAAGGAAAGTAAACCAACCGAAGAGGATTCAAGGCGTAGCAAACGTCAAAGGATATCTACTTCCTTTGGACCAGATTTTGTGACATTTTTGCTTAAAAATGAGCCTCAAACATTTAAAGCTGCAATGTCTTCTTCTGATTCAGTATTTTTGAAAGAGGCAATCAATAGTGAGATTCAATCAATTTTGAATAACTGTCACGACCCAACCCCGTAGGCCGCAACTGGGTTCCGACCTGGACCCTCTCATGCGTATTTATCAACTACACTTAAGTTGAACCGTGTGTGATGTGATACTATATATAAAAACCCCAATAGTTTAAAACTTTTTCATGTACATGTAGCCTCTTTCATTTGTATCATATCATGAAAGGGCACGCGAGCCGACAAGGCTGCTATAACAAAAACATTCCCAACATATCGAATAGGCAACATCGAAACTAACTCATAAACAACCCACATATACATATGTCTACAGACCTCTAAGAATAGTAACAACAACATATGGCGGGACAAGACCCCCGCCGTACCCCTGAATGTACAAATATATACATTAAGTGACCAGCATCAAAATTTAGGCTCCAGAACAGTGAAACACTTCCGACACAGCTGAGAGGAACTCCTACGCTGATGGATCTCCAGAATAAACATCTGTACCTGCGGGCATGAAATGCAGCCCCCCGAGAAAAGGGGGGTCAGTACGATATATGTACTGAGTATGTAAAGCATAACACATCGTAACTGAGATCATAACTGAAATAGGGATGCAGGGGATAAGTATAACAATTAACAATTTACTGTACCTGCACCTTAGGACACGTGATCCTATACACCATCATATACTGTGCCCGACCCTCTAGTGAACTCAGTGTCATTATCATTACTTCATAATCACAAATCATCGTGTCATAATGCATTTCGTTTCATCATATCATCGTATACGGTATCATACCATCGTATACGGTATCATCTTATCATGTATATCATCGTGTTATACCCGATTCACTACGAGGCTCAGGGTCACAATGTATTACTTTAATCTCATATGCATGCCTACATAAAGTATCCGGCCCTTTAGTGAGGGACTCGGTGAATGGAGTGGTGTACGTCTATAGCGTACCATCATAATATACATATGTACCCGGCCCTCTAAGGAGGTACTCGGTGTTCCTTCCTTATTTCACCACATATACTATCATATTACTGCCGGCCTGGGACTCGGTGAATAATCGTATCGTCATAACATATAACATATATCACACCTCACGTACGACATCGTCTCCTCGTGCGTGGAACTATACACATCCGGCTCGGGACGCAGTAAAAGAAGCAGTAACACTGTGCACGATAACATATCCCGGCCCATCATGGGACTCGAGGAAGGATGGGTTACAGTATGCACGAGTAGAGTAGTGAGAAACCATATGCAACTAAGTCATTATCTAAGACTCGATGAAACAGTCAAGTGAACCGTCAACTGATGACTGGGGAGTAATTATCCGAGGTATCCCTTTAGATGTCATTAGGTCTTATATCAGTTGGGGCTTCAGGGATCACAAACATGCATCAAAATAATGCCACATAATTCATGCAATCAGAAATATAATCTATGCAATCAGAAACACAATTTATCTAGTCAAAGACTCAACTCATGCAATCAACGGCATTTATCATTTCAGAGCCTCTAAAAAGAGGAGCTGGTACCTCTACTTTCTATTCATTATATAGAAGGCTCGAGAATAGTAGTTTGACTACTTTCAGACTCTTAATGTTCAGGAGTGACTACAAGTCACGAGTTACAATCAGAGCTCATAAATGGAATTACCTCTAAACCTATATCATATACCATTTCACTTAAAGTTAAGCCATTCCAAAGGAAAGAAGAAATAGGCTTTACATGTACTAGTTTTCATCACATAGAAGACAAAAGGGCAATGACTCAGCTATTGCAGAAGTTCTAATACCAAGAAGTAAACAAGAGTCTCGACTCATACTCAGGGCTTTATGAATGTATTGAATCCCAAATATCGTATACATATCATTCATAACTTATATCTAAGACATGCCAAAAGAAAAGAAGAATAGTTCTACATATCTATTCCAAAAACACGCCAAAGGAAAGCTTCACATACCTTGTATGGACTTCTCTTAATCACGTCCACATTGTTGTCCTCGAAACCTATTTAACATGGAAGTAATGTAAGTATTAACAACCTTGTACTTTTCAGCAACTTAGACTACCCATGAGTATTCATAACATTCATCCCTTCGCTCGCCTTCTCGGCTAGTTCCTTAACTAGTTAGGATGTTAACGAAAATTTGGCAGCACCTCCCCTATAATGTGCCCTATCCGAATTCCCAACCATGTCCTTAGAACCTGCAGCCAACCAACAATGCAACCACCAACCCATACATATATATATTACGACCAAAATTACACAATATAAACCCCCGACAATTAACTCGAAACTAAGATACCAAAACTAGAGTCTTTAATCTTTCTTTCGCGAATTCTTTAATTGCAAAGCGGAGGGTCATGTGGCTGCAACCAACAGATCCCACACCTCATTTAGATAACTTTTAGACCCTGCAACACGCCACAACACAACCATCAGCAGCCCCTACGCGTACAACACCTTATTTCGACAACAACTTAACTATAGCGATTCCAAATTCGTTTATTCCGAACGCTGAACTTTTCAAACCTTTTACCCAACTTCCAGCAGCTCCTAAGGTGTGTAATACACCCTAATTTAACCTCATAAACTTCAAATTATAGGGGAAGAACTTACCTTTCCCGAAATTGACTAAAACTTGCCGAAATCGCGCCTCGGATTTTATTTACGTGCTGAATCATTGTGGCAGCTTGCTGTCTGATTTTTGCTGCACAAAATCCTAATTTTATACTACTAATACTTCCATATCATTGTATTATACGCTAATTAATTAATTTACAGAATGAAAACGGGACTTACCTATTTTGCTCCCAAAGCCGTCGCAATTTTCTCTCCTTAGCTTTAGGGTTTTTTGTTCACGTTGCTGCTGGAAATTTTGATGAACAAGCTGAAGTTTGAGATACATATCACTTATATGGGTGGTCCCAAGGGGTGACACGTGTCAGCCCCTGAGGATGACACGTGTCAAGCCATGATTGGCCACCGTGTCATGCTGCCAATTAGGGGCTGCCACGTGGCAGCGGGGTCCACCTCCCCCAAGCAGCTGCATCACCTACTTGACCCTAAGTAGGTGCATCACCTGCTTGCTTGAGGTGCTTCCACGTGTCGCTCCTCCATTATCTTCCACGCGTCGTTTTTTTCCCTTCCTCACGGGTGCGTAATCTCGTCTTACTTTAAGAGCTCATGTAATCCGAACTACGTAAGCTTGGTATATCCTTAAGCAACTTAAGTGTATAAGACTCTTAACTTAGTGTCTTACGTAGGTAAATCGAGTCCTACGACTTATTTCTTAGCCTCCAACTCTTTCTGGATTCTTATGACTCTATCTCCAACCTCCCTTCTCGCGAGGTATCACAATGTTCTTTACTTAGAGTTGTTTGATAGTGTCGTAGCTTATCCGGCTCACATGATAGTGTCTAAGGAACTCAAGAAGACGTTCCGAGCTCAAGAGTGCGGGGTGTAACATCCTTCCCCCCTTTAGAACATTCGTCTCCGAATGTTGAATAAAACTTTCTTTAAGACTTTATACGGATCATATGGAGATGCCTTTCTACTGGAATGGCATACATTTTCGTCCAAAAAAATTAATATACGAGTTCCAAGACTGGGGCTATCCGTAGACATCGGGAATAGGTATGGACACTTGTGTTTTATGTCCTTTTCAACCTCCCAGTTTATGTTTTCACGATTCTTATTCCGCCACAGTACCTTGACGGAAGCTATGTCCTTAGTTCGCAACCCGTTTAATCTGCTGATCCCGGATGGAGATAGGTTTCCCCTCGTAGGATAACTCCCTGTTATGTGGACCTCCTCCACGGGAAGTATTCTAGGAGCGTCGTTCCCATTCTTACGGAGCATTGATCTGTGAAAAATGAATGTATTGTTTCAAATCAGATGGTAGGTCCCACTCATAGGCAGCTTTATCTATTCTAAAAATGCTCTGCGAAGGATCAATGTATCCCCTTCTTGCTGACTTTAGGCTGCTAATCGATATCTTGTTCCGGAATAAGCTTTACTTCATCAATAATTTAGTGGGTCACATATGGGCCTGTCCCTTAATCGAAGGGCAAAATGTCATACTAAGATTCATCTGGGTTCCTCAACCCCTTTCGAAATGATTTCCAGCAGTTAGCTGTAAATTGAACTTTTCTATCTGAGATAATAGATGTGGGGACTCCGTGAAATCTTATTGTTTCCCTACTATATCATTTCGCAGAACCCTCAGCTGAATATGCCTTTCTAACTGGAGGGGAACAGGTTGATTCTGTTAGCCCATCTACCATAGCCCGTATGAACTCCCAGTTTCCTTAGAATGCGAGGTCAGCTTGTACTATAATACATATTAACTGCTTTCCACCTCTGAGTCGGGGTTTCCATTCCCTGAGATAGGCTATCAGACTGCTGATGCTTTTTTTTAACTTAAGCTATTGTACAACTCCTCTTAATCCAACTTGTAATACCTTAGGTATGCTATCTTTCTCTTTTACTCAGATCTTCTCTCCAGTTTTCTTACATACATCATATTGTAATCCTTACATAAACGTGTGTACGGACTTAGAGCAGTCTAGAAAATTCCTTAACATTGCTATACTAGTGGCTTACCTCCTTTAGTCGAGGTCAGGGCTCCACTATGGCTCTTGTCCTTAATACCGATTATATCTGAATAGTTCTGCCTCGAACCATCTTACACTTTTCCTCAATAGATTCTAAATATGGAAATCACATTGTTATTAATGACTTTCTTTTATCGAGTAATCATTTGACCTCGCTCTTAGTATGCCAATATTCATAAGTTGCACAACTATTCTTGTGCCATTTTCACGAGGTGCATTGTATTTCAGTCATAATCTTTTCTGCTCTTGGCTTACTCTGTTCTATATGTGTCGTTGTACCAACACGCCTTTATAATCTCTTTTTGTCATACTTGTTTTGTTCTCTTTCTCACTTCCCAGAGGGTCACCCATCCCAGTGCTACTCTCATTCGAGCACGCTTAACTTCGGTGTTTTGACGAAATCTGGTGCATTAGTGTGAGTATGATCACGCCCATCCCTTATGGGGTCTCGTTTGAAGTTTAAGCGTTTCCACTTACATACGATAGCATCAGTTGATTTTCTCTTACGCTTGTATTTCTTTTGTCCACTTCCCCCTTTTTAGGGTGTACCTATGTCATTCTCCGTATATCTTCAGCTATTTACACACGAATGATTTTATTCCAACATATTTAACGGGTTGCACCATATCTACATCTTCTGTTAAATCATCCCCACGTTAGGTTGCCTTTTTAGGAAACCCTAGCATAATCGTAGGGTGCTGTAATATTTGGAATATCTCGAATCGAATCTCATCTAATGATTGATACTCGAGTAGTATCCGTAATGTAGTAGTGCACTCAAAGCCACATTCCATTCATCCCAATCAGTAATTAGCGAGGGCTCATAATTGGTGCACATTCCCCACTCGAGTGTACTTATACTTTAATGACTCATGTTTCGAGCTTCGTCATTATACTAACTTTATTCCAGTGGATACCACTAATCATTAGAGTGGAGTCACGTGTACACCATACTTCTTTACGCCTCCTGAGCTTGCACCTTTGTCGTGTGCCTAAGGCTCATTTCTAATCCTGCTTAAAACCACATCAACTTCGTGGTAGTAGTGGCCTTGTCTTAATAATTTTTCATCGTACTATACCTCCAGTTCGTAACTGTCTATGTCTCTTTTTGTTCGATACTTATACTTAATTAATCGCATCTATCTTGAGTGCCTCTATTAGAACTTCTGTATTATTCCTTCAACTCATTTCCATTTTTGGTTGGGCGTAAGGAATTCCATATTACCCTTTATTTCCTTTCACTAGCCATCCTTTTCGTCATCATATAACCTTTATTCGAAACTTTCCTTATGGAACTTGATAAATCTTCCTTATTTGTTCCATAGCTTGCTTTTCCGTTCCACACCTATCTTTACATTCCATTTACATGGACCACATCATACCTTCTAGTTAATTCCTTACTAAGTTTTGCTTATTCTAATAATGGTTTTTGTTATGTTCACCTGGTACCTTGTTCGCATTCAAACCCATAGTATAATACCGCTTGACTTTCTTCACGATTCTTACTATGGGTTACTTACCCTTCTTAGCTAGTCTTGTCCTTAATGTCTCACAAGCTATCTTATTAACACTTCATATCCGTCATAATTCTTTTCCCTTTGTACTCTTGTCTTACTCTTGTCTTAACCATACTGTTACTTCCTTCAACTATCACTTGTCATAGTTTATCCCTATGTATCAATTTAGGCAATGCCTTACTATCTCATTTTATCTCGATCTATCAGTCCTCTCTGAGTCATTTTCTTTGGCTTATAGTTCCTTTCTAACTTATTCTACTATTCCAGTATCGTCCTCCTAGTTTCTATTGCCATTACCTCAGTAATTAACTTATTTCTCGAGGTCAGGCATACTTGTTTAGTCAAATCTCATCATTGTTGCGAGGACAACCTTTCAAGACATACTATAGCCCTGTATCTCATTCTCCTCTTATTTCTAGGAAAATTTGGGCAGAGTTTCCTCTGTATTTCTTACTATCTCAACACCTGCACGCAGAAAATACCAACAATGCCTCACAGGGCCAACATCATATATATTCCTATCGTATTATATCGCAGCCACACAGGGCACACATATATAGTCATATCATCTCATATCACAGCCGCACAGGGCGCCCATAATTAACAGTATGGAAATGAACTTACCTGTTATGTCCACTCAAGCTGCACCTGTTATACTTTCCTGTTTACCTTTTCTTTCACTTTTCAATTGTATCTGTCAATCGCATTTCAATACCTTACCTGACATAGGGCTTTCGTGCCTTTGCTTACCTGCGTGCTTCGTAACATCCAATATTGTCAGTTACTTTCTTCTATCGGCGTTGTCTTCCTGCTAAAATCGCAGATTAGTATGAGGAATTTCATTTCCTATAGCTCGGCTCTATCGCACGATCTTAGATATGAAAGAAAGTAACATCCTAAATATCCTGTAGCCTCCTATCTATAGATGTGGTGCACAACACACCGATAAACAAAACTCTACTAGACACGGTCTGTAGACATTCCAAGGACGAACTGCTCTGATACCACTTCTGTCACGACCCAACCCCGTAGGCCGCAACTGGGTTCCGACCTGGACCCTCTCATGCGTATTTATCAACTACACTTAAGTTGAACTGTGTGTGATGTGATACTATATACAAAAACCCCAATAGTTTAAAACTTTTTCATGTACATGTAGCCTCTTTCATTTGTATCATATCATGAAAGGGCACGCGAGCCGACAAGGCTGCTATAACAAAAACATTCCCAACATATCGAATAGGCAACATCGAAACTAACTCACAAACAACCCACATATACATATGTCTACAGACCTTTAAGAATAGTAACAACAACATATGGCGGGACAAGACCCCCGTCGTACCCCTGAATGTACAAATATATACATTAAGTGACCAGCATCAAAATTTAGGCTCCAGAACAATGAAGCACTTCCGACACAGCTGAGAGGAACTCCTACGCTGATGGATCTCCAGAATAAACATCTGTACCTGCGGGCATCATGAAACGCAGCCCCCTGAGAAAAGGGGGGTCAGTACGATATATGTACTGAGTATGTAAAGCATAACACATCGTAACTGAGATCATAACTGAAATAGGGATGCAGGGGATAAGTATAACAATTAACAATTTACTGTACCTGCACCTTAGGACACGTGATCCTATACACCATCATATACTGTGCCCGGCCCTCTAGTGAACTCAGTGTCATTATCATTACTTCATAATCACAAATCATCGTGTCATAATGCATTTCATTTCATCATATCATCGTATACGGTATCATACCATCGTATATGATATCATCTTATCATGTATATCATCGTGTTATACCCGGTTCACTACGGGGCTCAGGGTCACAATGTATTGCTTTAATTTCATATGCATGCCTACATAAAGTATCCGGCCCTTTAGTGAGGGACTCGGTGAATGGAGTGGTGTACGTCTATAGCGTACCATCATAATATACATATGTACCCGGCCCTCTAAGGAGGTACTCGGTGTTCCTTCCTTATTTCACCACATATACTATCATATTACTGCCGGCCTGGGACTCGGTGAATAATCATATAATCATAACATATAACATATATCACACCTCACGTACGGCATCGTCTCCTCGTGCGTGGAACTATACACATCCGGCCCGGGACACAGTGAAAGAAGCAGTAACACAGTGCACGATAACATATCCCATCCCATCATGGGACTCGAGGAAGGATGGGTTACAGTATGCACGAGTAGAGTAGTGAGAAACCATATGCAACTAAGTCATTATCTAAGACTCGATGAAACAGTCAAGTGAACCGTCACCTGAAGACTGGAGGAGTAATTATCCGAGGTATCCCTTTAGATGTCATTAGGTCTTATATCAGTTGGGGCTTCAGGGATCACAAACATGCATCAAAATAATGCCACATAATTCATGCAATCAGAAATATAATCTATGCAATCAGAAACACAATTTATCTAGTCAAAGACTCAACTCATGCAATCAACGGCATTTATCATTTCAGAGCCTCTAAAAAGAGGAGCTGGTACCTCTACTTTCTATTCATTATATAGCAGGCTCGAGAATAGTAGTTTGACTACTTTCAGACTCTTAATGTTCAGGAGTGACTACAAGTCACGAGTTACAATCAGAGCTCATAAATGGAATTACCTCTAAACCTATATCATATACCATTTCACTTAAAGTTAAGCCATTCCAAAGGAAAGAAGAAATAGGCTTTACATGTACTAGTTTTCATCACATAGAAGACAAAAGGGCAATGACTCAGCTATTGCAGAAGTTCTAATACCAAGAAGTAAACAAGAGTCTCGACTCATACTCAGGGCTTTACGAATGTATTGAATCCCAAATATCGTATACATATCATTCATAACTTATATCTAAGACATGCCAAAAGAAAAGAAGAATAGTTCTACATATCTATTCCAAAAACACGCCAAAGGAAAGCTTCACATACCTTGTATGGACTTCTCTTAATCACGTCCACATTGTTGTCCTCGAAACCTATTTAACATGGAAGTAATGTAAGTATTAACAACCTTGTACTTTTCAGCAACTTAGACTACCCACGAGTATTCATAACATTCATCCCTTCGCTCGCCTTCTCGGCTAGTTCCTTAACTAGTTAGGATGTTAACGAAAATTGGGCAGCACCTCCCCTATAATGTGCCCTATACGAATTCCCAACCATGTCCTTAGAACCTGCAGCCAACCAACAATGCAACCACCAACCCATACATATATATATTACGACCAAAATTACACAATATAAACCCCCGACAATTAACTCGAAACTAAGATACCAAAACTAGAGTCTTTAATCTTTCTTTCGCGAATTCTTTAATTGCAAAGCGGAGGGTCATGTGGCTGCAACCAACAGATCCCACACCTCATTTAGATAACTTTTAGACCCTGCAACACGCCACAACACAACCATCAGCATCCCCTACGCGTACAACACCTTATTTCGACAACAACTTAACTATAGCGATTTCAAATTCGTTTATTCCGAACGCTGAACTTTTCAAACCTTTTACCCAACTTCCAGAAGCTCCTAAGGTGTGTAATACACCCTAATTTAACCTCATAAACTTCAAATTATAGGGGAAGAACTTACCTTTCCCGAAATTGACTAAAACTTGCCAAAATCGCGCCTCGGAATTTTATTTACGTGCTAAATCGTTGTGGCAGCTTGCTGTCTGATTTTTGCTGCACAAAATCCTAATTTTATACTACTAATACTTCCATATCATTGTATTATATGCTAATTAATTAATTTACAGAACGAAAACGGGACTTACCTATTTTGCTCCCAAAGCCGTCGCAATTTTCTCTCCTTAGCTTTAGGGTTTTTTTGTTCACGTTGCTGCTGGAAATTTTGATGAAGAAGCTGAAGTTTGAGATACATATCACTTATATGGGTGGTCCCAAGGGGTGACACGTGTCAAGCCATGATTGGCCACTGTGTCATGCTGCCAATTAGGGGCTGCCACGTGGCAGCGGGGTCCACCTCCCCCAAGCAGCTGCATCACCTACTTGACCCTAAGTAGGTGCATCACCTGCTTGCTTGAGGTGCTGCCACGTGTCGCTCCTCCATTGTCTTCCACGCGTCGTCTTTTTCCCTTCCTCACGGGTTCGTAATCTCGTCTTACTTTAAGAGCTTATGTAATCCGAACTACGTAAGCTTGGTATATCCTTAAGCAACTTAAGTGTATAAGACTCTTAACTTAGTGTCTTACGTAGGTAAATCGAGTCCTACGACTCATTTCTTAGCCTCCAACTCTTTCTGGATTCTTATGACTCTATCTCCAACCTCCCTTCTCACGAGGTATCACAATCTTCTTTACTTAGA
This sequence comes from Solanum dulcamara, assembly GCF_947179165.1. Classification (NCBI taxonomy): domain Eukaryota; kingdom Viridiplantae; phylum Streptophyta; class Magnoliopsida; order Solanales; family Solanaceae; genus Solanum; species Solanum dulcamara. The sequence goes on along the minus strand of NC_077246.1, from coordinate 9,147,147 downwards.
GTTGTTTGATAGTGTCGTAGCTTATCCAGCTCACATGATAGTGTCTAAGGAACTCAAGAAGACATTCCGAGCTCAAGAGTGCGGGGTGTAACAATAACCATACATGGGAATTGGTTGATCTTCCTCCTGGAAATAAACCTTTAGGATCAAAATGGATATTTAAAAGGAAAATGAAAGCTGATGGCACTATTGATAAATATAAGGCAAGACTTGTGGTCAAAGGTTATAGACAAAAAGAAGGTCTTGATTACTTTGACCCATACTCGCCGGTAACAAGAATAACATCTATTCGGGTGTTAGTGGCACTTGCAGCTGTATATAGTCTTGAAATTCATCAAATGGATGTTAAGACGGCTTTCTTAAATGGAGAATTGGAGGAAGAAATTTACATGGAACAACCTGAGGGTTTCGTAGTTCCAGGTAAAGAAAGGAAAGTGTGCAAACTTGTTAAGTCATTTTATGGATTTAAACAAGCACCTAAACAATGGCATGCAAAATTTGACCAAATAATGTTGGCAAATGGATTTAAGATTAATGAGTTTGACAAATGTGTTTACATTAAAAATACTCCAAATCATGAAGTCATTGTTTGTTTATATGTTGATGACATGTTGATAATGAGTAAAGACATTGCCAATGTAAATGCTACGAAGTGTATGCTTGCTAGCAAATTTGATATGAAAGACTTAGGGGTTGCTGACTTAATCTTAGGAATTAGGATCCATAAAACTCCACAAGGTCTAGCATTATCACAGTCACATTATATTGAAACCATTCTTGATAAGTTCAAGTATTTAAATTTTAATGTTGCAAAAACTCCAATTGATGTAAGTTTTGCACTTCAAAAGAATGAAGGTAAAAGTTACTCACAATTGGACTATGCACGAGTTTTGAGAAGTTTGACGTATATTATGAATTGTACAAGACCAGATATAGCATGTGCTATTAGCAAGTTGAGTCGATTCACGAATAATCCCAATCAAACTCAGTGGATGGCAATAAAACGAGTCTTAGGGTATTTGAAACACACCCAAGACTATGCTTTGCATTATAATAAATATCCCGCAGTAATTGAGGGATATAGTAATGCAAACTGGATCACCGGATCATCTGAAGTTAAATCCACAAGTAGATATGTTTTCACCGTTGGTGGAGGAGCAGTGTCTTGGAAATCATCAAAACAGACATGCATCGCCCGCTCTACAATGGAGTCTGAATTTATAGCTTTAGACAAGGTTGGTGAAGAAGCTGAATGGCTTCGAAATTTTTTGGAAGATATTCCATTTTGGCCCATACCTTTGGCACCCATATGTATACATTGTGATAGCCAAGCGGCAATAGGGAGGGCAGGAAGCGTTATGTATAATGGATAATCGCGTCACATTCGATGGCGATACAATACTGTTAGACAACTACTCTCTAGTGGTGTTATCACTATTGACTACGTAAAGTCAAGAGATAATGTATCGGATCCACTAACAAAAGGCTTATCTAGAGAGGCTGTTGAAAGATCATCGAGGGGAATGGGGTTAAGGCCTAGGATAAGTCATCATGGCGGTAACTCTACCTAGTAGACTGGAAATCCCAAGAACTAGGTTCAAAGAGATCAAACAAAGTTATGATTGGCGGTTCAACATTTTCAAATAACTCAATCCATTCTCGTGATGATGACAATGTTCAGAAACAAAGGATAAAACCTTAAGGCTTTTTTACTGAGTTAGTACAGCATTAAAGGTTTTTTAATGATTATCTAAGTCTGGCGGAAAATCACTAGATAGTGTGTCTATAGGACTACACGTTTAGAAATCACCTATGTGAATGTGAAGTATAAGCCGCTTCAAGGGGAATGACGGTAAAGGCCCATTCTCTATGCATTCACGAAACGAGGCGGTGTTCATGGCTGAAAAGAACAAAACCGTGAGAACCATAGATGGTTGATGATTAATTGTGTGACTTATGTTGTCTAGTTATACAACAAAGTTCGACGGTTCAAAGATATCGCATCTACCGATTGATCGAGTATATCCTATATAAGTTCACTATGGAAAGTTCAAAGGGAAACCTACTTATCCAGATGTAATTAATCTTCGCTTGTATATCACACACTTATCCGTGCATTCCTTTATCTTGTAGACATTCCCCATTCATGTGGGGGATTGTTGGGTTTAATTGATAGTTTGAATGGGAAATTGAGGAAAAAAGAAGTGGAGAGGAAAATGATATGTTCTCTCTTGCTTTATTAAATAAGCTTTGGTCCCACATAGGTGGTGGAAATGAAAAGTCTCCTACTTAAAAGTAGAAGCACTCCTTCATGTTGCTAAAGGGTCAAGAAGAGGGTCTCCCCTCGCGCCGTCGTCGTCGTCGCTCGCTCGGCTCGGCTTCGGCTTCGGCTTCGGCTACGGCTACGGCTTCGGCTTCGGCTTCGGCTTCGGCTTCGGCTTCGGCTTCGGCTTCGGCTTCGGCTTCGGCTTCGGCTTCGAATTCGGATTCGGATTCGGATTTGGATTTGGATTTGGATTTGGATTTGGTCAATTGATATGATTGATTGATAATCTTTTTGGACCAAATTTCCTTTAAATTTTAATTAATTAATATTATTTATTTAATTAATTAATTAAGTGAAAATCCTGACCCGCGACCCGTTTTTTTCCCGGATTAATTTAAAATTATTTCCCTCCGTTTTTCCAACAATTTTTTGAAAGGTTGCAACCTTGTCCGAAAAGTTGCAAACCTTTTCTCAACAGGCAAATCTTTTCCCAACAGGTGCCTTTTCTTAAAAGGTGCAAACAGTCTATATATTTCTCTTAATCCTCAGAATGTTCTATACGAAAAATTCTGAAATAACATACTTCTTCTTCTTCTTTCTGCACTTTCTAAAATCGAGTGATATACAGCCTTCAAGTGGTTCGCAGTCACCAAAATTTGCAGTACCTCTACTTTGGTGAGTAAATCATTCTATCCTGGGAAGAAAGATTCCAAAACCTAGGGTACTTTGAGGGGAATAATTTTCTTAAGGACACACTGTGCATTCAGTGGGCTCGATTTTTGTTCTTGCATTAATTTTCCAGATTCTGTGTTTTATTACCTTTAGTTGTTGTTACTGTTTTTAATATTTACAATACAGTTTAGTAACAATTATATGTGGTTGCTATAGATTAAGAAGCAATTTGGGAATTGAAAACATATAAAAAAAACATATTTGATCGTTTAAACAATTATTCTAGAGTTCTTGATTAGCTGAAGGTTTACAAGAATGATATTCAAGGGGATTAATCATTTTTTAACACAGACATTAATTTTAAGTGAGGTCCGGAGATGTAGAATTTATGCGGACCTAATAAAATAAAAATATAATTAAAGAATACACACTTTTCAATAAAAAAAGATATATTATAAAGTTGAAATAATAAAATCTGGCTTAAAAAATTATAAAGTTGATATAGAGGTGTTAAATGAACGGATTAGACTAAATTTGAACTGATTAAATTGGGTTAAATTAATAAATGGGTGGGTTATTGACCCGCCCAAAAGCTAACTGAGCTAAAATGAGTTAAAATGTGGGTCATAACCCACCCCATCCAGTTCTTACTAAGGTTTAATTGCTCTATGTGATCTTTAATAAATATTTAGTACCTAATAAAATTATTATTTATTTATTTATTATGACTATATATAACATCTTAAATAAAAAATATATATTTTTAAAAATATTTGACAAAATTCTCATGAGTCAATTATGACTACATATATAATAGGCCGGCTGAAATGAGTTTAACTAATAAATGGGTGGTTTTGACCCGCCCCAACTTGAACGGATTGGGCGGATTGGACTTGATTTTGACACCTCTAAGTTGATATAATGATATCAAAATAGTGTTGCGGTGAATTGATAAGTTGATATAATGAATATTGAAATAGTGTTGCGGTGAATTGTAGTGCTTGAAATTTGAAGAAGATACCGAAAAATAAATTTGACCTTTTTATAAATATATAACAATAGATTTTGCATAATGCCAAAGGTTTGACCTTTTGGGAGAGTTCAAATTATTGAATAATAAGAGAATAAAACTAGTGAAAGAGAAATGAAAAAAGTAAATATAGGAACAATAATGTGGGCTCATGTTAATAGTCACAACATAAATTAGGCAACAAAATAGGTTGTCAAGTAAGAAAAATACTACAATTACCTAAAAACTATTCAATTTCTTAATTATTACAATGATTCAATAAGATAAAAAGTTATTATATTTTCTATCAAAAATTTTGTTTTCCAAATTTAATAGTACATGAGATATTTTTTTTAATAATACATATATAGAATACATTTTAGAAAAGAAAAATTGAAAATTATCTTAGTGGCCATATAGTCGAGTCGACTCTGATGATTTAGCAACAATCTAGAAATTTATACTAACAAAACTAATTTCAATAACAAAATTTTACTAATAACAATAGTTAAAATATGAGAATATCTAGTAAACATTAAAAAAAATTGACCATAAATTCATGGATAAGTCAATAAAACAACAAACTTGGGGGGGAAATACAAAACACAACTGACAGACACTTTCAATGACGACAAAGGAAAAGAAATGTGGAGAGTCCCATAATACAAGTTAAAAAAGATGTAAACAGTTCATGGGGCAACATAGAGACATGCATACACAACATTAATTAATAACTACTGGACATTGTCCAGTAGACTTCGTATGTGGAACTAAATTCTTGACTTCAGGAAGGGAGAACAAGAAAATAAAAAAAAAGACGTAGATTATTGCATAATTTATACATGTAATAGTCATGCGAATTTCTAAAATTATAATCCAAATATCGTATAAATTTTATATATGAATAACTTATTTACTAACCAACTACCAACCTTAATATTACTTATGCAAAATTTAATACCAACATAATTCATTTCCAAACCAACTATCAAACTATCCCTAGATTTGCACTCTGCTTCAACACTTAAATAACAACTACACCCTGCTTCTTGCTTCTCCAAACTAACTAAGTTCCTCCGACGTTATGGACGCTTGAAGATTGGGCTCTAAATTCTTGTTGAAGAATATGAGGAAGCACACCCTATTTATAGAGTTGGAAAAGTGATAGTTTGGCTATTTCATGTTCAAATCCAAAAAAGAGTGAACTATGGTATTTATATCCTAACAAGAATAAATTAGTATTTGAGGATAATAAATATAAAATCGTTACAAGAAGGAAAAATGAGGCGATGGAGATGCTGTCCATATTTTATTTTATTTTTTAAAAAGTGATATGCTTGTCCAAAAAAAAAAGGGAAAAGAAAAATGTGCAACAATAAAAGGGTGCATTTAATGCTATGAAGAAAGTCAAACTTTCCTTTTAATAAGGATCTCACGTGAATTAAAAAAATATATCGATAAATATTAAATTGAATATGTTCCCACTTAATAATTAAATAATGGTCAGTAAGTTAATACTCCAAGCCTAGTCTACAGAAGATAAATATCTCGATAAGACTTGAAGCAGGGGGCATTTGTAATCATTTAAAATTTATTAAATGATTCGGATTATATTCAATTCAGGATATATTAATCCAAATAAATATTATGGATTAATATAATTGGGTTAATTATTTAAACTCAATAAATATGGATTTAATTAAAATCCAAATTTATTGATTTGGGCTATAATAAATGAGCCCACTTTACTAAACCCAATAAAATCCAAATAAAAGTTGTGCAGGTTTTTAGGCGTAATCGGCCTGGTGCTGCAATGGCGCGATGAGCCACTATCGCGCCAGGAGCATTTTTAGCCTATTTTCAAAACTTTTGAGAAAGGGCAATTTGGAAATTCACCCAAATTATATATGTATCATCCTTGGGCATTTTGGGATCACAATTTGCAGCCTCACTCTCTCTCTAAAAGCCCTAGAAATCCCTCTTTCTTCTTCTTCATCTTCTTCTTCTTCTTCTCCATTTCTAACAAAGATTTGTTCCAAGAGCTTCAAGATTCGAATTTCCATTGAAGACCCAACAACAAGGTTTCTACAAGAATCTATTCTAAGGTATGTAAGACTATCCAAAACATGGGTTGAGTCCACCCATATGCCCTACTCTTTCTTTGAGGTTAGAAGTCCATGAGAATGGAGTTTCTTGGTATGGTTTATGTGTGAATAAGTTTTGTCTCCTATTAATTCGACTTTATTGGTGTTGACGTTGTTGAGCTAACAAGTTTTTAAAACCTTCATGTTAGTATGAGTTGATGGAGATGACTTGTTATTATGTTTTGTTGATCTCTTTAACCATGTGATTATGCTGCATAAGTCAATTTTCTTGAATGTGCTATTCTACTTGAATTGTTGAGCTAAAGCCTTAGAGTTGTGATGAGTCCTAAGGAGAGGTTATAAATGCTTATCTAAATGAGGCTTGATTGAGTTGATTGGAGGATAAAATTGACGAGTGGACGAGGTCCTAAATGGAACTTGCCATTATGACTTAATTGAGTTGAAATGAGAATAGAGTTGATGAGTTGGCAATGTCCCACATGAAACTAGCCGTGAGGGCTTGTTTGAGATGATTGGAGGGAGTCTTATGAGCATGGAGTCATGGGAGGAGTATCGAGCACCGAAGTGGGTAAGAGTATAGTCCATACTCGAACTCCAGAAACTACGCCGCCAACGTAGGTAGGGATGGAACCATTAAAGTCGGATGCTTCTCGTGGGATCGAACCGTTAAAGTCGGATATTTCCCATCTTATTGTCCTAAAATGATAGGACTTGACTAATCGATGGTATTCATGATTAGGGAAGCGTTCATGCCCTGGCAAGGTATGGATGGACGTTGCAACAACGTCTGATTATTGTACTATCACTGGCTCATAGATGATGGTTGTCGGATAAGAGAAATTCCCATTTAGGTCTTGATAGTATTTCTAGTCAGTTGAGTTGAGTGGCATGAGATTTGGTCCGGTCTAAAACACTTCTTGTTAGACTTAGGACCCTTGAGTGAGTTGTTATGTATATATATATGAATTGAGATCCTGAGTTGATATTGATGTTTTCTTGATATTTGTTTCATCCGGCCATTTTACATACTCGTACATTCCACTTACTGACGCCATTTGGCCTGCATCGTTTTATGATGCAGAGACAGGTATTAGAGATCATCAACCGGCACTCCGTTGAAGATCCACATACACTCCCAGCTAGTTGGTGAGTCCTCCTAGTTTCCGGAGGATGTTGAGCTTTCTTGTATAGTTTTGTTGTCGTTTCCTTTATTTTGATTGTTGGTAGCCATGGGCTTGTCATTGGCACCTTCTAGACTTTGATAGAGGCTTCATAGACTAGAGTGTGGGAAGGTTGGAATGCTATTTTTGAGAAGTCTTATTATAACTATTTTGATGAGTTGATAGTAATTGGCCCTCGGCCCTTATATTATGAATAGTGTGTCTATGATTAAGTCTTCCTCTGAGTGAATATGAATGGATGATAGTGTGACTGAATCAGGTGGTTCGCTTGAAGGTCAAAAATGGCTTTCGAGTGCCAGTCACATCTAAGGTACCCTCCCGGGGCGTGACAATATGTATGCCAAGTCGTACATTGCAAGAATTGATAGCTTCAAAATGTTTGTCGGTTATCAAACTCCCAAATTTCAGCAGTTTGAGGGAAAAAGGAAACCCAAAGTAACATGTTGCACACTTTGTGGATATGTGCAATAATGCTAGGACCTATGGAGACTATCTTGTGAAGCAGTTCATCCGCTCTCTGAAAGAAAATGTCTTTGATTGGTACACTAATCTCGAGCATAATTCTATTGATAGTTGGGAGAAACTAGAGCATGAGTTTCTCAATCGCTTCTATAGCACTGTGAGCATGGTAGAACTCACAAATACTCGTCAAAGGAAGGATGAAACGGTCATAGACTTCATATGAAGAAATACAATCCTAAATTGCAAAGATAAACTTAGTAAAGCTTCTTCCATCGAAATGTGTATCCAAAGAATGTACTAGGAGTTTCTGTACATCTACTAGGGAATAAAGCTGAAGTCTTTCGAATATCTAGCTACTCGTGCTCACGATATGGAGTTGAGCATGTCTTCTATAGGAAAAGATGTGATGTTTATCCATGATCCTCGCAAAGTAAAGGACAAACGTGAACCCAAAAGGTGGAAAACATTTATGCCCAGGAATGATAAAGAATCCATGAATATTAATGTGTCGCCTGTGAAGTTTACCACAAAGGAAAGCAAAAGGCAAAGTGTGAAGATGACTTTTCAAGAGCGTCCGAATCGAATGTCAACCTTAAGAGAGATGCAAGAAAAGAAATACCCATTCCTAGATCCTAACGCCTCTGAAATTTTTGATGAGTTGCTCGAACTAAAACTCATTGAGTTGCTAGAGATGAAGCGGCCTGATGAAGCTGAAAAAACTAATGACCCAAATTATTGCAAGTATCATAGACTTGTAAGTCACCCTTTTGAAAAACGTTTTGTCTTCAAGGATAAAGTTATACGATTGGCTAACGAAAAGAAGATTGTCTTTGATGATAAGAAGTCCAGTTCTAATCAAATCTCTATCGTAGTCGGCTCACTTGATCTAGGCCAAATATGTATCTCTGAAAAGCATGAAGAAGAGTCGTTGGAGAAAGACAAACCCCAAGTTGATGTGGTTAATGAGGAAAGTTGGATTCTTGTGACTAGGCGAAGATGCAACAATAAAAGTTTGCGAAAAGAATCGTCTGAACAACCAATCAGAAGAAAGATGGTAATGATACTGAAAAAGCAGAAACCAATATAACATCTGAAGAGGGCAAAGGTTGAAGTGCAGCACCATCAGAAACCTCTACGTCCTGTGAATCTAGAGGAATTCTTACCAAGATGGTTCTATGAAAAGACTACTTAAGACAGAATTAAGGCTTCATGTTTCAATGCCAACAAAGAAGAGACAGTGAGTGAAACCTCACTAAAGGCATTTTCTGCCAACAAAGAAGAAGCAACATATGAAATCTTATCAAACGTATCTCTTTCACCTTCTAAAAATCTCGTTGAACCTTCTTCCTAAGAAGTACATGTATATGATTGAAAAATCATATTTAGAATGACAATTTTCTATTTGGTGAAACACTACATAATCGTCCTTTGTATATGGTGGGTCATGTGCTGGAGAAGAAGATAAACAGAATCCTAATAGATAAAAGATCTAAAGTTAACTTTCTGTCCATCTACACTTTGAAGGAACTTGGCATCACAACAAAAGAACTTAGTGAAAGTCATTTGCTGATAGAAGGATTCAATCAAAGAGGTCAGAGGTCCATAGGCTCAATCAAGTTAGAAATCCACATGGAAGATTTACGATCAAGCGCATGTATGCATGTGATCGATGCAAAGAATTTATATAACATATTGATTAGCAAGCCTTGGGTACATGAGAACAAAATTATCTCTTCTTCTTACTATCAATGTTTGAAATACCTTGATGATGGAATTGAAAGGAAAATAGTTGCTGATGATAATCCTTTCACTGAAGTCGAATCACACTTTTTTGATGCAAAATTCTATCAAAAGAGTTACATCGTGAAAGAGGCAAAACTTGATGACGTCAAATCGACCAAGTTTGATAAGGTTGCAGGTAAAAGAGTTGATATGACCGTTGGGAAATTCAAGGTTGATATTAAGGAGCGTTGTTCCATTCTAAATGAAGGGAAGATCATGTCCTCGAAAAACAAGTAGGCTTCTATACTCCACTATATTCCAAAGGTGAAAAAAGTAGAAGGTCAATCATCTTGCACCCAAGGAAATATACTTAAAAGACTAACCGTTCCTATAAAATAGATTGATGCAATAAACTTGTCTTCGAAGCTACTGGGGAAGTCAACTACCTAAAATTCATCGCAAGATATGGTACTTCTTACAAGACGCACACGAGAAGGCTTTGACCCAAATACTTACAAGTTATTCATGAAGGTCGGATACAACCCTAATGAGACTTCAAGGTTAGGGAAACTCCCATCCAAAGATACAACCAGGCAAGCACGTGAAGGCTTAGGCTATAGCCAACCGCCACCAGTTCACATCTCCACAAGAAGGCAAGCAATAACTATATCACTATAGAAGATGAGTCTGCCGCTTCAAACCAAAGGCCTTCCATCTTTGATTGACTTGGGAAATCAACCATAAGAACTTTTGTGTTCGAGAGGTTAGGTCCATTGAAGAAAATGAATAACGAGCATCGAAAAAATTACCTAAGGGGGACAATTCATGCTTTACTTATGATCCAGAAGAAATTCAAGAGCTTAATTCCTTCTACAATGAGGAGACAAGTGAGACTTGTGGTCTCATGTAAAGAAATATTGAAGGCAAAGACTCACACTGTGGTTTACACCAAGGAGCACGAGGAAGATGAAGAAAGTGTAGGCTCCTCATATCATGTTACAACTCAGAGTGAGCACAACATCTCGCCTCAAATGAAGATTGATGAAGTGTTGGGAGATATTGCATGGTGCTATCACATATCTGTCAATGACAATGATCCTCAAGAAGAGGAAGATGCTAGAAATTCTCCACCAGAATTAAAAAAAGAAATGAAGACCACAGTAGATCCCTTAAAGGAAGTTAACCTTGGCATTGATGAAGATGCGAGGCCAACTTACCTGAGTGCCTTTTTGGAAGCTGATGAAGAAATCGCTTATATGGATATACTCAGAGAATATAGGGATGTCTTCTCTTAGACTTAAAAATAAATGCCTGGCTTGAATCCTAAAGTAGTAGTCCATCAATTGCCAGTCAAAAATAGTGCTCTCCTTTTTAAGCAAGCTCATAGCCAGACTTGGTTCCATTGATCGAGAATGAAATTAACAAACTCATTGCTAAATTTGAGTTTGTGTTGACTTTAGAGACCTTAATAATGTATGCCCTAAGGATGAGTTTTTGCTTCTTATTCCAGAGCTGATGATTGATTCTACAACTAGATACGAGGTGATGTCTTTCATGGATAGTTCATCCGGCTATAACCAAATCCGAATGGTACCAAAAAAAAAAAACTCACCGCATTTTGCACGCCTAAAGGTATTTATTGCTATAAGGTGATGCCTTTTGGTTTAAAGAATATTGGCGCCACATATCAAAAAGCTATGCAAAATATATTTGATGACTTGCTATGTTGATGATTTGGTGGTGAAGTCAAGAAAGAGGAGCAACCATTTGAAAGACTTAAGAATGGTGTTTGAATTGCTTCGAAGATACCAATTGAGGGTGAATCTGTTGAAATGTGCCTTTGGAGTTGCTTCTGGAAAGTTTCTTGGCTTTATTGTGAAACATCAAGGGATTGAGATTGATCAAGATAAAGTTGATGTTATCTTGAAGATGCCCGAGCCTCGAAATATTCATGAGCTAAAAAGTCTTCAAGGAAAGTTAGCCTACTTAAGGAGGTTCATCTCGAATCTAGCTGGAAGATGCCAACCATTTAGACATCTCATGAAGAAGGGTGCTCCTTTCAAGTGGGACCAAACATGTAGAAGTATCAAAGCATATCTAGTGAAGCCTCCAGTTCTAGCAGCCCCTATACCTGGAAAGCCATTGATACTCTACATTGCGGTACAAGAAAGGTCTGTAGGAGCCCTATTAGCTCAAGAAAATAGTAAAGGAAAGGAAAACTCTCTTTATTACTTAAGAAACATGATGATATCAAATGAGTTAACTTATTCGCCAATCAAAAAGTTGTGCTTAGCGCTAGTCTTGTCAATCTATAAGATGAAGCATTACTTTCAAGTTCATATTGTTCGTCTGGTGTCCAGAGCAAATCCCATCAAATTTGTTATGTCGAAACCAGTCCTTAGTGACAAACTAGCAAGGAAGTACCTCCGGTTCCAATAATTTGAGATTGTATATATCCCTCAAAAAGTTATGAAGAGGCAAGCATTGGCAGATTTTTTGGCAGACCATCCAATACCAGATGATTGGGAGTTCACCGATGAGCTTCCTGATGAAGATGCGATGGTTATCGAAGTTCTACCTCCTTGGAAGATATACTTTGATGGAGCTGCACATTATGGTAGAGCTAGTGCTGGCATGGTTTTTATCACTTCACAAGAAGAGGTTATAACATTCTCTTTCACTTTGAAACAATATTGCTCCAATAATGTCGCTAAATATCAAGCATTAATACTTGGACTCGAAATGACCATCGACATAAAAAAATTACAGTTATAAGTCTTTGGTGACTCTCAGTTGGTAATCCATCAAATTCTGGGGAGCTATGAAGTCAAAAAACCTAAACTAAATCCTTATCATTCTTATGCTCAGAAGTTAATAGGATGGCTTGGAGATGTGACCCTCCAACAAGTGCCAAGGAAAAAGAATAAGAAAGTTGACGCCAGAGTTGCCCTCCCTTCAAATCTGACTCTTCCAGATCATACACAAGTCACTATCTATCCAAAATGGGTAGTACCACTGCCAAATGAGGATGAATATGCAGAAAATAAGATTGAGCATCTCGTTTTTATTTCTGAAGCCGCAAAGGAAGATTGGCGATAACCTATTACCAACTATTTGTTTTATGGGATACTTCTAGAAAATATGAAGATAAGGATTGATATTCATCGTCGTGCACCTCGCTTCCTATACTACAAGAACACATTATATAGAAAGTCATTTGAGGGAGTAATCTTGTGATGTTTAGGAGAGGAAGAAGCATACCAAGCTCTACAAGAAGCGCATTCAAGAGTATATGGATCACATCAATCTGGACCAAAGCTCCACTTTCACATAAAGAGAATGGGGTATTACTGGCCAACCATGGTGAAAGATTGCTTAGACTATGTTGAAGGTGAAAGGCTTGTCAATTTCATGCAAATTTCATACATTGGTCGCTCGAAGTATTATATCCAACTATCGCATCTTGTCCATTTGATGCTTGGGGATTAGACATTATTGGAATACTACCAAAGTCTTTCGGTGGACACTTGTATATCCTAGCTGCAACAAATTACTTCTCAAAATGGACTGAAGTTGTCGCTCTTAAAAAAGTGAAGAAGAAGAAAGTTGTAAATTTCATTCAGGTGAATATCATCTACCAATTTGGCATTCCACTCTATATACTAACAGACAATGGCAAGCCGTTTGATAACAAGTTAACGAACAAAATTTGTGATCTCTTCAGTTTTAAGCAATGCAAATCTTCTATGTATCATGCTGATGCTAATAGTCTAGCTGAAGCATTCAATAAGACTCTATGAAATCTGCTGAAAAAAGTCATCTCCAAGTCCAATCGAGATTGGCATAAAAGAATGGAAGAAGCTTTGTGGGCATATAGGACGACATACCGCACATCGACTCAAGCAACCCCATATTCACTTACTTTTGGAGTCGAAACAGTCCTACCACTTGAGTGCCAAATACCTTTCTTAAGACTTATTATCCAAGAAGGGATCACTGAAGAAGAAAATACTTGACTATATCTTGCCGAGTTAGAAGCACTTGATGAAAAAAGGCTGGAAGCTCAACAAAATATTAAATGTTATTAAGGCTGTCTATCTCGTGCTTTTAACAAGAAAGTTCATTTGAGATGCTTTCAAGTTGGAGATCAAGTTCTTATAGTAAGAAGGCTCATTATAACTTCACATAAGTCTGGGGGTAAATTCACCTTGAAGTGGGATGGCCATATGTCGTACAAGAAGCGTATACAAATAGAGCTTACAAGCTTGTTGATGCTGATGGCATGAGGATTGGTCCTATTAATGCAAAATTCCTGAAAAGGTACTATCCTTGAAGTGGGATGCCACCCTTTAAGGTACGAGTATAAATTGTATGTTACTCTTGGCCCGCAAGAGTATAAACTGTGTATGGCTCATAAAAAAGTCTGTTAGGTTGAAAATCTCGAAAGAGGCGGCCTAGGCAAAAGTTAGGACACAAAAAAATCACTCCTTGATAATGCTCAAGTACACCTCTAGAAAGAGATACAGATGATTATTAGCAATATATTTTATCCAACTAAGAGTCGAGGTCAAACCCACAGGGAATAGTTTGAAATAAGTTCTATTATTTATCACTCAGTCGTAATTACTACTACCCAAAAAAAAATTGCATAAAGTAAAAGTGGGGGTTTTGATTTTAGTTTAGAACAAGTAACAATGCAAAGAAAAGTAAATAAGATTAAATTTGTAAAAATATGAGTACTAGACTAAGAATATGTTCCCCATTAGATCGTTCATTGTATTGCATGCAAAATCTAGCGAGTTAGATAACATCTAATTCACCTTCCGGTCCTTATTAGACATATCTCATTCATATCCTCCCGGTCTAAGAATGTATACTATACTAACTCTCGCCCTGGATATCAGAGTACTATCCCCTCCCCGTCTCAAGTAACTTAGATGAAGTTTATCCCTTCTTTCGAAGTCAAACTCTTCGAATTTCTATTGTGAAATTCTTTTCCTAATCACTACCTCCCTCCTGGGAAAGCAATGAATACGAAAAATTCATAATACACGCACTCACTAATAAAAACTTTTGAATGAAGAAATCACAATACATGTAAAAATAATTCACAAATATCAATCCTACGTTTGCCTATTCTAGTTAGGTCATCATGGTTCCCACAACCCTAGTTGTGAGACTAGCTATGCATAATTATAAGTAAAGAAATAAGAACTTGTGTATAATTCATGAAACAATACTTACAAAGTGATAAAAAATCAACACAAGAATCAAATAAAGCAAACTAGCAAGTAAAACTTGATTTAAGTCTCCAAAGATAGGCAAGAAACACAAGTTGTCGCGTTGTTCCTTTAGCTACTGCCCAGCGTGTGTTGTCAATGAAAAAAGACTCAAAAATATAGTTTAGGTCGTGTATAATATCCTTCAAATAGTAGGGAAAACATCAGAGAAGGAATCCCTAAACTTAGAACAAAATAAGGTATTTATAGAAGTCTAAAACTAGTCTTAAACCAACTAGGAAAAGGAAACTTGATGGACTTCGAATTGCTCTTGACGGGAGACACTACATCCAGTAGTGGACTTCTTTGGTTCTTTACTTAGCCTTTTATGGATGTCCATCCCACCACGGCACCCACCACGGCCAATGGTGAGGACCACGGCTCGTGGTGAGGCTCTTGGTGGTTGTCTTGGTCATGTTGCTCCTTGCTTTGTCTCTTGGTGATTGCCTTGCCCTTGAAACTTTTTACCTTTGCATTTTGATGTCTGGACACACCACCACGTTGCCCACCATCTCCAATGGTGAGGACCACGGCTCGTGATGAGGCTTCTTTGGTGTGAGCCTTAGCCAATTTCTTGGCAGCTTACTTGGAAGCCTTCTTCATAGATGGGAGATGTTTTTCACGGCCAGTACTGCCTACCACGGCCCGTGGTGGCTGTCTTGTTGGGTATACTTGGTCAAAACATGTTGATTTAATCTCCCAACACCCATTCCAAGGTTCTTCAAGTTCCGGTGAAGTTCGTTCTTTGAGTTCTCCTTTCAAGTTGTCGCGAAACCTTGCCAAACTCAAGTCACTTTATCACTTCTTGTATACTTTGTTTTTATTGTGACTTCAACTCAACACCAAGCTACCAACATCCTTCAAGATCAATCAAATTTCCACATGAATCATGCCAAATACCATCAATCCAAGTGTTCCTCAATTTCCCTGAAAACTAACTAAAAACACATATCAAACTAACAAAATGTGCTTGAGAACATACAATAACTTCTTGTTTTGAGCATCATAAATGACGTATTTTAGAGACACATCACTCCTCCAGAACTACGCTGTGACTTGATCTTCTTCACTGAGGTACGTAGGCTCTTAGAATTATATTCGGAATTCAGTTGTATGAGTGTCCAAATCCCATATGTTCCCACTTGATCAATCACATGAATATTGAAGTTATATACTCTCTCATCAAACTTCATACTTGTACCAAATGGTGGTGATTCGATGGGGGCAAACCCCTATGAAATATGAGTTTTTCCAATAGAAGTTGAAGCACTCAAATTCTGCATGTCTTGAAATTGAGGTCCCAAATCAACCAAAGTTTTATAAATTAAAGTCCTCAAATTCTTCAAGTCTTCAAGTTAGTTCTCAAATCAATCAGGTTTATGAGTTGAAATCCTCAAAAATCTATTAATTCTATAAATTGAAGCACTAAAGTCCATAATATTTGCAAGTCAAAATTGAATGCACAAACTTAAACAAAAGAAGAAACTTCATTATTCTTATTCTTATTGGCATGCAAAATGTGGATTGAGTTTGGATTATTAAAAAATAAAAAAGCAAATTCAGAATTGAAGAGTGAAAACGAAAGAGCTATAAAATGCATGGTGTAGGGTGAAACAAAAAATATAGAGAAACTTTGTTACCATAAAATCGTCTAAACATATCAAACAAACTTTAAAGTAAATAAATTAAAAGGAAGATAAAGAAAAAAGAAAAAGAAAATCCAATCTAGGCATAATTTGTAATGGATCAATTCTTGATGCATAGCTTCTAGACGCTCTTTCTTTTGTCCCAAACCATTTGACAAGTCTGTATCAAAGCATGCATTGAATTCCTTGACTTTCAGTGAGGTGGCTAGCTTGGCTCTTTCGACTTCATCCTCAGCAGCTAAAAGGACTTCTAAATTCTGCGCCTTTCTACACAATTCTTTTATCTCCTTTTTCATATTACCCAGTGATTGACGAAGGGAGGACACCACTTTAACTTTTTTATGCTCTTCAAGCATAGAATTTGAAAGGCATTCTCTCACTGTTAACTCATTTTTTGCGGTTTACACATCTATATCATGAAGGGTTGATCGTGCTTGGTCATACGAAGTGGCAAACTCAAAGAAGGAGTTTAATAACTTTCTCAAATGTGAGATATCCACGTCCTTGCAGTCCATCTCCTTGATAATTACTTAGATTTCATCTTTAAGAGAAGAAGCAGAATCTACATCACTTTTAGAAAGTTTTCCTCGAATGACGGCCCAAAGAGTGGAGACAAAATTCTTTTAAGCATCTAAGATGACCTTCTTCCCATAAAATATAAATACAACAACTGATGGATGCTTGCGTACATCATACTTCAAAGTTGGTTTGACCTCGTCACGAGAAATGAAAAGTAGCCCTTCACCCGCTTTAGCCATGGAAGGTGGTTTCATCAAATCTAGAGCAGATATAGGTTCACCACTATCATATGACTTTTCTTGCTACAATTCTGCAATGTTGTTCTCCTACATTAAAAAAGGAGAGGGATAAATAATCAAGTAAAAAAAGGTGTTAGAATATACTCAGTAGAGTGAAGTTCTTAATCTACCTCTTCAATAGGGACTATTATGGTCCTTGAAGGGCTGTTCGTATCATCATGTAGTTCCACCACAGGTATAGTAGCATTCTTCAGATTGCTTGGGCTTGCTTTTATTCTCTTCCAACAACGATCTCTGCTGCTACTTTCACTCTCGTCTTACACCCTTTTAGAGATATGAGCAAGTGCCCTCTCTTTCAACACCCTTGAAAATGATTGAGATATTTTTATTCTACGTTGTTTGGTAAATGTGGTATTCAAAGAAATAGGCACACCATCATTAAGGAATTTGTTCATATGTACTTCGTCAGAACCCTCTAGATGTACGACAAGAGTCGACCTAACAACATTCACTAAAGTATGCAAATGATCATTAAGAAAACTCCCATGAGTTTTCTTCCACCAAGCCTCATAGTCAGATCCAAAGGTCTTTCCCGCATTAGGTGTTATTAAAGAAAAAGTTGCTCGGGATGAAGAACGGCTCATTGTACAAATCCTCCAAAACATGAGTCCTTTGTCCAAAGAGGCACTGCGAATGTCATTCTTCATGATGCCAGAAATATTCTGGTAGAATCCAAATAGAAGACTAAAGTAATGTAGGCTATATGGCTCAATGATAAATGAATTTTTACATCTAAAAGGGAGATAGTTGAAGCGGATACTCATGTAATAGCTTGACTCTAACTCTAGTGCGTGATCATTATCCAGCGTGGAAGATGTCCAAGCCATGTCCTCTCCACCATGAATGCATTTTCTTGTGTCATTTCTGTCAAAATACTTCGTGCCACCCTCTCCAGAATATACTACCATAGTGGAAACAAAAGTTCCATTAGCAAATGCGTAATGAGCCTTGAAATAATGAGTAAGACAACCATAAACATAGTGGATGGGGAAGAAGACTTTAATTAAAATAAGTTGTGATGAAGTCAAGATCTTGTTCAAACCATTATAGATACTAGCTAATACTGAAATAGCAAGGCTGACCTTCCTCCTAGTCGCCATCAAGCTCGCCATCTTGAAAGTCCCCGAATGAATGAAGTAACCTTCCCTATTGGGGAGAACAAAAGAGCACAACCAACAAGATAAGAAAGCTGCCAGATATGTGTCATTTCTTTTGTCAGATTTCACCCCAAGCTCAGCAAATACTCCTTCTTCGGCCCGTGACCATCTTGTTGTATCAGGTAAAACCCCACTAGGATTATGTGTCAATTTAAGGCGAGAAGACTTCTTCTCTTGCCTTGGCGGAGCAGGTCCATACCTTAAAGGTTTCTTACGCCAGAATTTTATCTACTTACTAAAAGATACTTCTTGGTTAGCACCCCGAAGATGATGGCCGCAAATAGATATTCACAAGTTTGAGGAATGTATTTTACCTTCTTTTCATCTAATCCTGTAAGTTCTCTAGCCTCAGGCATTATTTCTTCATAAACAGAACCCCAAATCGGCAAGCCTCCGAAAGTATGTTAATCCTAAAGAGAAATAGATAATTCCCCAGCAGAGATAAAAAGTGTGTTTGTTTTGGGACACCAAGCTTCACAGAATACTTGAAAAATATCTTAATTATGATAATAAGTGAAAAGCTATGCATAAACGGCATCATAAATATTGCCATACCTAAGACTTCTTAGCTTTTACCAAGTATATCTTCGGTCTACTCTAAGTACCCTGGAATATGATGATACTCTCCCTCAACTATCTTTGTATCTCCCCAGCGTATCTCACCTTGGATTATGCGATGACCTAAACTTGGAAACGAAGTTGCAATATTAGCATGATGATGATCTGGTGCTTGAAGGGACCACAACCTGAACAGCTTATTAGAACTATGGATTTGCACCGAGGTCCAACTCGCCATACAAAATGGATTTATCAAGGAAGGCCACGGACTTGCATATCGATTGACTAGTGGATTGTGAGTCAAGAACCTAGTTTGATCCACCCCTTCCTCAGTTTCAACTACAAGATGCCTAAGTTTGGTGGAGGGAGAGACGTACTGTCGGAAAATCGTCATTTCTTCAAACTGCAAGGAATAAAAGAGACCATTAGTGACAAAACTTGGGTATACAAAAACATATCGTGTCAAGTGAGCCATTTGTTATTCTTAAGGCGGGGGTGTGTATCCATCCCTTTGCACCTTCAAGATACCATAAAATTACCTTTCATAGGGCGGATATGTGTATATATCCCTTTGCGCCTTCAGAATACCATAAAATTACCTTTCTTAGGGAGAAGATGCGTATCCATCCCTTTGCGCCTTCAGAATACCATAAAATTACTTTTCTTAGGGCGAGGATACATATCCATCCCTTTGCGCCTTCAGAATACGATGAAATTACCTTTCTTAGGGCGGGAATGCGTATCCATTCCTTTGCGCTGTAAGAATACCTTCAAATTACCTTTCTTAGGGAGGGGATGCGTATCCATCCCTTTGTGCCGTAAGAATACCATAAAATTACCTTTCTTAGGGCGAGGATACATATCATCCCTTTGCGCCGTAAGAATACCATAAAATTACCTTTCTTAGGGCGAAAATGCATATCCATCCCTTTGCGCCGTAAGAATACCATAAAATTACTCTTTCTAGGCCGGGAATGCGTATCCATCCCTTTGCGCTGTAAGAATATCATAAAATTACCTTCCCCAAAGTGGGGACGTGTATCCATCTCTTCACACCTCGAGATCAATTTTTTATGTTATGATAACACTCTCTATTGTGTAGCCTCCACAAAATATAAATATTGCTTCCATGGTCTACAAAAAAATAATCACCAAATAAAATAAGAAGGAAAAAAAACATACTTCATTTCGGACGCTTGAAGATTGGGCTCCAAATTCTTGCTGAAAAATATGAGGAAGCACACCCCTATTTATAGAGTTGGAAAAGTGATAGTTTGGCTATTTCATGTCCAAATCTAAAAAGGAGTGAACTATGGTATTTATATCTTAACAAGAATAAATTAGTATTTGTGGATAATAAATATACAATCATTACAAGAAGGAAAAATGAGGTGGTGGAGATGCTGTCCATATTTTATTTTATTTTTTAAAAAGTGATAGGTTGTCCAGAAAAAAAAGGGAAAAGAAAAATGTGCAACCAAAAAAAAGGGTGCATTTAATGCAAAGAAGAAAGACAAATTTCCCTTTTAATAAGGATCTCACGTGAATTAAAAAAATATATCGCTAGATATTAAATTGAATATGTTCCCACTTAATAATTAAATAATGGTCAGTAAGTTAATACTTCAAGCATTGTCTTTAAAAGATAAATATCTCAACAAGACTTAAAGCAATGAAAATTTGTAATCATTTAAAATATAAAATAATTTCGATAATATTAAATTCAGGATATATTAATCCAAATAAATATTATGGATTAATATAATTGGGTTAATTATTTAAATCCAATAAATATGAATTTAATTAAAATCCAAATTCATTAATTTGGGCTATAATAAATGAGCTCACTTTACTAAACTCAATATCACTTCATCCTAGAGGCCCATTTTGGATGTCACGTGTCAAGTGACATGGCATTTCAAATCAAACAAATAAGCCAATATGATCATGTCATGTGTCAAAATGACAAGCTCATTCGCTAAAACTCATTATGTCATGTCACTTAAATTTGATTGGCCGAAGGAAAACCTGTTCTTATCATAATCCCTCTATTCTACAACTATAAATAGGGGTCCTCATAATTCAGAAAAAATACCATAATTCTAACAAGAAGCCAGAGAGAGCTCGTGGATCAAACGCCGCAGATTTCTCTACAAGCTACAAGTTCAAGAATTCAAGATCAAGTTCAAGAACAACTCAAGATCAAGACCACCAGATTCAAGATTAAGCCCAAAAGCCATTGAATTCAAGTACAAGTCAAGATCAAGTTCAAGAACAAGTGAAGATCAAGATCATTAAGTTCAAGAACAAGCGAAGATCGAGTTCATCAAATCAACAAATCAAGATCAAGACCACAAGAATTGAACTAACAAATTAAGATCAAATTCAACCAAATTCAAGATTAAGCTCAAGAGCCCTTGAATTTATATTCGAAAAGACAAATCAGAAGATACATAGAGATTGTAACACTCATATTCAAAAATCAAATACTATAATTGTTGCGATATTTTTCGTTCTTAATTATTATTTTCTCGACATAAATTTTTATTGTCTACAATAAGATTTTGATAGGTTAAAATGATGTGAGTTCAAAAATTGATCTACCCTAAAATTACTTGCGTTGAGATGAATTAAACTGCAAATGAACTAAAAAGTAAGTCATAACTCAACCAGTTTAATTTTTACTAAATTTTTTTTTATTTGTTCTTGTATAATTTGTTAAGCACCTAATAATAGTAAATTATTTCTTTAGTATGACTACGAGTTTATAATATCCTTGACCGACATGCCTGATTAAATTGAGTATATATAACTTTTTGCCGCAAAATCAAATCCAACCCGTTTAAATTTGGATTGGTTATTGACTCGCTCATTTATTAGCTCAACTCAATTCATTTTAACCAATTAAAATTGTGTTGATATGTAACCCGAATTGACTTATGAGAAATTTTGTTAAAATATTTTTAGAAAACTTTTTTTTTCAATTTGATATGTTATATATACCCATAATAAAGAAAAAAAAAATTATTAGGTACTAAAATAGTTTAAAAGAAGAAATAAAACAATTAAGCTTAGTAAAAATTAGATTGGATTGGATCTTGACCCGTTATATAACTCATTGCCTAACTCATTTTGATTCAGCCCGTTTTGAACCAAACTATTTTGGATTGGGTTGAGTCTTAACCCAATTATTGTCTCAACCCAATTATTATCTTAACTCATTATGACCCGTTCAAACTTGACCCAATCCGTCCAATTACCACCCCTAACTTCTTGGTTTTTTACCAAATCTGAACTATTATTAATTGACATGGTTAAAATTTCATTTCCTAACATTTTATCATCTTTTGACCCACCTCATTTTTTGTCTCTTTTTCTAGATATGCGTACCTTTCAAATGCTAAGTAAATAGTCTTTCTAATACAGGGATATATCGACTTTGTCCAGTAGACTTAGTATGTGGAACTAAATTCTTGACTTCAGGAAGGGAGAACAAGAAAATAAAACAAAAACATGGATTATCACATAACTTATACATATAATAGTCATGCGAATTTCTAAAATTACAATTCAAATATCGTATTAATTTTATACATAAATAACTTATTTACTAACTAACTACCAAACGTAATATTACTTATGCAAGATTTAATACCTACATAATTCATTTCCAAACTAACTATCAAACGATGCCTAAATTTATACTCTGCTTCAACAATTAAATAACAACTACACTCTGCTTCTTGCTTCTCCAAAGTAACTAATTTCCTCCCACGTTCATAGATAGAAGTAACCTTGGTTAGGCTCCTGATGTAGTTTTTCTTTGGAAGTAGAGAGTCTGCCTCTGCTTGGTTTTGTAAAGATTACTTTTTTATTAATAGAATGATATATTTAATTAAAAAATTAGTATAATTTGGACAAATCGGTAGACTTGGAATCTATTTGAATTGATTTATTTTAGATATTTTTTTAAGTTAAATAGATTTTAAACATTTTTATAGTATTTAATATTAATAAAAAGTATTTTTAGACACTTATTTTTAAATTAAAATAATAAAAATAAATTAAAATTTTGGACTTAAAAGTTATAAGCTATAAACCCATCGAAACAGATTCTGACTAGTGATCTGTAAAAATCGAACCAAAAAAATACGTTACGGATTTTTAATGATTTTATAAAAAAAAATATCAGGTAATCGATTTGGTTTTGATTTTTTAATATTGGATTATTAGATAAATCGATAACCCATTAAGACTGTAGTATATATCCCTATATAAATATTAAATATTAATATTAATATCTACTGGTTAGTGTTTTTGCCCTTTAGCGTACAATTCACACTTCTTAGCGACTTTGAGTTCACAAAAAAACAAACTATTTTATTGTTGTTGCACTTGTATAGTTCTTTTCATGTTAGTTACTACTGTTTATATTTTATGAGCATTCTATTAAGTTACATTATTTTCCTGTCCTGCCAAATTGTTGGAGAAATCATATATTTATTTTATGGCATTTTCTTATTGGTTAAATTAAAACCGAGCCCTTAAGGGCCAAAAACCAATAAAAAATATCATTGGTTTAATTATTGATTTAGCGTATTTAAAAACTGAAAATCGATAAACTGAACCAATAATACATAAAATTGAACCGAACCGACCCGAGCAATCCACACTTCTAAATTCTAACCTTCTAGATTAAAGAGAAAAAATCGTTGTTATATATATAAAGCATCTTCAACTAACAACAACCAAACCCACTTTGTACATTGTCTAAGTTGAAATCAAAATTAGAGAATTGAGATGGCCATATAACAGAATCTACACATTCTTCCATTGTTTTTTCAAAAAATCTATAATGATATGGAAAAGCTGGTGACTTAGCTCGTTGTATAGGTTGCTAAAAAGCTGGCTTAATGACCATAGATTATTTTTTTTAAGAGACCTTTTTTTTTCCTTTAGAAATAATTAAAGAAACACAACTTCATTCATATTATAAAATCAATTAGAATCCACACAATCTTCCATTCGTTATTTATGATTAAATAGTTTACCGACCCCATCTATCGCATATTGGGTTATATTTGATGGCTAAATAATAAAATTTGTATTAATTTTGTTTAGCAATGGATTGATAATGAATTCTTTAAAAAATTATTAACGACGAAGTTTTTACCAATTTCATTATATTTTGATAGTCTTCATGCATGTAATAATTTATTTTTGTTCGCATTCATACGTCAAAGTTACATGTTGCGCTTTGTGGGTGACATGAACTCAATTTTATTATTCAAATTTTGTATATTTATTAATAAGTCTACTAAATATATAAAAATATTTGATGGCAAGTCTATATATAATT
Organism: Solanum dulcamara; assembly: GCF_947179165.1. NCBI lineage: Eukaryota > Viridiplantae > Streptophyta > Magnoliopsida > Solanales > Solanaceae > Solanum > Solanum dulcamara. The sequence goes on along the minus strand of NC_077246.1, from coordinate 9,122,913 downwards.
ATTATATATTACTTTAGACTCTTGGATTCACTTTTGAACTTAGAGATAGATGAGAATCAAACTTCCACAACATAATACTTATTCCTTCTCAAATTATGCGGTTTAGATTTGAATTCATATGTCTTTCAAATATTTTAAATTATCGATTATTATTGTGATTTATAAGACTTTTAACGTATTTTTTTAATACATAAATTTTATTTTTAAAATTTAATGATTTCATATTCAAATTCATAATCAAGATTAAAATATTTGACTCTCAAAATGACACGAATAAATTAGTCTGATGTGGTTTCTTTAAATTTTAATTTTTTTTTTCTTCTTGTGTGTTTTTGAACTAGCAAGGTTGACAAAGCACTCTCACGAGTTGGGCCGATTCAAATTGTGGACTTTGGTATAAGTCTATTGTAAGAAAGTGGAAGCATTTAGGCAATAAACACCATCTTCGATCTCCATTATTTTTTATTGTCGTGATTTTCGAGTCAACTTGGGTGAAAGCCATCAGCAATAGATATTAGATAATTTTATTTACCAAAGTTAGGATAGATAGATAGATGAGAAGAAATCACTTAATATTTTTATTTTTAATGAAAATTTGAATATGAGACTACATAATTTTCAATCTACTTCTTTGATCACTGGACCACACCCTTGGAAGGTGTTGGTGAACATTTGGATTGTTAATATTTCAGGAAAAAATATTAAAATTAGTGTAAATAATTTTTTTTGGGTAGTATTTAATGAATTTCAATATGTTATAACAGATTATATCATCAACAACAACAACAACAACAACAACAACCCAGTGAAATCCCACATCGTGGGGTCTGGGGAGGGTAGAGTGTACGCAGACCTGACTCCTACCAATGTAGGACGGCTGTTTCCGAAAGACCCTCGGCTCAATAAAAATATAGAAAAAGGTCAGACAAGAATATTAGAATAAATAAAATAAAAGAATAAATTATATCATCATTTTTTTATATTATTAGTAATACTGAAATTTATTAGAAATTACCTAATAAATATATTCACACAATCAGTGCATAATTTAAGTGATTGTACCCCCAAAATAACTTGACCAGAGGAATGCCTTTTGTTGAAACTAAGTGCAAATAGATGACTGCCACGTCTACAACCTTTCTTCTTCTTTTTTTTGTCAAAAGAATACCAATAGTCGTAAGTCGTAAGTCGTAACTCACACGTATATGCGTTAACAAATCGAGAATCGAGAAAATAACATAAACGTATACTTCCTCCTTCCCGTATCATTTTATGTGACATTATTTGACTTTACACGATATTTAAAAAAAATTAAAACTGTTGGTATAAAATAGTTTTTAGATATTTGTGTGGTTGTAAATCATTGCATTAAGGGTAAAAGGAAAATTTTAAAATTAAATTATTTTTAATTATAATAAAATGAGATTATTTCTGGGACAAACTAAAAAAAAGGAGCCACGTAAAATAGGACGGAAGCAGTAATTCCAAAACAATCATTGCAGGTTGGTCTCGGCTAGCAAGTAAGAACTTCAACTTTGAGTATGCACATTTAGACGTACACCTCATCTCGTTTCAATTGTATCAGTTGAACACTCCAACTTATTACAAAATAATCATCTAGACACTTCAAAAATTTATTTGTCACATCAGCGTTCGATGTGCGCTACGCATAGAGGGGACGAGTTGGAGTATTTAATTGTCAGTTGAAATCAAGTTAACGTATCAAGATGTGCACTTTCAAAATTGGAGTGTTTAATTACTTTGTCAGTTAAAGCCATGTTTAAATGTATGTTGATGTATTACGCTAATATCTGAGAGTAGGTTCAAGATAATCAATTAATTGAATTATATTTTTAACAATTTGAATCCTTTAAAATTTATCATAAGTAGACCGTTTTAATTTTAGTCTCCGCCAAATATTTAAAAATAATATACTGAGATTTACCTAATTTTAATTTAATTATGTTATGACAAGTTAGACGTAAATAGGATTGCATATTTTCACTTGCGTCCATCTCTAATATTGCCACTAATAGAAATACAGCATATGTGCTAATCACTCTTTCAACTAATCCACTTTTCTGCCTTTCTTCTCTTTATATATTACATTTAACGTCACATGAATTTTAATCATTCTATTTTTTTCTTAATTAGTTTCTCTTCTCAAACTCTGCTTGTGATTAACATATTTGGTTTCTTGCTCAAGTAAAGTATCTTCTGAGTTCTTTTATATATTCTTAAATTCAATTCTACACAATCTGAATCCAAATTTCATAATATTGCTAAAGCAGATTGTCTGCAGGAATATTGCAACTATGGTCAAGAATGCAAACTTATCAACCATTCGCAATTTCTTCCACAAAAGGTGCTCTTATATCTCTTTTGTCTTAATTTACGTGTTATAGTTTGAATTTTACGAGTCAAATTTCTTAATTTTTTGGACTTAGAAACTATTTCAAAAGTATTTATAGATATAGAAATTTTGTGAAACTCTATAACATGAGTTCAATTTCAGTTAAGGTTCTATTCTATCTTAAACTCTAACTCATAAGCATATCTGAGAGAAATATATTTTTTTAAAAGAGACATCTCAAAAATTTCATAAACACATGAAATATTCACAATGACTATAACAAGATGTGAACGAACTCATAAAATAAACTCGTTTAACTCTCAAAATTCGAACACCGCCCCTAAATTGGTACGGGATTTAATTTCTTTTCTGAATTCTCAACAGTGCATGTGTGATGTGTACGTTTTTTTATTAGTCTTTCCGTAAGACTTGTAACTTTTTAGTTTATTGAATACTCCCTACTTAGTTTGGATCAATTTTCATAGTTAAAAGCAAAGTAGCTAACTAATCATCTTTTTAAATATTACTTTAAAATTTAATACTCAAAAAGCAAAATTAAATGATACTATAGTACAAGTTGTTATAGTTTTCCATATTAAAATAGGCTTTTTTAAAAAAAAATACTTCAAGTATTACTCAAAGTTGAGTTATATTAATTAAATCTGAGAACAAAAAATAGCAGTATTTTTATAAATAAAAAAAAAGTAGTATTTTTATACAAAAAAATAAATAATAGAAAGCTTCCTGATATTTTAGTGAGAATCGATTCCCATCATGCATTTGCCTAGTGAATTGGTTCGAAAAAATCATATTTTATAGCACAAATTTCTCATTGATTTACGATAGAAAAAACATTTGTTTCTAGTAGTGCGTCTCTACTGAGATTTAATAGTACAAATTAAGTTGTTATTGTTTAATGAGCATCATGGCAATTTACATGTGAAAATTTTAAACCATATGTCCCTTTTTTTGCAGTCATGAAGCACCTATTACATATTGTGAAGCTGAGAACTATTTGAAGGATTATTACATTCCTGATTATATACTTGTACCAGAAAAGGAAATACAGAATGGCTATGAAGTAGCTACTTGTCCTGTATTAGTATTTATCAACTCCAAAAGTGGTGGTCAATTAGGGGGACAACTTCTTTTCACATATTCTACTCTTCTTAATAAAAATCAGGTAAACTACTCATGTTATATGACTGTATTTGATTGAATACGAAGTTTAAATGTTAATTCGATTGTGTAGAAATGGAACCGTGTCAAATATTGTGAAGTTTTTCTAAATAAAAACAACGTTTGATGAAGTGTTTTCTTTTCCTTCTCGTATTTCACTTAATGCTTTTTGTAGATAGGAGGTTGTGGATGACATGGATTAGGATAGAATGTTTGTAGGTAGAAGTGCATTGTTTGCTCTTGTAGTTTGTTATTATCTGTTGTTTCTTGTACTTTTGGTTATCGTATTATTTTGTTGTAGTTATTGTTCTGTTACTATCAGTTGTTTCTTGTACCTTTGTTGCTTTTTTTCTGGACAATCGAAACCTCTCTACCTATGAGGTAGGGGTAAGATGAGTTTGCACGCTACGCTCTGTAGATTCCATTTTATGGGACTATATTGGGTATGTTGTTATTCTTGGTATGCATATACATTTCTCATTTCTTCATATACATAAAATTCAAAGGTTTTTGAGGTCTTTGTGGAGTACAAAATGCCGCGATCCTCTGAAGTGTTCAATGTGGAAATGACTGTTTTTCAGGTATTTGATTTGGGAGAAAAGGCTCCTGACAAAGTACTACATCAATTCTACTCCAATTTAGAAAAGCATAAGCAAAACGGAGATAGCTCGTCTTATGAGATTGAAAGGAGATTGAGAATCATAGTGAGTTTAGTAATTAGTTGAATTATTTCTTATGTTTTATTCGTTCGATATATCTGAGGTATATTTACTCACCTCTAGGTGGCAGGTGGGGATGGAACAGCAGGTTGGATTCTTGGTGTTGTATCAGATCTTAAATTAGCTCATCCACCTCCGATTGCAACCGTGCCATTAGGAACAGGAAACAATCTGCCTTTTGCATTTGGTTGGGTAAGATACGTACTAAGATCACATTTATCCTTTTGTCTGATGAACAATTTATTCTATATATGACATTAAACACGTTGCGATAGTTCACTCTTGATTTAATGACTGTCTTTCAGGTGATTCTAGATTCCTTGTAAGTATAACATCAAAAAGTTTATGGTCTAAATGCAGAATAATTATAGCACTTGTGCTTAGAGGCGGATCTAGCATATAACTAATAATTGATTTGTTATAGAACAATCTTATAGGTAGTATATCGATTAATTTTTCATCTCCTTGAGAATTTGTCTAATGATTGCAGGGGAAAAAGAATCCTGGTATTAACTGCCAGTCCGTGAAGTTGTTCCTGAATCAAGTCAAAAATGGAAAAGAAATGAAAGTTGACAGGTAAGGTTGGTTTCACTTTCATAGTGAATTTGAAGGTTCTCTGCATATCTGCTTGTCAACAAATAGATATGTTTTTCCCCATGAGGTTATCGTACCTCATATATTGCTGTAAATATTTGCTTCGTCTTGGCCTGCAATACACCATTGTGTCGAATAATCTTCAGTACATACATTGTCCAATAATTCCTTGAATACAGCTGGTTGAATTTATCTTTTTCACATTGACTGACACTGATGCCGAAGCTGTTTGAAGGAAAATATGTGATTAATGTTCAAGAAACTTGTTTCTTGCACTTGTTGTACCATTTTTCCTCTCCTGTTAGGTCTTTCGACTTGAAAGTTGTCTTTTGGAGTAAAATGAGAAGGAAATATTCAGCCATTTCTATGCTAGGGTCGAGAGGAATCCATAAGATAGTACATCCTTTGCAAATTTCTGACGTGAAAATGCGTTCAACTTTCAACTATATTGTGAACTATATATCAAGATAGTGATTAACCATTCAGATAACAATTTTCAAGTATGTTGACTAGATTATGCATTTATCTTGTATGAAAAAGAGACATGGTTTTAAGCATTAAGCGGAAAATATTTTCTTGCTTATTATGCTTCTTATATCACAAACTGTTGTTATTTTTCTAGCGATAAGCAAGTTTTGGCAAATCAATTGTCAGGAATAACAGTGGGATACATTTAACAAAATCTTGAAAAACAAATTTTAGTACCTCTTGGCTGGATGGAATTTAATGTTTCTCTACAATGCACACAAAAGTTTTTCGGCATAAAGATGATTGTTAGAGAACTTTAATAAACCTGAAACAACGTGGTGTTTTTTGTGTTTCAGCTGGCATATTCTTATGAGAATGAGTGCACCGAAAGAAGGTTCTTGTGATCCTATTGCACCTCTTGAGCTACCACATTCATTGCATGCTTTTCACCATGCGTCTCAACCTGATACTTTGAACAAGGTATCAAATTCTTCAGTCCATTTTTTTCTCATGATGGATTTTCATGTCATGGAAAAGTCATTTTTTATCAAGTGTATTAGGCAACTAGAAATATATTCCAGCAAAGAGTAATTAGATATGCAGCCTAATTCATACTCATGTTTAAATAAATGAATGCTTACTATTAGATTGTTGTTCCAGCTTCAACATCCTTTTTAGATATTTGATTGTTAGAGATTAAAATGAGGGGTATACTTATTTCCCTGTTATCGTGTATTGTTTTACCTAAAGTTGCATTCTGCTTATTTTCAGGAAGGCTATAATACATACCGAGGAGGATTTTGGAACTACTTCAGCATAGGTAAGTGTTGTAATCTGTCCTTTGAAATACAGCTTCAACGAATTACCTTTACAATATTGTAGTACTGTATTTCGGCATTTGAAGTCCAGAAGAAAGTTTTGGGGTGGTATACATATTGGCATAAAGCCTGTTTTAGCGAACAATTATCAGACTAGATTGGTTTTATTTATGATACCATTTTCATATTTGAAGCTCTTCAGTAATGAAATGTTTCCTAGTGTGTCCTGTTTTATCAAAAGCTTAATTTTTGTGTTCTGGTATAATATTGTTTTCATTCCTGAGTTGAAGTTATTCTCTTTTTCGGTTAACTTGCAGGAATGGATGCTCAAGTTTCATATGCATTTCACAGAGAGAGGAAGCTCCATCCAGAAAAGTTCAAACACCAGTTAGTTAATCAGGTCCTTATGTACTTCAACTAGTATGTACTTCAACTAGTTTACAAAGTCTCTTGACATGTCAAATATGGCTACATAATTTTAGATAACCTGCCACCTATATGGCTCCTATTCTGGATGTTTGGTCAATTAATTTTCCTATTCTGAAATATCTGATGGTCGTTTCATTTTGTGCACGATTTGTTTAGAGGAATTATGCAAAGCTTGTATGTAAACAAGGATGGTTTTGCACTTCTTTCATGCATCCATATTCAAGGTTAGTCTTATAGTCAAGTTATCCATATTATCTGTCGATATCTGTTCTGTGTTTCATTAATATGTAAGGATGGTGTTGATGATGTAACAATGCCTCTCTTATAACTATAGTTTCATTTCAAACTAAATATTGATTGTATCTATTTAATTTTCTGCAGAAACATTGCACAGCTAGCAAATGTCAAAATTATGAAAAGGCCAGGTGAATGGATAGACCTTCACATACCTAACAGGTAGCAATATGGTGCTCTATTACCTACTGCATTACTTTCCTTCTTATCTTTTTTACTTCCGCCCGTATCTCCATAGGTGATTAGATGGCACAAATTTGGAAAACATTACTGATAGAGGTTCATCATAAGCTAGTCAGGATGTGATATGTCTGGTATTACAACATTGAATCGTGATGACCTTATGCGCCTTTTTCTTAACCATGTCTGTGGTTGGATATGCAGCATCAGGTCTATTGTCTGCCTTAATTTGCCCAGCTTTTCTGGTGGACTTAATCCTTGGGGAAGACCTAACAAGAAGAAGCTACATGAGGTCAGTTTCGATTTTCTTTTGAGTATTCTGAGAATGTCATGTTTCTGCATTGATTTTATCTTTGTACTTTAAACAGAGGGACCTTACTCCTCCATATGTTGATGATGGTCTACTTGAAGTTGTTGGTTTCCGCGATGCTTGGCATGGACTTATTTTGTTTACCCCAGGAGGGCATGGGACACGCCTTGCACAGGTTGTTCGATAAAAACATGTTTGATTGATTAATGTGTTCTTATGTATTCGATCGTTAGATCATAGATGTCTAATGTTCTTCATTTTTATATTTTCTTTAGGCGAACAGAATACGATTTGAGTTTCACAAGGGTGCTGGTGAGCATACATTTATGAGGATGGATGGTGAACCATGGAAGCAACCACTTCCTAAGGATGATGACAAAGTTGTTATAGAAATTTCCCACTTTGGTCAAGTGAGCATGCTAGCCAGTCCACATTGTCTATCAAACGGTATCAATGCACCTTCTATACATCAAAGTTTTTTGGAAGATGACTTGGTGGAAGAGAGGAGAAAGTTGGGTGCAGCTGACACTTTCCGAATTCCAGATGGTTTCGATATAACACATCTTTAGTATTTAGGCATTTAGAAGGCCTCGTGAACAGAGTTAATCAGTACATGTGTTAGTAGGATATAACATGTGCTCACGTGAATTGTAGCACTAACAGGGAAACTGCCGTTATAGGAAAGGAAAAAGGTTACGCCTTCAGAATTAGCTTACATACAACAATTGTAAAGTGTAGTAACTCGGAAAAATGAGTTAAAAGGGTTATTTGAGAATGGAATGAAGGATAAGGGATTTCTATTTCTTTTTCGTTCTCTTTTGTTATAAACATTTAATTAGGGGTTAATTATGAAGAGATGGGGTTGATTTAAAATATTTGTAAACTTAGGGTAAAAGATTAAAAGATCAAAAACTTTTAACAAAATCCAAAATTTCATCCATTTTCTAAACGCATTTATTCCTCTTTCTCTGTTCTCCTCTCTTCTCTTCTCTTTTCTTTTCCCCAATTCTTTCTCCTTTATTCGATTTTCTCTTTTCTCCTCTCCTCTCTTCTCTTCTCTTTTTTTTTCCCAATTCTTTCACTCCGATTTGATTGTGAAAATTATAAAAACAATTGATGAAAAGAGAAGAGAAGAGAGGAGAGGATATGTTGTTTATATAAACAGGAGTTGTTCAAGCAACCAAGAGATGTTGTTTAAACAACTCTAAGTTGTTTAGTTCAAACAACAAAAGTTGTCTAAACAACCAAAAATTATTTAAACAACCAAAAGTTGTTTAGTTCAAACAACCAGAAGATATTTAAATAATCCTAAGTTGTTTAGGTGTTTTTTATGATTCTTTAGTTAAAACAATGAGAATGTTTTAAATATCAGCTAGTTGTTTGGAGAAATATGAAAATATTTGCTAATTGTTTTGGAGATCGAGATATGAAAACATTGTTAGTTGTTTAGACAAATGTTTAAACATCTGCTAGTTGTTTGGAGGTGATGATGATGTGGAGGAGGGGAGGTTGGGGGGAGGATGGGGCTGAGGAGTGGATGAGGGGCAGGAAAAAAAGAGAGGGGGTCTTTTGTAAATTAAAAAAACTTGTGGGTTCTTAAAATATGTGTCATTATCACTAATTAAAAAAAAGTATCTTTTACTTCATTTTCAAGACTTATGTCCTATTTTTTTTTTATTTACACTCTCAAAAATCTCTTTTAATTCACCCCCAACCCTAGTAACTCTATCACTAACATGCTGGACAAGTAAAAATGACACCAATATAGTACTACTGTTTATTATCATATTCGAGTATCTTTTTGAATAGTTTTAAGTTTTAACTATAAAAGCTTGTTATCTGTAATTCTTTTATCAAGTTTTTTCATATATATGTAACAAATATGTTCAATTTCAATTAGAAAAACATTAGATTAAGGACCATCATATTCTGGATAGTACTATTTTTTTCCCCATAAGGTCAGAATATTACTTCCTCTTTCCTAATTTGTATGTGTACAGAAGAGCATAAGAAAAGTATAATTCGGAAAATTTTCTGCTAGCCCAAAATCATTAACTAAAATCGGAAGATTCAATTAAAGAAGAGAAAGTTAGAAAGAAGAATTAGAACTTTGGTAGAAAAGAAGACTCTTGAATTTGGGTTTGTTTTGGGTTTAGTTAGATTTGACTAGGAGTATGCAAAAATCGAATTGACCAATAAACCAAATCGAAAAAAATGTTATTGGGTTATTGTTATTGGGTTAATGAATTTTTAATAGTTTTATAAAAAAGTTTATAGGGTTATTGGTTCGATAACGGTTTTTAATATTAGGTTATTGGATAAACCGATAACATATTAAGACAATAGTAATTTACTATTTTACCCCTAAATAAATATTAAATATTAATATCAATACCTCATTGGTTACTATCTTTACCCTTTAGTCTTCAGTTCACATTATTGTCCTAGTTATTTAATTTGTATTGCACTTGTAGAGTTCTTTTCATGTTAGTCATTATTGTTTTATTTTATGAGTATTTTATAAAGTTATATTATTGTCTTGTCGCGCCAAATTGTTGGAAAAGTCGTATAATTACTTATGAGCATTTTTTTATTGGTTAAATCGAAAACCAAACCGTTAAGGACCAAAACCGATAAAAAATATTTTATTGATTTGTTATTGATTTAGCATATTTCAAAATCGAAAATCGATAAACCAAACTAATAAGACATAAAATCGAACCGAACCGATCGATGCACACCCTAGATTTGATTACAAATGTACAAGACCGCCTATATTTATCCTTGTTCATGAATGATTCTAAAAATTCTTCTAGATACATCTATAAAGAGAATTCTAGTAAACTTTATCTTCTAGATAGCTAGATATTTCTTTGAGATGATTATCCTAGATACTACACTAGAATACTCTAGAAACTTAATAGAGCAATCTATCATATTCCAAAAAATCAACTTTAACTTTTTCACACTCTCCCTTACAGTGATTTTGTTTTGGAAACTACCCCAAGCTTGTTGCAGAAGTACTCACTCGAAGCTTTTGAACATTCTTTGGTGAAAATCTCAACAGCTTTCTTCGAAATCCTCTTAGATCTTTCAATGATGTATATTTTCCATAATTGATTGGTCCTGCAAAGAAACAAGAATATGTACTGATAAAATCTTCATCTCTATAACGGGTTGACTTGATAATATTTTTGTGTAGCCTTTTCGAACCATGTAAATTATCTGCTTGTTGAGTTTCATGTTGTTGAGTTTTTTAGCTCCCTCTTTCTCTTAACTTCTCGACAATTATATTATCCAGAGTACCACCATCAATTTTTTGTGAAGTCTCGAAACCAACACAAGATCCACTGTCATATTTTCTTTTTTATCTCCTCGATAGATTTTTTGGCAGCCTCAAATCTTTCAAAAATCATATTGTCTGTCTTTTCATTTGAAATTGATTCTTCAATATCAACTTCTTTATTTGTTTGATCTCTACTTTCTCCATCTACTTCCAGAATTTTCTCTGAGTTATTGATTAGCCTTGATATGTCAGATGATTCATCAAAGACTTCAACTTTTGTTGCATCACCATCAATTTTCTCTCCATGATCATTGTTGTCATATATCGTTTCAAACACTGTATATTCAGGATCTACTTTTTTGATTTCTTCAATAGCAGTTACCATATCACCAGTATGAACATCATTAAAAGTTTCTTGCTTCATATTGATGGCATTAGTGTCTTGCTTCTCCATATGACCGACTGCATTATATTCTGAATCCTCGATTTAGTCTCTTTCAAGGTTCATAGAAACATGCCATCTATTGTTTGAGCCTCGGTTAATAAACACCTTCCCATCCTTCTTCTTTTTCAGTAGCTTTTTCAATTTGAGTCATATTGCTCTTCTTGGGTCGACAATATTTTTTTTATGTATCCTATGTTGCCATATGATAACATATGAGTGGATTCTTACCATAGTAGTTAGAAGGCTCTTCCTTCTTTCCATGTGAATTTGAACCACCCGAGGATTGAGAATGCGACATAGCTCTTGCTTTTCCTTTACAATTCATTTTATCGGCTACAAGAGCATTTTCTTCTTCTTCTTTGACGAATACATCAACCAATTGTTTAGCTAGTAACTCCTGCGACGATAATAAATTCTCAAATTCCTTAAAGGATCATTATTGAGTCCATCCTTGAATCAACATCACAATTGAAATATATTCAGATTTCAAACCACGAATGACAATTCTTCTCATTCATGCTTCAGAAATAGTCTCATCTGGATTCAATAAAGATAACTCAAAACCTAAGTTCTTAATTTTCAAAAAATACTCGGCGATAGAAAGATTACCTTGAGTGGTGTTAGCCAATTCATTCTCCAGTTGATCAAGGGTCTTTCATATTTCATAAGTTGATTTATACCTTACAATATAATCAAATAAATTGGGGGACCTCTTAAGGATGAACTCTACCTTCACATTAATCTACTTCCACTTCTTGTAGGCACAACTATTTTCTGGTCCGTCAGCAGGAGGACTTGTGTTACTCCCATTAACAACATCCCACCGATCCTCTCCTACAAGATATAATTCAATACTTGGTTTTCATATCTTGTAATTGAAATGGCTCAACAACTCGACTTTCAGTCCTTTAACATGGCCGCTTAAATCCATTCAGATAAATCAGTTGAATCTACCACAAATCCTTTCTTGAAATAAAATCTAGAAGCCAACATATGAGTATGCTCTGATACCATGTAAAGAATAGCAGAAGAAAAGTATGATGCGAAAAATCTCATGCTAACCCAAGATCGTTAACTAAGATCGGACAATTCAACTAAAGAAGAGGAGGCTAGAAAGAAAAATGAGAACTTTGGTAGAGAAGAAGACTTTTGAATTTGGGTTTTGGTTGGATTTGATTACGAATGTACAAGACCACCCATATTTGTACTTGTTCATGGATGGTTTCAGAAATTCTTCTAGATATATCTGCAAAAAGGAATCTAGCAAACATTATTTTTAGATAACTAGATATTTCTTTGAGATGATTATCTTAGATACTAAACTAGACTATTCTAGAAACCTTTTTTTTTGGTAAGTAAATTTTATTTAACAAATTGAACGTTAAAAACAGCAAAGCAGCAGACTTGGACATATCGGCCCAGATCATAGCCTGAAACTTGTTCTCTATTCTCTAATACACTTTACTAAGGATAAACATTTAGTTCTTGTAGTTTACTATTTAATCTAGCTAGTTGGGATCCTCTACCATGCTCCCTCGCATATGATCTGTCTAAGTATGGTCTCCTTGTTCCTCATTTTTTGTTGGAAAATCCTGCAATTGCGCTCCATCCATAAGTGATAAATGGCTCCTGCCATTGTCATCTATTATATTCCAAAAATCAACTTTAGTTTTTTCACATGTTATAATTTACCTTGATACAGAGTTAAAAAGAAAAGAGACATGAAGTTTTAGTTAGTATGAGGCTATATTAGGATTTCAATTTTATGAGTTTTGAATTTTATAATGATGATTTTAAATGATAATTATAATATTTTAAATTTAATTTTATATATATATTTAATAAATTTATCAATATAAATATATTATCTAAGCAAAATCTATTAAATTTGATTGAAGACAATGTTGCAATGCGGACTGCTTGCTCCGCCAACACTAAGGTTTTCTACTCAGGGGCGGACTCACGTAGAACTCCATGGGTGCTCGAGCACCCATTGACCCTGAAGTAAAATGCATATAGGTATATAAAAAATAATAACAAAGTTATATAACAAATTAGTAATCACCTAATGAATAACTATTAGATATGGCTTGTTAGTTAGTAATTAGGTGCTAAGACTCTAGTCATTCCATATATCATGGGATTGAATCTCCACAAATTGATCCTTTTTTATTAGATTTTCTTCTCCTAATTTTAGATTTCTAGTTCCTTTTGTTAGCTTATCAAAGAAAGAGAAAATTCAAAACATCCTTTTTAAGACTTCATAACTAGAAGTTTAGCATTAGTAATAATTGTTATTTATTTTAATTTCAAAATATAAAGAAACCGTCGAGTACATGTTCTAATTTTTTGAACTACATGATCCATCCCTTTATCATTGAATCGCAAATTTTCTCATCCAAATTTCAAACTACATGCAAGTAATTTTTATACATTTATAAAGTTGTTTAATTCACTATGTAAAGCATAAGATATCCATAAGTGTAAGCGATGTTATTTTTATTCATTTTAATTTTAAAATACAAAAAAATCATCGACGTCTTAGTAATTTGTAACTCCAAGTTTTTTTTGTGATGGTACTATTGAACATAGCTTTCTCATTAACAATATTCACAATTGTGTTCAAATAATTTTTGCACTTATATTAAATAAACGATAACAAATTTATGTTAAAAAAAATAAAGCACCCACTATTTTCATATCCTGAATCCGCCACTATTTCTGCTATTCAATAAGATCTATAAGAAGTCACTGAACTAATTTTCGTTTAAAAAGTTGTAAATATTTTTGCAAATACGATATAAAAAAATAAAGAATCCAAAACAAATTGGTATGGATAATTGGAACAAAATAGTATATATATATTCTATGGATTAGGATCCGACTCCAGCCCCACAGACTAGGGAAAACTAGGTGCTCCCCAGTTCTGACCTCATCAAAGAAAGAGAACATTGGATCACTTAATTTGATACTCCCTTATCAAAGCCAAAGTTATATTCATGTCTCAATTTATATGAATTAATTTGATTTAGTATAAAAAAAAATTAAAAAAATAAAATTTATAATTTAAAATATATCATAGATATTTATTATTTTAAAATTAAATTATTATTAAAGATAAAAATATATCATTTTTTTATCTTAATTAAAATGAAAGTATGTCATATAAATTAAAACATAACTTTTTTCATATTATATTTATTTGATATTTTGTACGTTCCAATTTGTTTATCACACTTTTTTCAATTCGTGATGTTTCTTTATTTTTTTAATAACTTTTTAATTTATTTTTTTATGTGATATATTTAAGATCACAATATTAAAGATTATTTTGATATATTTAACATATTTTTAATTTCAGACTATAATATTTAAAAATGCTCTTTGCTTTATTAAACTATATGTCAAATTAAAATTGTTAGTAATTTCTATTTTATGGACTCACATATTAATATATTTATACATAGATATGCTATCATTCCATGAGCTTTTTCTTATAATTATGATGGAAACTTATAAGAAAATGTATCTTTTCATTAAAAGGTATCTTTCATGAAAAGACATTCTAAATAAAGATAGTTTTTCAACATAAAAAGACACCTCAAAATCTATAAATATACATGGTTCCTAAATCAGAAAATATGTTCTTTTCTTTTTCTCTCTATCTCACAAAAGAATACCACAATGAACTATCTGTTGGGGGGAGGAAGTACCACAACTAAAGTTTGATATGATAATAAATAATGAAAATAAATTGAACACGAGAATTTTACGTGGAAATCCCTCAAACAGATAGAAGGGAAAAACCACGGGGTAGAAAGATTTTGGGAAAAACCACGAGGTAGAAAGATTTTACTGTGATAATATGGGAGTACACTGCTCTCAAATATAAGGAGAAAATAACAATAAATATTTCTCTCTTATAAAAGGAACAACTACTAAAGAGGACACTCAAGACTACAATATTTATCTTGGAGTATAACTCTCTTTGTATTCTTACTCTCTCTTTTTTTAAATGAATTAAATGAGGGCAGGAATCCCTCTATTAATAGGAGGATGAAAATGCATAAAGGGAAAGAGTTTACGCGTTTTCATGTTGAAAACGAGTAAAGAAAGGCTGACTACCAACCTTTACTTTTCCTTTACTTTTTGCAGCCCTTTTTGACTTCTTTACTTTTTCTTTACTTTCTGCATCCCTTTTTTTTACTTTCTTTCATTCTCCCACTTGAAGATTTAATTGAGAATCAATTAAGTCTTCACACCATCATTTCTACCTAATTATTGCAATATTACGTTTCTACTAGGCCAACAGAAGATTGACACTATTTAAACTTGTTACTTCGTAAACATATCTGCTAGGTTGTCATTAGTGTGAATTTTCTGAATGTCCACACTGTCTTCTTCCATCTTCTCACGAACAAAGTGATACTGAACTCATATGTGTTTTGTACTTGAATGAAATGCCGGATTCTTTGCAAGATGCAAAGCGCTCTAATTGTCACGAAACAGAGCAACCTTCTCTTGTTTGTGCCCGAGCTCCTCTAGCAACATCTGCATCCATATTGCCTCTTTGCTAGCTTGTGTAGCTGCAACATATTCTTCTTCCGTAGTAGATGTAGCCACGATAGATTGCAGTTTTGAAACCCAGCTTACAGCTCCTCCAACAAGAGTAAACACATAACTTATGGTGGGCTTGCTTTTATCAAGATCACTTGTATAATCTGAATCAACATAACCTTTAACAATAAAGTCTGATCCTCCATAACAAATTGCAACATCTGAGGTACCCTTGATATATCTCAGGATCCTCTTAACAGTATTCCAATGCTCTCTACCAGTATTAGCCATGTATAGACTAACCATTTTCACTGCTTGTGCAATGTCAGGTCTTGTACATATCATGGCGAATATTAAACTTCCCACTGCTGATGCATAACGGTACTCGATACATATTCATCCTCTTTGTTTCATTGCTAAGACTCATACTTGAGGATAACTTGAAATTAATAAGAAGTGGGGTAGAAATTGACTTACAGTCTTGCATCTTGAAGCGTCTTAAGATTTTCTTCAAGTGGTTCTTTTGAGAAAGCCAAATCTTTCTATTATTTCTGTCTCGGTGAATTTGCATCCCTAGAATCTTATTTGTTGGTCCCAAGTCCTTCATTTCAAATTCCGTAGCCAATTGTGCCTTTAAATTTGTGAGACGATCTTTGTTGGGGCCTGCTATCAATATGTCATCAACATATAACAGCAAAATAATAAAATCATCATCACCAAATCTCTTGTAATAAACACAAGGATCTGAACTATGTCTGTTATATCCAAGGCTTATAATAAAGGAATCAAATCTCTTATACCAACACCTCGGCGCCTGTTTGAGATTATATAGAGATTTGTTCAACCTGCAAACCAAGTTCTCCTTACCCTGTTCTTCAAAACCTTCTAGTTGGAGCATGTAAATTTCTTCTTCAAGTTCTCCATGAAGAAATGCAATTTTGACATCTAACTGCTCCAAGTACAAGTCAAATATAGCACACATCGCTAGGACCACTCGAATTATTGTGAGTCGAACCACCGGAGAAAATATCTCATTGAAGTCTATACCTTCTTTCTGAGCGAATCCTTTCACCACCAATCTTGCACGATACTTCTCCACTAGATCATTACCATTGTGTTTGATCTTGCAGACCCATTTGTTTTCAATGGCCTTCCTTCCTTGTGGTAATTGAACAAGATCCCATGTTCTATTTTTATGAAGAGCTTCAATTTCTTCTTGCATTACTGCCATCCACAGAGATGATTTTTGGCCTTTCATAGCCTCGTGAAAAATTGAAGGCTCTCCATCCTTTGTTAATAGACAGTATGCAACATTGCCATCCATAGAATAATCTAAGTGTCAAGCTGGTTCTCTTCTCTCCCTAGTTGACCGTCGAACTTGTGGAGTTTCGATCTCAGCTTGCTCTTGTTCTTCGTGCTCTGGTGCTGCTTCAGAAGGAACTGGAACTTATTTTATTTTTTCAACTTCAACTGTAGTAGTCTTTGATTTTTCTTTTGAAGTTCTACCTTCTTTTACTTGTATCTTGTTTTCAATAAATACAACATTCCTGCTGATTACCATATTGCGGGCAGTGGAATCCCACAAGCGATACCCCTTGACTTCATCAGCATACCCTAAGAAAATGCATTTTCTGGATTTTTGATCCAACTTCAATTTTTCTTGGGTGTTGTACATAACATAAGCAGGACTTTCGAATATATATATATGCGAGAATAATCAGCTGGTTTTCCTATCCACATCTCCATTGGCGTTTTCAGATCACTTGCAGTTGATGATGACTGATTGATCACATAATAGGCGGTTTTGACTGCTTCTACCCAAAATGGTTTTTTCAACCCTGCAGTTGCCAACATAGCTCTTATCCGTTCCAACAAGGTTCTGTTCATTCGCTCTGTTACTCCATTTTGTTGTGGAGTATATGCCACCGTGAACTGCCTTTTAATACCTTCTTGTTTACAGAAGTTATCAAATTCATCACCAGTGTATTCTTCTCAATTATCTGTCCTCAAACACTTGATCTTTTCCTCAGATTCAAGTTCCACCCGCCCTTTGAACTCTTTGAAAACCGGAAAAATATTTGCCTTTCTCTTGATTGGATACACCCAACTTCTTCTAGAGTAATTATCGATAAATGACATAAAATATTTTCCTCCTCCTAGGAACTCCACCGGTGCTTGCCAGACATCAGAGTGGACCAGATCTAATATTTCCTTGCTTTTAGCAGAGGAACTGTTATTTTGGTGTATAACTCTATTTATATTCTAAATCAAAAATAAACACTTCTCTCTTATAAAAAGAACAACTACCAAAAAGGACACTCAAACTACAATATTTATCTTGGTGTATAACTCTCTTTAGTCTTTCGAAAATAGCCGTCCTACATTGGTAGAAGTCAGGTCTACGTACATTTTACCCTCCTCAGACCCCACGATGTGGGATTTCACTGGGTTGTTGTTGTTGTTGTTGTATAACTCTCTTTGTATTCTTACTCTCTTTTTTTTGAATGAATTAAATAAGGGCAGGAGGCCCTCTATTTATTGGACGATAAATACGCGTAAAAGAAAAGAGTTTATGCGTTTTCGTGTTGAAAACGAGTAAAGAAAGGTTGGCTGCCAACCCTTACTTTTCCTTTACTTTCTGCCGCCCTTTTTAACTTCTTTACTTTTCCTTTACTTTCTGTCGCCCTTTTTTTTTTACTTTCTTTCACTATCTTCAAGATTTAGAAGATCTTGTCTTCTTCAATAAAGTTATTGTCATAGATAACGGTTGGTATTTCCTTTTTATTCTTACGTGTTCAAATTTCTATTTAATGATTTACTTGTGATCTTGGGTGAATTTTATAAATTATTCCAATAAGTGGTATCAATGCATAGTCTTGTTAAATCATTAGACGTGATATTTTATAATCAATAGTGACTGATTACGTATAGAGAAAGATTGAGCATGGAACTTTTAATTCCAATAGAAATCCAATTCCATGCGGCACTACAGATGGTTTGGAGGAAACCAAGAAATCCATTTTTTTTGGTTTCAATGTGTATTGGGTTTTTGGTGTTTTTGAATTTTTTTGATTTTTTTTTTTATACTTTGCAATTATTAATTTTTCTGGTACTGGGACTTTTGTTTTTCTTTTTGAATTTCTTTTCTATGATATTGTATCCCTTTTCTTTCAAGATTTTGGAGGTATTATTGTTCTCATGAAAATTATTTGAAAACCAAAAGATAAAAGATCCAAAAAAAAGTTTTTGAAGCAGTTTTTTTACTGCAATTCTGTTAAGTTTCTTTTTAATATTGTGAAACAAGGAAAGTTCACAAAGTCTTCTGCCAATTATTTTTCCTTTTTCACTTCTTCTTTTTTTGGCAGTCTATATATATATTCCCTTTTTCTTTCAAGTGATAATGTTATAGCACACTTGATAAAAATAAAGGGATAAAAAAATTCTTTTATGGTTAGAATAGAATTCTTAAAGTGATTTATTTTTTGTTTTGGAATTAACATTACCAAAGTATTTAAAAGATTTGAAATATAGTATCATGTTCTACAAACTTTGGATAACTGTTTCAATTATTGGAGTTTTTTTTACTGCAATTCTGGTTTCGTCACAATATGTTTTGATGGCAGAATTTTGCTGCACAAGATTTGTATTAATTTTGTGTCATTATTTTATTTGTGTTTCTAGTTTGTAAGTAAATGAATTAAAATAATATGTTGCCAAAGTAACCTCTATTGCGTAAATTTTATTTACTTTGAACATGTAAACATGTTATATCTATGCGAAATAATCATCCCAAAGGAAAATTATTTTGGCCAGATTATGGATAGTCATGAATATGTGATACATTTGTAATGCATGCTAGTACTATGTCGGTCCAAAGAAAGGCATATTGTTAGGCGGCTTTAATAATCAATGTTTATGAACTATTTATAAGAGTACCACTTACAAATTATTATTTATGTTCAAAGACTAAATGATAATGTTGTGCTAGGTATTTTGAGATAGGCCCATTTTTCATATGTGTGTGTGTTTGATAAATGTTAAAAGTCAAAGCACAATGATATAAAATTTTCTAGATGTTAAAGAAATAGTTCAGAGTTGTCTTATGTCAATTGAGCATATTAGTACAAGCTCGATGATTGCGGATCCTCTCACAATTTGCTGCCTAAAGTGTTTCGATGATGTGCCACTTTAGTGGGAGTTTGTTATAGTTATATTTTTGACATGTTAAAGTTTATATTCTGTACAGATTAAAGCTTTATGAAATTTATGAATTTCATGTGTTTATTGATAACTCTGAAAAATAAAGATATTAATTTTCTATTGCGGTTTTGCATAAACATATGAGAAAGTGTTTTTAGACTATTAAAGTCATAAAGTATGACCAGTTGAAAATAGACATGACTTAGATTATTTTTCATATAATTTTCGTATCTGATCTATGCCATTGGTATTGCTAATATTTGTGACCATTGATGGATTTAGTTGCTAATATATGTGTTACGAAAACCCCTTTGATCCTATATTGGTGTTATTGATGGACCAGATTGTTTTGAGATATTTCAATTAAGATAGCAAAAGTTTGTGCACAATAAGGTTTTATCTATGTACAATTCTTCAGAAATATATGTGGTCCAACTGGGAGATTGTTAGTAATGTCTACTTTTATGGACTCACATATTAATATATTTATACATAGATATGCTATCATTTCATGAGCTTTTTCTTATAATCATGATGAAAACTTATAAGAAAATGTATTTTTTTCATGAAAAGGTATTCTAAGAAAAGATATCTTTCATGATAAGACATTCTAAGTAAATGTATCTTTTCAACATGAAAAGACACCTCAAAATCTATAAATATGCATGGTTCCTAAATCAGAAGATATGTTCTTTTCTTTTTCTCTCCTTTTATTACGTGGTGATAGTTTGGTGCAGGAGCGGAGCTACATACAGTCTAGGATTCGTTCAAACCCCCTTGTCGAAAAATTACACCATATATATAGAATTAATTTTTGATTTATACATATATATACTTAGTGATGAACCCCGTCAGTATAATCCAAGGGCTTCATATTTGAGTCCGGATAACAACCTTAATTTTTAGATGATTTTACTACCTAGATACTAAGATATTAATCAATAAATTTCTTTTCTATTTTTATAAAATTAAGTGAAACTTACAACTTTTTAAAAGTTTTTATAACAAAAAATAAAAGAAATACAATTTCTTATACCCATTTTAAGTCAGATGTTAATCTATACTGTATTTGATTAAGGAATCATATAATTAAACGTATTATAAAAAAACAGGATTGGACTCGAAAGACTTAGATTCTTCTACTACGGATTAGTAATCACAACTCAAGAAAAAAATGTGCCTTTAAGATGCAAATCAAGAATTAAAAAAAATCCTCATCATTAAACTTTTCTTTAATTACTTATCTTATTTTAATAGTTTTTTTTGATAGTACAATCTATTATGTTTCTTATTTCGTTTCAATAATTGAATAGTGTATATATACAATAATGACAGAGACAAGACCCAAAATTAAAATTAAGAAAAATACCTACTCTCATACTCGTTTTAATATTATGTCAAACACATACTCCCTCGATTTTATTGTTCATGTTGAAGTAGAGTTGAATTATATCTAGTTGCTTATATCTGATTCGATCAGTTTATTTATGATCCGACCCGACCCGCTTATTTATGGATACTATTCGCGTACTTACTTATTTTCTTGAACTCCTCAATGGAAATCCCGCCTCTGCCACTAGTTTGGTATCAAAGTTAGTTCTTGTAATAAGAATTTTAACAGAGTTATAATAGCTTATATTCATTGTTGACATTGTAGTTGATATTATTATAAGGTTATTATTGAGTTGTAATAATTCCTAGATTGAAGTGATGTCACGATCCAAAAATCGAGTGTGATGGCACCTGTCCTTTCCCACAGAAACAGTCAACCTAAAATTCAAGCTTTTACGGAAATTTAAGAGGAAACAATTTAAATAGGTACATAATAAACAAAAGCAGAAGTCTTTCAAACTTAAATACCCCCAAAATTGACTGTCATATGTACAAGCCTCTAAAACAGTAGAATTGAAATAAACATAAGTCTCAAAAGTGCATTTGTTTCTCGAATGGAGCAAAAGCATAAAAGGAGCAAGAGAGATTGCCGGCATCAACAACTACCTCTCAAATATCTCAAAAAGCCACAGATAAAGAAAGTAGAATCTGAATCACTGTCCGAACTCAGAACCTACACAGATGTAGTTAGCAACGGGTGAGTACCAAATAACACGGTACCCAACAAGTATCAAGAATACACATTCTATGAAGCTTACGAAAGTTTAGAATTCCATTTGCCTCGATATCGCACCCAACTACTTCAGAACTTGAACTTTTCCCTTCCGTTGATACTCTGAATCGTAGGAATCTAAATAAATATGAATTATCAATCAAATTACGGAGCTAATGACACCAAAATCATATTTTTCAGAGACAGGCCCAAAATTGGGTCAAAAAGGAGGATTGTGGGATCCGCTATGGGAATCCCAAAAATGACTCCGTAAAAACATTTAAAACACATTGTTGATCTTGTACCCCAAAATGGAGCACAACTTGATGCTCAAAACGACCTAAATCAGCCTAACAATTAAAAATACCATTAAAGCTTAAACTAAGCTAGTGCAGTAGCTAAAACTAAGAAAATACCTCAAATGAAGGTTCCCCAGCACTTTTTGATCACACCACTACATTTTCACGAAAAAACCACACAATTTAGACTTTTGAATCACTCAAAAAGGACCTAAAATGATCAAAAAATAATTTTTCAAAATTCACCACAATTTCAATCTGAAATTGGCAAGAGACAACAATTTTGAACAACGATTTATCAGAAATGAAGACTCTACATCCAAAACTTATCATACCAAAATGATCCTTACAAAAAATCAGCAATTTAACCTCAAGAATCGCTGAAAACGGACCCAAAATGCTCAAGATATCAAATCTCAAAATTCATCAAAAATCTAATCCGAAAATAGGAAGGGTAGCTACTATAACACAAATATTACCTCAAACGGAGAGCACCCAGTAATGCCCAAGCACTCCAATGAGTAGCCACGAACTTCCCGAACATGTTGGGCTTCGAATCACCTGGGGTGCTCGAGATTCGTTTGAAATCCGATAAAAATAAATCAGATATACTACCCACTAAATTCGACGTTCCAGAATCAATGGCGCATTCTAAATTATCATAAGGGGTCATTTTAAAAAAAGTGGATTCCACACCCAAGTGTCATTTTAAGCCAAACTCCACAACGGAACTCGAGATTAAACCGGAAACCTCGAAAATTGAACGAAGGGTCGTTCTAGACCAAAATCAATATTTCGTAACTAATTGCACTATCAAAATTTTTATTCACGCACGTTTTCCAAGAATGTTGACCAAAGTCAACCATAGGCTAACTTTCAAAGACAAAAGTGTCAAATGGCCCCAAACTCGTATCGATTGCCTCAATACTCGTGCCAAAAATGCTACTAGACTAACTTGGCCATTCCGAAGATGATAAAACCATCAGAATTTGAATTCGAGATCTTCTTGACCCGAAACTCAAAAAGTCGCAACTAAACCAACTTAGGCCTTCAAAATACCAAAATGGGTTTGGGACCTCTAAAAATTCAACCAACACTTCTTCTAGACCAAAAAACATCCCCCAAATCAAACAGAGTCGTCGGAATTCTATTCTGAATATCAAAACTCCGAAAGTTGACCAAAGTCAAACCTTGGCCTAAAATTCCTCAAACTCCCAACTCAAGACCTCAATTCTTCGTTACAACTCTAAAACTGATTCCGTAAACTCTCTTAGACCAATTTCCACATTTTGGAGCTACTGAAATCGACAGAATTTCGTTCTGAAACTGGTAGGTTCGATTGATCTCAAATACCACTTTTAAATAGTTAAAGCCTTTTAACCTCAAAATTTTTCAAAACTCATCTTTTTCGTAGAATTCCCCAAAACCAGTTTTGAATACGATTCAAATATGACTCGAGGCAACTACCGATTAGGATAAAACGGTCATTTCGTGAAAATTATCAAAAATTACCTTTAGGGTCATTACAAGTGAGTAGTTGTGTGGGTAAGGTTTGTAAGAAAAAATAAGTTTGACTTCTTGGATAGTTACTAGAACAGTTTGAGTGAACTATTAAATTGAGGTATTAGAGTTAGTCCTTATATTGCTGATTTGTAATCTGAAATTTTGCTTTTGAGAAGTTAGTGGTGATTGATGGTTGAAATTCTATACGTGATAGGTCGTGATTTTTACTTTTTGAACAAGAAATTTTTCCACAATAAACTTGTGTTTTGTTAATTCTATTATTTACTCTTCTGCGTTTTTAGAAATGAGATTCTGAATACAGATAGTGAAGTATAGTAGTTCTTTGAGTGTGTAAATTTTATCAATGAAAATGTCATGTTAGTAGAAATTGTTCATTAATGATGCTTCTTTTTACGGTACAAATCAAATAAAGTATTTCTTTTTAATTTTAAAAAATAGTAAATTATGCAAAGCGTATTTATATAGGGCGGATTGAAAACATAAACTTTTGCCATGCGAAATAGATTAAAATCTTCTTAGATTTATCTCGCAACTGCACCAACGCTTGTTATTGCTATATTAATAGAAAATACACATATTAAAGTATACCTTACTCTTATTCAATTTTTCATGTCTTAGCCCACTGGACAGGTTCCAATAAAAATAGTAAAGTACAAAGTAGAAGTTGTTAATCCACATTCAAAAATTGCTAGGCACATTTTAAATATGCAAATCGGTCATAAAATGAGATGGAATCGTCAAATTACTGGTCCGGAGTCATCTTGATGTTGATCATAGTTAACCTAAATTTTTATAATGAACTAAAATGCAATAAATGATTCAAATCATACTCGAGTGTCTCATAATTCACGTGTAATATTTGATCAAGTCATAAATCGCTAGCTTTGAACTTAATGGAATTATCGAAACTCAATTTCAACATTGTTAATCCAAAATAATGATTTTGATCAAACTTTTCAATTTCTAAATTTTCAAAACTCAAAATCTTCTCCAAAACACATTTGATCACCTCAAAAACCATCTTACTCATCCTCAGAAGTTATAAATAATTAAAGAAAATTATGAAAAGGGTCAAACACGAAAACAAGAGACATAAAACGAATGACCGTGAAGATCGCTACAAAATCAGACTTGATGTTTGACATATGAAATAATTAAGATCAAAGCTTTTATTAAGTGCAAACAAAGAAGATAGTCACGACTCACCAGACTCAAATTCACCCACCTACTTTTATTTTTTTAGTTGACAAACTCAATTTGGTGTTTTCTTTGGAGCTTAAATCGAGGTTAGAATAATTATTTTAGAAGATCTGAGTGATTAGAATCAGATTAGAAAGTTAATCCACCATTACTGAATAAGTCTAAAAAGGTGAGTTTGTATTTTGAATATGATTTTCGTGAGTTATTTGAAGCTGGTATTGTTTACACTTGTTTGAAAATAGTCCTTTCGTGGATGGAAAATTGGTCTGTTGGTGAAATTTCGAATCGATTTTGAACAAGAATATAATTGGAAATCACAAAAAAAAATTATAACGTGTTATACTTTTTTAATACAAGATGGATACAGTTTTATATATATTATTATACAATAATAAACAATATTTTATAAATATGATTGTACAAAAAATGATTATACAAATATAAATTAAAAATATGGTTAGGTGGATGCAAACTGCAAAGTGTAGTGCTAAGCTATCCTCCTTTTTTTTTTTTTTTTTTTTGAAAAAAGGATACTACGTGACTTCTAGAATAAATAAGACATAACAGCTGTGGTGGAGTGGTAAGTACTCCTTTTTCTTTAATCAAGAGATCTTGGGTTTGAATCCTCTTGGATATGGAGTCCCCTTTGTTAGGGAGTGTTTTACCCCCTAATGTGGGACTTTACGAAGCGAATTCGGATTTAGTCTAACTCCAATGTGGGCATCGAACACCGAATTAAAAAAAAGGGCATTTTACCAAAAAGTATTCGAATTGGACTATGGAAGCAATTTAATGCTAATCTCTCTATATTTTTTCCTCCTCTTTGTTGAGCTTCAATTTTTTTTTTGTTTCAACTCTCCACTGCCTTATGTTCTTTCTCACATAATTAATTGAATACATATTTATATAATTTTTTTAGTTTTAATTATTCACTGTAGATCGGAGTACATCCAATTCAATCATTAATTCATTTTTTAAAAGTATTTTCTTCAACAAAAATTCTCATAATGTTATAAAATAAACTAACTTAGTAAATTAATAAGAAGGAGAGAGTAAGAAAAAAAAAGAGTTGAGAAGATCAGCGTATTTCATCTGTTCTTTCTTTGAAAACTATGGTCATTTTATAGCCAAAAAAAGAGAAAAAAGTTGTGGGCAACTTGCCCCCTTTTGAGTGGGTCCCACAAAGTGGAACATCCACTTTTATAAAACTCTCTCTTAGATGTCTACGTGTAATGTGCCTCGTTAAAAACTTTACAAGAAACGATAGACATACTTATCCTGAACATCCATAGATATTGTGTCTCGTTAAAACCTTACTAGGAAAAATTCAGTGAAAAAAAGCGTAGTGAAAGAAAAAAGAATACATACTTCTGATAATATGCCTTGAGTAGTGCCTTATTAAAAACTTGTTCAGAAAAACCCAGTGGGACAAAACCTTGGTTAAGGAAAACAAGAGTACAACGTGTATTTTACTCCCCCTGATGAGAACATCACTTAATATCTCGAAGACGACACATTCCAATTTTGTATCTCATTTTCTCAAAGATTGAAGTCGGCAATGCATTGGTAAATATATCTGATAAATTGTCACTTGAACGAACTTGTTGGACATCTATTTCACCATTTTTTTGAAGATCATGAGTAAACAAGAATTTTGGTGAAATATGTTTTGTTGTGTCTCCTTTGATGTATCCTCCCTTCAGTTGAGCTATACATGCAGCATTGTCTTCATACAATATTGTTGGAACGTCTCTTTTCAAAGAGAGGCCACATGTTTCTTGAATGTGTTGAGTTATTGATCTTAACCAAACACAATCTCGACTTGCTTCATAAATGGTTATTATCTCTGCATGATTTGAAGAAATGACAATCATAGTTTGCTTTGTTGAACGCCATGATATAGCTATGCCACCACATGTAAATAAGTAGCCTGTCTGCGATCGACCTTTATGGGGATTAGACAAATATTCTGCATCTACATAACAATCAATTCTGACTTAGATTCAATTGAGTAAAACAATCTCATATCGATGGTCCCTCGGAGATATCTGAATATATGCTTAATTCCGTTCCAGTGTTTTCGCGTTGGTGAAGAACTAAATCTTGCTAACAAGTTTACAGAGAAAGCTATATTTGATCTAGAATTGTTGGCAAGATACATTAATATACCAATCACACTAAGATATGGTATTTCAGCACCAACAAGCTCTTCATCATTTTCATGAAGTCAAAATTGATCTTTATTAATATCCATAGATCTCACAACCATTGGGGTACTCAGTGGGTGTGCTTTATCCATGTAAAATCTCTTTAAAATATTTTCTGTATATGTTGATTGATGGACAAAAATCTCACTTGCAAAATATTCAATTTGTAGACCAAGACAAAATTTTATCTTTCCAAGGTTTTTAATTTCAAATTCCTTTTTCAGACATTTTATTACCTTTAAAATTTCTTCAGGAGTTTCGATAATTTTCAAATCATCAACATATACGGCTATTATGAAAAATTCAAATCCAAATCTTTTCATAAAGACACAAGGGTAAATTGGATCATTTTTATATTTTTCTTTTAGCAAATATTAGCTAAGATGATTGTACCACATTCGCTCTGATTGTTTCAACCCATATAAAGATTTTTGAAGTTTTATTGAATAAGTTTTCCGAGAATCTTTATATGTTTCAGGCATTTTAAATCCTTTAGGAATT
Organism: Solanum dulcamara; assembly: GCF_947179165.1. Taxonomy (NCBI): domain Eukaryota; kingdom Viridiplantae; phylum Streptophyta; class Magnoliopsida; order Solanales; family Solanaceae; genus Solanum; species Solanum dulcamara. Next base: position 9,095,246 of record NC_077246.1, on the reverse strand, counting down.
TTCATAAAAATATCATTATCCAGAGAGCTATATAAGTAGGCTGTAACGACATCCATCAGATGCATGCCAAGTTTATCATGAACTGCCAGATTTATAAGATACCTAAAAGAGATTACATCCACCACACGAAAATATATTTTCATATAATCAATGTCAGGTCTTTGAGAAAATTCTTGTGCCACAAGTCGTGCTTTATATCTTACGACTTCATTTTTCTCATTTCGTTTTCACACAAAGACCCATTTGTACCCCACTGATTTTATACCTTTAGGTGTTCGGACTATCGGTCCAAAAACTTCGCATTTTTCAAGCGAAGTAATTCAACTTGAATTACATCTTTCCATTTTGGTCAATCATTTCTCTTCTACATTCATCGATAAATTTTTGTTCAAGATCCCCATTTTTTTGCATTATTTCAATAGCAACATTATAAGCAAAACCATTATCGATAATTACATTATTTCGGTTCCATATTTTTCCCAATGAGACATAATTTATTGAAACTTCTTCATCATTTTCAGGTGCATTAACCTCTCCCAAGGTTTTATTAATTGTTATGTCTCCTCGCTCTTCTTGAGCAGGTTCTTTTATATCATGATCATCTTGATTGTTTGCTTTTTTTCTTTTTTGAGGATTTTTATCTTTGGAGCCGATCGGTCTATCATGTTTTAAGCGTGGTTTGGACTCATTTATATTAATTAATTGTCCTATTTGGACATCAACTCGAATTGGAGTATTAGCAGCTGAAATATGAGATTTAGTAATTCTTAATAGGTCAGTTAATGCATCTGGCAGTTGATTTGCAATATTTTGTAAATGAATTATCTTTTGAACTTTCAATTCACATTTATTTGTACGGGGATCTAAATGAGATAATGATAATGCATTCCAATCTATTTTCTTTTTTCAGCTGCTTATTTTCTCCCCCTAATGCTGGGTATACTAATTCGTCAAAATGACAATCAACAAAGCTTGTAGTAAATAAATCTTCAGTCATACGTTCCAAATATTTTATGATATAAAAAGATTCATACCAACCTATATCCTCAACCTTCTTGGGGGACCCATCTTTGTACGTTGTGTTGAAACAATTGGAACATATATTGTACATTCAAATATTCTAAGATGGAAATGTTTGGCTCGTGATCAAAAGTCAATTGTAATGGGGAGACTTTATGATAAGTTGTGGGTCTGATCCGCACAAGACATGCTGCATGCAAAATAGCATGACCCCGTAATGAAATGGAAAGTTTTATTCTCATAAGCATTGGTCTAGCAATTAATTGGAGACGTTTAATTAATGATTCTGTTAGATCAGTTTGAGTATCAACATGAGCAATCGGATGCTCAACTGTTATCCCAGTGGACAAACAATAATCATTAAATGCCTGAGATGTGAACTCACTAGCATTATCAAGACGAATTGTCTTTATTGCATAATCTGTAAATTGTGCTCTTAACTTAATTATTTGAGCAAGTAATCTCGCAAATATCATATCACGAGTTGATAATAAGCACGCGTGTGACCATCTTGTAGATACATCTATTAAAACCATATAATATTTAAATGGTCCACAAGATGGGTGAATGGGCCCATATATATCACTCTGTATACGTTTCAAAAATGTTGGGGATTCAATTCTCACTTTGATTATCGATGGTCTAGTAATCAATTTGCCTTGAGAACATGCACCAAAATAGAATTCTTTAAATTGAAGAATCTTTTGGTTCTTCAAAGAGTGTCCATGTGAACTCTCAATTATTTTGCGCATCATATTAGAACCGGGATGAACCAACCGGTCATGCCAAATAAAAAATCATTTGAGTTGAAAACCAAAAGGTTTACTATGACATGTGTTTCAACCATGCTAATATTTGTGAAGTATAAGCCGGATGAAAGAGCAGGTAACTTTTCAAGTATAAACTTCTTGCCCGACATCATTGTAGTAATGTAAAGATATTCATTATTTTTATCATTTATAGTCTCAATGTGATAGCCGTTTTGACAAATGTCTTTGAAACTTAATAAGTTTCTTTGAGACTTACTACATGGTGGGACTATACTGGGCTTGTTGTTGTTGTTGTTGTTGTTGTTGTTGTCTTTGAAACTTAATAAGTTTCTTTGAGACTTACTACAATATAATGCTTCATTAATTGTTAAATTTGTTCCTCCGATAAGTACAACTTTAACTTTTTTGGATCCTTCAATTAATCTTGTACTACTAGATATTATAGTAACATTAGATTCTTTCATAATCAAATAAGAGAATTATTTCTTATCTCTTAAAATAGTGTGTGTTGTGGCACTATCAATAAGACACATATCATCATAATTGATTTTGGATCCAATTGATGACTAAGGAATTTTTATATTCTTCATAAACAAAAAGATACATTATAAGAACGTGAAAAACTAACAACATAAGAAACTTTAAGAAATTGCACTGCCTTAAGAAACATTTTTATGAAGGACAACATAATATCAAATATAATAAGAAAAACATAACTACTTTTATAATATTTATCCCAGTTTAGATAATCAACTCTTCAGTCAATATTCATAAACTCCTCAGCTTTCAAATGAGTAATATTTGATAGACCTTCAAAATCATCATTTTTATAAGCAAGTTTGTCACGATCCGACCTAGGTCCTAGTCGTAACACGGCGATTGAAACTCCGAAGGGTTCCAACCAAGCCTCTTGTACATATCATAAGCATTCATAAGATAAAGCAAAAGCGAAAACATTATAAGAGAGTCTAAATCATGAATAGAAATTTAAGAACGACACATGACAACATAAACTCCAAACATTTGTCCAACTAGATGCCTCTACTCATGAATATGGGCGGGGACTAAGACATGTTCCTAGTTCACCCTCAATATGAAATATAGCAAAAGTCTTTGAAAACAATAACTAACTCGATAACTAGTCCCCGATAAATGAGGACTCACCACAACCACTGGATAGGAAAGCTTAACTAGCCACGTAGATGAGTGTGATCTTCAACCTCAACCCCTACACTATGAGAAAATGTAGTAAAAAAGTATGCATTAGTACGTTGGAATATACTAAGTATGTGGGCGTGACATGCAACATAAATCATGAAATGCAATGGTCAAGCAAATCACATAGTAAGATGAGGTAAGTAAAGACATGAGAAAATCATATTGATCAAGGCATTTAAAAAACATAATTAAAAATCATAGCATACCTAAGAGATCAAACATATGTGGGATAAGAACCATAACCGACAATAAGACCATGCGAGCTATAACATGGAATTCCGTTGTCTCCCCATACAACGAAGAAGAAAGGGAATCTACTTGCTAAGGTAGACTCTACCCCGCTAAGTGGGTCATGCATATGCTATATGTGGATCCACTAACTAGGACATGAAGGCAATCCTACGGTGGCACGTAGTTATGAGACAAGAGACTTTATATAAAGACCCCGTATTTCGAGCCCCCACCTCAAGTCCACATTCAGTGCTAAGTCAAATCCCACGGAATACATACATAGCATAGAAATCATAATTTCATATATCATAGTCATTATCATAGGTTTGAAATCATGGAGTAGCTCATTTTCATAACATACTTGTAATGTGAGAATTGTCCTTTCATCATTACAATCATATTTGTATAATTCATATCGTTTAGCCTTAAGGTCACCACATAGGGCCCTAAGTCACCTTACTTCATAACTTACATGAAAATTATCTTTGAAACATACTTATAGTCCATGATCATAATTGAAATACAAAATCATAATTCATACTTGGAAATTCATGATCATAACTTATACTTGAAACTTAGGTAAGACATGAATGCATGATCAATTGATTTGAAAATCATGTAATTTACTTGAAAACATGCATGATCATTTTATATCAGCCCATACATAATTCATATAGATAATATCATTCAGAAGTATAATTGAAAATACTCATAATTTTCATCATGAACCCTAGAGATCAAAATAGGAGAATTCATGGAAAAACTCTTCAATTTAATGTAATAATCATCAATTTATATCAAAATAGACTCATGATCATACTTTGAATCATAATTCATGCACTTGGAATAGAGATCATAAAACCCATAAATTATCATACTTTAATTTGATAGAAAACTTGAAAAATTGATTGGGCTTCATGGATGAAAGAATACATGAATCAATACCACATACCTTAAGTGAGAACACCAAATAATTTGGAAGAACTTGAGAGTTTTGATGGAGAGCTTGAGTGAATTTACTTGAAGTCTTCAATGGAGTCTTTGAGAGTCTTTTGTAGAGAGAGAAATATTTGAGTAGGTGAATTGTAGAAGAATGAATAGAATTAGAGGTTTAGGTTAATTTATAGAGTTGAATTAGGTCCTAAAAACGTCTAGGTTCATTAGCTAATAATTTAGAAAAAAGTCTAAGGTGCCCTTACTAAAAACTAAATTCGGCCAAAAACACACTGTTAGGTCCGCGATGCGGAGGCAAGCAAGTCCGCGATGCGGACTTGTCGCGAATCTTATCGATTTGCGCAGTTCCTTGAGAAATCTATCTTTCGATCTACGGGTCCTAAAAATCCACCGAGACTATCTTCCTATAGGTTTTGACCCCTTGATCGATATTCTGAACTCGAATTTTCTAAAGAGATTAAGGATAATGCATTACTTGAGCGGCCTATTCCCAAGATATTCTTAAGGCACTTGTGAGCATTTTGAGGGATGTTATAGCGCCTCTACATTATTATCTCTTCTTTTTAGAGAGACTTGATAAAGTTTCACAAAATGAATCGGCGTACGACATTCACGTGCCCAATGACCCTTCATACTACACCGGTGACAAATATTGAATTTACCTATGGAAGGATTATTTTGAAGAACTTTATTGTTCTCATATTTTTTTCATTATGATGACAATAATTGTTTCGTCCTCCAAACGTCCTCACCCACGTCCATGACCATGGCCACTGCCGTGGCCGCAATAATTATTTTGTCTTGATTTAGACTGATTTTATGCCGCTACCACTTGAGGGAATGGAGCAGACCTAGTGGGATGAACTTCATGATTTTTTATCAGCAAAGTATTATTCTGCTCGGCTACAAGTAGGCATGTAATTAATTCAGAATATTTTTTAAACCCCTTTTCACGATATTGTTGTTGTAGCAACACATTTGAAGCATGAAAAGTGGAAAAAGTTTTCTCAAGTAAGTCATCATCAGTAATAGTATCTCCATATAATTTTAATATGGAACTTACCTTATGAATAACAGAATTATACTCTGTCACGATTTTAAAATCTTAAAATTGAAGGCGTATCCATTTATATTGAGCTTTTGGTAACACCGTAAGTTTTAGGTGGTGATATCGATCCTTCAAATTAATCCATAATTCAAGAGGGTCTTTCACAATTAAATATTTAGTTTTTAATCCTTCGTGAATATGATGACGGAGAAAAATCATGGCATTTGCCTTATCTTGGCTTGATGCTTTATTTTCTTGTTTAATAGTATCACCAAGACCTTTAGCGTCAAGGTGAATTTCAGCATCAAGGATCCATGTCAAATAATTTTTTCCGATAATGTCAAGTGCTACAAACTCAAGTTTTGATAAATTTGACATAATAAAAACTGAGATAGAAATTAATTTAGAAATAACAAAGACAACTAAAATTAAATTTCTTCAGTAGATATACCTGATATAGAAGTTAATTTTTCTGAGAAAAATTAGAGCTCCATGCTATAATATGTTATAAAATAAACTAACTTAGCAAATTAATAAAAAAGAGAGAGTAAGAGAAAAAGAGAGTTAATAAGATCCATGTATTTCATTTGTTCTTTCTTTGAAAACTGTAGCCATTTTATAGCCAAAAAAGAGAAAAAATTGTGGGCCACTTGCCCCCTTTTGAGTGGGTCCCACAAAGCAGAACATCCACCTTCATAACACATAAATTTTTCTGGATGGATTTTCCTTGGTGAAGTTTTCAAAGCTTCGTTCGTTTATTCTCTTTCTATCTTTTCTGCTCTTATTTGTAGTTGTAGCAACCAGTGGCGGACCCACATGGTGTTCAGGGGTTCATCCGACCCCCCTTCGGCGAAAAATTATATTATTTATACATGGTTAAAATATTTTTTTATATATAAATAGTAGATGTCGAACCCCATTCGGCTAGTTCGTGTGTCTACTTTTTCAGATTTTGAACCCTCTTATTAAAAATCCTGATTCCGCCACTGATAGCAACAATGATGATTTGTGGCGGAGAAGCTGTGGGGACAACGAGGTTGGGATTAGAGCTTAAGCAGCTGCCTAAAACATATGATTTCATCAAAGTTCGTATAAACAGCGTGAAATCATCAGAGATCTATGATCATTTGGTATTAGATAAAGAAAATTGATGGTCTTCATTTCTTCTCCAATAATCTTTGCCCTTGTATAAAGTGTATAAAAATGATCTAACATGTATATCATGATTTATTACACATTTATATACACAAAATATAATTTTGTAGAAATATATATTTCATACAATAATGATATATTTTCTATACATATACGATGATGATTATTTTCTTTAAAACAGTGAGACACTTTTATACATATTCTAGAATTAGAGTCCATTTGGATTGACTTATAAGTTGTTTATAAGCTGTTTTCAGCTTTTTTGAGTATTTGACTGACCAACTTAAACTTATTTTGTGCTTAAAATAAGTCCAAAAGAATAATTGGGTCTGTTTGATTTAGCTTATCTAAAACAGCTTATAAGCTGAAAACAACTTATGAGCCCCAAAAAATAAGTTGACCTTATTTTTTTTTATAGCTTATAAGCTGTTTTCAGCTTATAAACTGACTAGTTTAGCATACGTGTGTAACCCATATCATTGAGTACACAACTTTGAAAAAAAATATCATCAAATTTATAAATATGTCATTTTCATATTTCTATCCCTATGTACAAAATACTAATCAACTTTTTTACATTATAAAATCATTTTACATAAATTTTAATTATTTTTTAATATTTTTACTCATAATTATAAGTCCTTCTATTATTCATCGAGAAAAGAATATCTTAATTTCTCATTGAGTTTTAAAGTCATGCGCACCTCTTATTTCTGGAAAGAGAAAAATATATGATACTATATTTAATAATGTAAAATCGGTTAATGATGGAGTAAATCCAATTTGTATCTAGATTGATTACGGCAACTATTTTATTTAATTAGAAAAATTGAAATATTTAGAAATTCATGCCTCTTCACAATTATTAGCCAAATGAGATTATACATAAAGATGGATTCTTATTTAGTTATAATAAATTCCTTTAAATTAGGTTTCCTACTTATGTCAGATACAAGAATGATTAATAAGACTTTGTTTAATTATTATCAAAGTGCTAATTATTAAAGAAATAATTAAATAATAATTGTATTCAATATGAAATTTATTTTTAAAGGTAAAGTTGCCTTTTGATTTGGACTCAATTTTAATTTGTACTTTAAAAATATTTAACCCAAATACAATTGATTTGAAAGTGTAAAGGAGAAGGCGTAGCCGATGTCGAAGCAAAGCTCTGTCACTGTAGCAGATTTTTGCCTACAAACATATTTAATATTTACAAATAATAATAATAATAATATTCTCTCTATCTCATTTTTATGTGACATAATTAAAATTTCTAGATTCAAATTTTTAAACTTTGATTATGAATTCAGACATAAAAGCTTTAGGCTTCACAAATAATAACAATAACAATATTCAATCTGTCTCAATTTATGTGACATAGTTTGAATTTCTAAATTCGAACTTGATAAACTTGATTGTCTTTCAAAATTTCAGATGTGCGACACAAATTGAGATAAAAAAAGTAATAATCAAATTAAAAATAACCTAACAAAAACTTACCAAAAAAACATACTTGTATATGAGATCCAAATGCTACAAAAACAAAATATTTTTTTTTAATTTAAAATCAATTAGATTTCTCTGACACAATATTGAAATCCGTAAAATATTAAAAAGATGAAAGATTTTACAATTGATTAACCAAATAGAGATACCTGCGCAGCTGAGAAGGTTGGGAAATTTATAGTATTAGAAAAACTTAAGTATTTTAATTGGGCTAGTTATTTGATTGCAAATAAGAAAAAGATGTGTACAAGAAAATCTTTTAATTGGTCATAAAATCCTATATTTTAGGATTGAACTAGGTATATAATTCAAATAAGCAACTGCAAATAATTAAGTTTTATTTGATTTCAAAGTCCTAAATTATATAATAATAATTAAATGATAATAAGTTGAAGGAAAATGGTAAAAATATGATTTTGTCTAAAGAGGGGTTTTTTAATGAAGGGCAAAGAGTTTAAACAATATTGGGCAAAGAGTTTAAACAACATTATTAAGACCTTCGTAGTTTTAATATAGTATAGGTTAAAATAAGTTACAAAATAAAATTATTTCTAAGAATATCTTTTAAGTTTCTTGGGTCATCTAATGTCAATAATTTTAGATAAAATATTGTAAATAACGTATTTAAGAGTGTTATTACTGATCGTAATATGATTTTTTTTAGTTTTCAATACATAACAGTAAGTTTCTATTAAAATCCAACAAAACAATAAATTAATTTAAAAAAATAAAAAAACGTAATTAATTAATTTTCAATCTCATTAATAGATCAATTTTTCTTTCCATAAATAAAGAGTTTTTAAACTAATAGGAAATATCAATCCCCTGTTTTTCATATTATATACCAATTTCATAGAATAATGTATGTTGTTTATAACATGATATATATATATATAAAATAAGTATATTATATTATATAGTGATTCCATACAATACATATTTGAACAAAATAAGTTCTCAGACACATTGAATACACATGTCTATACTAATTTTTTTTTTATCACTAATCTATACAGAATTTATAGCCAAAGTAATATACGCATTTCAATTTGATGGAGAATTGGACGAGATTGGATTGGAAAAAATCACACCCCAATTCATTCCTAATTACCTAAAACTTTTTCGATTGAAATTCTAAAATTTCAACTTGAGATAGAAAATTATTATTGATGGTGATTTCTCAATTTGAAAAATTGTAGAACACTGTAATAGCAATGTTGGATGACTCATCCATTTTTATTTGTTTTTGAAGTTGGATTAACAATGCTCAAAAGTGAACTCAAATGAATAAAATTGTGGGGATGATAGGTGAAAATTAGATGAAAGATTCTGGTAACCACTAAAAAATTCACATAAAATGACTTTTAAGGCCATCTCCGACTCATTTCAAAGTTTACATCAAATGCTATATTTAATGTAAAATTTGGTGCAAAGTTGCTTCAATCTATACCAAATTTTACACCAAATTTGGTGTGTGAATAGTGTAGCACCAATACACTATTCATCAAACCAATTGTCATTTATTATTATTTTATTATATAATATTTTTAATTAAATATTATATAAATTTGTATGTTTTAATTAGACTATTTTATTAGTTTTACGTAATATTTTTATAATATTAATTTTAGATTAAAATTTTAATTTTTGTATATATTATTTTCCTTTACTTGATTTTTTTGAAATTAAATTTATGTTAATTCTACTATAAATTTGAATTGGATATAAGTACAATTAATCTTGACAAAAATTAAATATGCAAAAATATAAATCTCGACATAAAAAAGTTAAAGACAAAGAAACTAATTTTGAACTATGTAATGCATTAATATAACATTTATGGAAGCACCATAGTGATCTTGAAAGTTTGAATATTCATGTAGAACTTAAAATAAAATTTTCAATTATGTAATATTTATTTAATTATATTTCATTAATGATTTCACTTTTATTTGTGTTATCCATTATTATGTATAATATGTAATATTTGCTAAAAATTTATATTATTTAAAAAATTATGAGATAAAATAATTTTATATTAAATGACTATAATTTGAAATAACATGAAAATTATATATAGTAAAATTTTTTTAAAATAATTTGTTTTATGAAATAAAAAAATATAAATAAAATAAGAAATAATAAATAATAATATAATAATAAAGAGAGAGAAAAAAAATTCTTTTTTTAGTGTAAAATTTGGTGCAGTAAATTAGAGTTGATTTGCGGCAAATTTAATACTAGCATCAAATTTAGCGTAAAATTTGATGTTAGGGTCGGGGATGCACCGGAAATGAGAGTCCTTATCTCTTTCACTTGTTGCTGGTTTCTTTGCTGTTTTCAGGGTGTTTGGAAATAGATTTAGAAGTCAAAAAAGAATAGTTGATTAGCCATTTAAGTCTTTGTCCACATTTTTTTGTTTACAAATTCCTATTTATAAGCTCAAATCAATTTATAACTTTAAGTAACTTTAACTTATGTGCAATTTAGAATTTAATAAAATTCATAAAATATGTAAAAAAATAATAATAATCCTTTCGTTTCTATTTTTTTGTCAAATTTTTCTTAATTTGATTTTCTTTTTTATTTGTCAATTTTGATAAATTAAGATTTTTTTTTATTTTTTATTATATCCTCAATTTATTAATATTGAGTTAATATCTTTGAAAAATATAATGAATAAATATATTTAAAATTTTATCAATTAATAAATGTAAAATGATAAACTCACTATATCAATTATTGTTTTCTTATCAGATGTGTAAAATCAAAATTTGATAAGTAAAAAGACACGATGAAGTATATATTTATAAACTTGATTTGACTAGTTGATAAGCTTACAAAAGTCCATAATATTACTATCTTTTTTTTTTGACATATAAGTCTTCCAAAAATCTAAATTAAAGTCAACTTTTAGCTCCACCTAAACGACAACATTCATTCCCCTAAATTTGTTTATGGCCTGAGAATTGGAAGTTATCATCGGAACTCCACCAATGGCTGCCGCCGACCACCGCAAGCGACAGCAGTCCGACGGGAAACTCTGGTGGCTTTGCCCCTTCCCTAAATCTATATTTCCGGCTAAGCGTCGGCTCCGGCTTGATCCTTCTAGCAATCTCTACTTTCCTTGTGAGTCATCACTCCTAAACCCTCCTTTATTGCATTTTAAAGTCGTTAGATTCGAAGAAATTGCTATTGTTTGAATTATTCATAGTACGAAGAGAAGTAATTTGGGCTCAAATTCTGTATTTTTGTTTAAAAAATTCATTTCATATGTAATTTTTTTTTATTCAGAACTCATAAACTAAAAATCTTAGCTTCCCCTCTGATTATTTACTAGTATAGGGTGGAGTATTAAATACTGACAATCAAGTGATATATATGTAGTTGGAGTTTTGATATTTGTAAAGCAACATGGTTTTCTGCCCATAAGTGAAAGGAAAATAACCTTTTTTTTTTGGATAACCTGGTGTCTGGGCCAGCTGTCCCACACCTCGAATAATTCCATGGGATATCTATCACCTCCCATGAACAACAGTTACATCTCTGTCCACCAAGGCTAGAACAGAGGTGAAGAAATCACCTAGTGTTTTATCAGTGCCGGGAAATGAACCTGAGGCCTCATTGTGCTCAACCTACTTCATTGACCACTAAAATGATTTTATCAAGGAAAACATTTTCTCTTGTACCAAATAATATTATTTTCATGTTTAATGCAACAAAATTCTGTTTTATCTATGTAATGTTGACAATGATAGAATGATGGTTGCTGTTTTACTTTTGTGTTCTGAAGATGAACCGGGAAAGCAGGCGAAGAGTGCCATAAAGATTAAGAACAAAAGCAAATCTTATGTAGCTTTCAAGGTAAACTATTTTTTCATATTTCTTATTTTTGCAACCTTTCAAGCTTTTGGTATTCATAGCAAATGCAAGATTTTGAATTTTTGATTTTGGTTGAAACGCAGTTTGAGTATGAGGTGCCATTGTTTTTGTACCGGCTTTACCATTTCTGCATCACTTTTGCGTGTGGTAGCTTACTGATTTATAACTTGCTTAAGTTATAAAATTTTTGATCTTTCTTGCAAAATTCGATTCAAAGATATTGTATTGTTATCTTAACCATTAATCCATATGGATGGTAAAATATAATTAGTGGTTTAAGCTTCTAATTCCTTTTTGAATTTCTAAGTAAGTTTCTGGTTCCTTTTGAATATTTAAGTTTCAAACTACTGCACCAAAGAGCTGCTACATGCGACCTCCCGGAGGTATTCTTATACCTGGCGAAAGCTTGATTGCCACTGGTATAAATCTTTCCTCACTTTTATTTCAATTAATTTTATATCCTATTTGTTTTGAGAGGAAAACGGATATTTGCTTTTACATCTTCCATTTGTTTTTTATTATGTATCCGGCTGACAGTCTTCAAGTTTATTGAACAACCTGAGAACAATGAGAAGCCTATAGATCAAAAGACCAATGTAAAGTTCAAGATCATAAGTTTGAAGGTGAAAGAAGGAACTGATTACGTACCTGAGCTGGTAAGTTAATCAAACTTCTATGTCTTGAAAATGGCAAGTTTCTCTATTAGACCACAAATTCTGTAGGCACCATCACTGTTTATTGGCTTGTATGCATGTATACTTTCTTCTGTTACACATTAAACTTGTTACTGACAGAATCTTGTTTATTAGTTATCCACTTCAAAGCAAATTTTCAAACTTGAAGGAAATGAAAATCTCCAGATGGAATTGTGTAGATCATGGGTTTAAATGTACTTTGTATTGGTAGTCATTAAGTTTCTTGTTTGCCTTTCTATTCCATGTATCTTCTTTGGGTAGAATCCAAATCCAATTTGCTCGAAGATATTTTAGAATCAATGATTAAGAAAAATAAGCTTTTGTAATCTTCAGTGTTTAATAAACAGAGAATTTTTTTTTTCATCAGATACTTTGAATGAAAATAAGAGAGTTCTGTCAAAGTTATCAACTGAATATTCTACGGATTGCTGGTAACCTGGCACATTGAAATCTTGTTAGATGATTGTTTCTTTCTAAAGCCATTAAGGGAGAGTTCAGTATGAAGGAAAATGTTTCTTGAATAATGTTTTCTAGAAAAATAAGTGAGTTTGTTACTTATTTTCTTATTTTCGATATGGAAGCAAAAAATATTATCCTAAAAGTATTTGTATATATATAATCTAGACAAATACTATGAGAGTAGGGGTGTGGGATAGTGGGGATGGAGGCTAGAGGGTGGGGTGAAGATGAGGTGTGTTGAAGAGGGGGAGTACACAATCTTGTGGAACTTATTTTTCCTACTTTCTTTGGGGAGGTCATCTTCCTCATTTTTAAGGAGTTTGTTCCTAAAGAAAATGTTTTCCAAAAAATTTGACCAACCGAAGATGGGAAAATCGGAAAACATTTTCTCCATACCGAACACACCTTAAGGGGTCGTTTGGTGTGAAGGATAACACCAAATAGTCTTGGGATTAAATTATAGTGTCACTTAATTTGTTGTTTGGTTGGCAAGTTTGAGATAACTTATCCCGGAATTAATAATTAGTACCAGGATAAGATATCCCTCCTTTTGGGTGGTATACTAATCACAGGATAATTTATCCTGGGATAAAATAAGTAAATGACAAAGATATTCCTTTAAATCCTTTTTATACCTCACTTTTCACATCCATATATATTTACATTATTTTTAATACCATATATAACAACATTCACAACCTTCATTCCTTATTTTTATGATAATTCTTCATATTTTTTGTATTTAAAAATTACACTATATAATATAATTTTTATTTATAATTTATTTGACTAATTCTTATGTTTATTTATATTTTGATTTCTCATAAATCATTTTTTGCTTTAACAAACTTAAAATGGAAATTCTATTTTAAATTAAATAAGAAGAAAGTTTTGTTTTTAAATACATACGGACATCATGAAAATGCACACATAAAAATATTTAAGCTAAAGAAGATGAAAGTTTTATTTTAAGACTAAAGCTTGCAAAGAAAATATAAAAAACTAAATAAAGTGAAGGGTATTTTTATAAACAAACAAAATATTCTTAAAATTTATGCAATGCATATTATTTTGAATACAACAAACCAAACACTCAATGAGAAACAATCTCAGCATAACTTATTCCATCATAACTAATTCCAACATAACTTATCCATCATTACTAATCCCATCATAACTTGTATTCAAACCAAACGACCCCTAAATATATTAGTAATTTGTTAGATGAGGTTACAAGCTCTGCAGTTGATGCCCTTTAGTTAAGAGAACAAATCTGTTTGACCAACAATGTAAAACTAATTGGTGCTGGCTATATTCATATGGTGTGATTTCTCTTCATCTTCCATTCACTTATTTAGGAGGAGTTCTAGCCACTTTTGTTGGGGTTCTAGAAAAATGTTAATTGCTGTAGAGGCTTCTTTCTGTAGGTGATGGCTGAAACGATATTTTCCTGATACCTTCTTTTGCTTAAAGAATTACGAAGTTGCAACAAAAGAGATGCTTTGTTTGTATCAACTCGTTCCCAGAATAGAAAATTCATTGATGAAATTTTATAGAGATGTGTTTATAATCATAGCTAAACCATGACCTTTCCCTGTCTGTTGTCTACATATTCATGTTGTTCTTTGCCAGGGAAAAGCGATGTTGGCGATTTCTACAATGAAAAAAGTCTTTGACATAGAGGCTTAATGTGAGGTTTTTTTAATGATAAGTTTCTTTGCTAATCTCAGTAGTTTAATCAGCTAAACATCTTAATATTTGCTTTTATGATGAACAGAGTGCGCATTACCGAGATTGAACTTCTCAAAACTTAATGATATTTAGTTGCTTTTGCATACGAAGTATAAATTTCCCACCTCCTCTATTACAAAAAATGAGAAGGATTACGATTTCATACATAACCCTTCTTTCAGTCATATTTTATTTTCATTCCGAATATCTATGATTCTTTTTTCCTTTCATCATCATGCAATATTCTTAGGAGAGTAGTCTTGGTGCAACAGTAGAACTATATTTGACCTGGGTGCTATTGTTGGAAGAAAACTTTGTAATGTAAGAGGTAAATCATAGGTCACAACCAAAACTAAAACGTGGGATTCTGTTACCCTTATGTCGAATATCTGGTCTTTATCGAAGCAATAGTTCTTAGTGTTGTAGCACTCATTGGCTTGTTTTATGCAGTTTGATGAACAAAAGGATCAAGTCACTATTGAGCGTACTCTAAAGGTGGTGTTCTTGGACCCTGAAAGCCCTTCTCCAGTAAGTGTTGGACATGTTATATTTGTTTGTTTGTGCATGTGCTAATGTGCAATCTCAAACCAAATTAATTTGAATGATTAAAGGCACTGGATAAACTAAAACGACAGCTGGCCCAAGCTGAGGCTGCAACAGAAGCTGACAAGAAACCTCCCGTCGACACAGGTCCGAAAGTTGTGGGAGAAGGTTTAATAGTAGATGAATGGGTAAGTGTATCTGCTGTTTGTGTAAAGAAATGAATCATTCTATGTCCTGGCCTATTTCATTCCTCTAACAATGTGTGTTCTGCTCACTGTGCTTTATAGAAGGAGCGGAGGGAGAGGTATCTTGCTCGGCAACAGGTTGAGGCAGTGGATTCAGTAAAGCAGTAGAGGGTGTTTATGTAAGTGCATCTTTTTTCCAGAATAGCAATGTAAAATCAGATCCACACTTTTTATTATTGCCTTTCTTTGGATTGATGGTGTAGTAGGGCAATGCAATGCTTCATGTAAAGAAGAACAATGAGTGGAGATTTAAGATAATATAAGATTAGAAATAATTATATTCGGGAAAAGATACAAGTATCACACAGAATAAAATGAGAGACATTAGATTTGAGATGTTCTACAACATCAACAACATACCCAGTAAAATTCTATGAGTGGGGTCTGGGATGATAGAATGTATGCAGGTTTCGAGGTAAAGAGGCTGTTTTCGAAAGACTCTCGGCTCAGATGCAATAATTCTAGATACAAAGAAGAAAATATTGTGAGTCACAATGAAACAGTTCAAAGTCTATCAGAAGGGGGCAACAATCGTAACACAATACACAACATATTAGGATAGAGTATTGAAAACAATAATGGTGGATATCAAAAACAAGAACTACAGTTATACAACTAGTAAAATGGTAAACACCAACCACCCTAATCAAGACAAACACTACAATACTTACTAACCTTCTAACCTAAAACGCATTCTCCACATCCTCCTATCTAAGGTCATGTCCTCGGTAATCTTGAGCTGAGTCATTATGTTTTATCACCTCTCCCCAATATTTTTTCAGTCTACCTCTGCCTCTTCTCATACCCTTTATAACCAACTTCTCGCATCTCCTCACTGGTGCATCCATACATCTCTTCTTCACATGTCTAAACCACCTCAGTCTCACTTCTCTCATCTTTTCCACCACGAAGCATACTCCCACCTTATTCCGAATATCCTCATTTCTAATCTTATCGCTCCTAGTAGGACCACACATCCACCTCAGCATTCTTATTTCCGCAATATGCATCTGCTGAACATGGGAGTTTTTGACTGGCCAGCATTCTGCTCCATATAACAATGTTGGTTTAAACATGACTCTATAGAACTTACCTTTGATTTGAGATGTTCTACATAGACCTCAAAATGTACTGACTTGTGAGTTCAGAGCACTGTGATACTTGAGAGGCTTTAAAAAGATGATTTGCTAGAAAGTAGTTGTCATGTCTACTCAAAAGATTTCGATCTCTTCGATTTCATGCGTGTACTTAACAAAGAGAACACAACAGAAGCAAAATATCTATGTGAAAAATAAACAAATTTCATAAAATTTAGGAGGAAGATACTTCATCTTGCTCTCAGCACTATAAGGGGTCGTTTGGTAGAGTGTATAAGAATAGTGTTGTATAGGGTGTATTAATAATGTTGGAATTAGTATGTGAGATTATTTCTAATCTACTATTTATTTTGGTGTATTAAAAATAACATACATCGCATAGTTTCTAAAAAAATATTTGTTTACAAAATACCCTCCACAATTTTTAGTTTGTACTTGTCGGGGGAATTGTCTTTAACCATGTTGTATTAAAAACCCTTATATTACTAATACCGTGACTTGCTATTTATTAGAAATACATAGGATACTACCATGTTGTATTAAAAACCCTTATATTACTAATACCGTGACTTGCTATTTTTTTTTTTTTTTTTTTTTTTACTACCAGATAGGGTGTTGTATTAGTTATATACATAGGTTAAAAAATTGTACCAAACAAGAAATTAATTACTAAGACCAATGTATGCATTATTTTCTCTAATATCTTCTACCAAACAACCCCTTGGAGGGATAGCAGATAAGTATATAAAATTTGCTAATACTAATGCATAAGGGCAGGTTACTCTGAAGCAGCTGCTGCATGCCTGTTGCTGGAGCAATGAATTGCAGGACTTTAAGAAGCACAGTTTTGAGCAGGGAAAACTTTAACTACTAAGTCTGGTCCAGTTTATGTGACCTTATTTCCTCTTTAGTCTTAAAATGAGTTGCCTTTTCTAAATTTAGAAAGCAATTCAACTTTAAACTTTCTATTTTGCCCTTAATCATAAGCTTTTACAACCACACAAATGTTATGATATGTTTAAGACCATAGGTTTCAGAAAACTTTTTTTCTTTCTTAAATTGCGTGTTTTGTCGAATATGAATTCACATAAACTGAAACGGAGGGTTTACTTCATACCACATTAAAAGACAACTTAACATTTGTGCTTTGAAATGAACGGATCATATAGAGGGAGGGGAATGTAAACTAACAAGAACATTTCTTTTCTCATAACAGCAAAGAAAACATACATGCTCCACACGAGCATTCGTTTTTGTTGCTCTTTTTTTTTTTAAAAATCAAAATCATCCTGATTAGGCTTTGGTGAAGTGAGCAAAGCCGTATAAAGCCTGAGCCTGTCCTCTGTTAACGAAGAACATCGAGACAACGGTCGTCTTGGTCGAATAAACGACAACGATGTGAGTGTCAACCGGTGTCTATATCTCCTCCAGGCCAACTGAATAGCAACAGCTCCCCAAGTTCGCCATCCTGGAGAATAATACCTGGCGCTTCTCTTAACTTTTTCGTTCACAAATGTGTAGCGAAAATGTTGAGTGACATACTTGACATCGTCTGCTTCGAGGCCAAACGCTTCTGTGGTCTCAAGAGTCACTAGTGACGATGAGGACGGCGGTAGACGCTCCACGAAAGGTTTCCGGAGGCACCTGTTGGGAAAAAAAGAAAGAATGAAGAAAACAAGATTTAGGCTTGAAACATGTCAAAAATACGAATTAATACTGTTGTGGAATTGAGTGCAAATAGTTTGATAGTCTGTTTATCTAAGTTTTTAGGAAACAGAAGTGCTTATTTTAAAAATTTAAGGTATTCGGCCAAAACTTTGAAGAGAAAAAATAAGTGCTTTTAACCAGGAGTTTCTCGGATGCTGAAAAAGTATTATTTTTTCTCCAGAAAGTACTTTTAGAATTTTTGACTTAACACATATTCTTGTTATAATATTGGCAAAGGAGGACTCAATGATTATTCGTTCACTAGAAGCAAGAAGCTAAAGATTTTGGTCGATAGGGATCTCGTAAAAACTTTTTCCAATGACTGATATCATTTCTCAACACCAATAGCTAAAGGGCTTGATACTATCACTTGAATTTGGAACCTACATACTGATGTTTAGGGAATATAATCAGGTGCTATGATTTTATTTTAATGATTATCGCAACGTCATAGCAGACGAGACTATCAATCTCAGAGTGAATAAACCTTTTATGTACTACCAGAGACTATCAATCTCAGAGTGAATAAACCTTTTATGTACTACCATAGTTTTCTAGACCTGTTTGTTAAATTAATTAGCCAAATACAAACAACTACTCTCCGAAATATGAAATATTTTAAATCAACTGTAAGGAGTACCATGAGAGAAGTTCGTCACCACTGAAGTTTCCGGGGCCTAACATGCAACAACTTTTGACACCGTCTCGTAGTACTTGACTGCTCTGCAGATGGCCTCTCACTATGAATAACATTCTCTGAACTGGATCTCCTTCTCTTGTTATCTTTCAGAAAAAGAAAAAAAAAACAAATGTATAATTAAATGAAATCGTGGTGTCTAGGTTAGTTTGTGGGCATTTCGATTAATTCTATGACATATCTGTTACTTTCCACCCGCAACATGTTGTGGGGACACAAATATTTATATGACAATTAAACTTACTGTTTCCCCCTTTGTAAAAATCAAGGACTTGACGCGATCACATATGTTCTCCAGGACCAAGTTATCCATATGTTGAAATAAAGGAACCTGAATAAATATGTGCAAAAAATAATTAGTTTGGGCAATATATATGTTGAATGATTCTGGCCCAGATAAGTTGAGTTGATTGCATAAATGACCACTCAATTTTTATTTTATTTTTGTAACCAAAATAACATAACTTTGCTCAAATATCACAGAAAGTTACTATACTATTTTTATATTACAAGAATTATTCAATTTCCCCTGAGAATCACAACAATTCAACAACAATAACATATTATTATATTTTCATAAGTGGAATTTATAGACTTTTGTTTTCATTAAGTAAATTAATTGTGTGACTTTTTTATTTTAAAAAAGGCTTAGTAATTTCCATAACAATACTTTAATAAATAAACTCGATCGATTTTTTCGTTACAAAATATAATTTAATTACTTTAGTTGAAATAACCAACACCACCCACATTTAGGCCCGTTTTGTTATTTAGTCCCTTTTCGAACTAAGAATACACTGACTAATCAAATTCCAGAAATGGGTACGTATTTGTACTACAAGTCCTTAAAAATCCAAGTATTAATACTTCTTTCTTTTCAACTTATTCGACCGGTTTTGACATAGATATAAAATTTAAAAAAATAAAGAAGAGTTTTAAATCTTCTGATTCTAAATTAAAAATATGTAGAATATATCAAAATAATTTATAATGTTATATAATCTTAAACATGTTACATGAAAAATATAAAACTAAGAAGTTGCCACAAAAATAATATTTTTTTAAACAGACCGAAAAAGAAAGTAAGAGAAAGTTTACCTGTCTAACCAAGTCCAAACAAAGATGATATTTGATGTCTCTTCTAAGGCCCTCAGGAAGGTTACTTATCATCTCACATTCATCAACTCCTCTTGTTGCTGCAAATGTTTGCCTTTCATAATTTCTGACTCTTTGCTTGAATCCTTGAGGCAACCTTCTTCTCCTCATCCACCATTCTACATTTCTCATCTTTAGTTGCATTGCTTGTTTCTTTGATGTTGTTGCATGCAAGAATACCTTCACAAACATTATAATTACTATAATATGAGCATGATATATACAACACCGTTACGTTGTTTGGTTGCTGATTAGGAAGTGAGTTGTTTACGTATTAAAGTTGGTATAGTAGCTACTAATATATATACACTATACTCCTATGTTTGACAACTTTATGGTGTTTGGTCATCATTTTATAATTCTACAAAAATAAAACATGTAGTATATGTTATGAATCAATTTAAGTATTATTTTATGCAAGATATATAGAAGATGAAATAATGAAATCCTGCTTAAACTAATCCTACATACGTAACTATAACCAGCAACCAAACGACCCCTAATAACATTTCATGTTCTCTATTGTCAATGTTAGCAATGACAGAGTCAGAATTTACACCAAAGCAATTCAAAATTTAAAAATAAAAATACACTAAGAAGTCAAGAAAATTCAAACATATTTCTTGCATATATGCATGTATGTTTAGGAAGATTACCTTGATATTACCAATCAACATGGTGACCAGAAGTAGACCAGTAGTGAGAACAATGATTATGAATACATCTTCCAGCCAATCTGTTGTGCTCTCCAAGTTGCCGAAAGTACTGCATGTAGTATAATTAACTCAAATATTCTGATTTGTTTTCTTATACTAAAGTGACAAGAAATATTTATGTTCTGCATCAAAAATACTGAATTCAGAGATGAAAATAATGTCTCCACAACGCTACATCTGCCTTTGATTGCTTCAACTAATGGTTATTAAGTGAGACGTTTAAAAGATAGATCAAACACAAGTGCTCCTATGACTAAGACTACTAAATATTGTTTTTAACAAGTGTACAAATATTTCAAAAAAGACAGATAATATGACTGAAGGTTGGGGAAGGTTATTTAATGGTAAGAGAGGGTTACCGTACATACAAAAGTCATTCAATTCTTCTGAAAACTCTCTCTTATTAATCGATCAAATAGTATAAAAAAACGTATCCTATTTTGTAGATAGGCAAGGAGAGTCGCCTTTTAAATTAATTAAGTAGATCATAGAAGAAAGTAGGTACGTACGTACCTAAGAGTCATGAGACCCCAGAAGATGGGAAATAATATTTTCTCGAAACGATTCTCGTTAGTAACAAGTTGAACAGTCCATTTATAAACTCCATAATCAAAATTGTCTTCAGAGGCTAGACATGTTGATCTTGCAATTTTGGTCTCTCCCCAGATGATTCTACTTTTATGCTTTACCAAACTACTTGTTCCATAAAATATTTGCTCTTCACAGGCCAACATTCTTAGGCCACAACCATTTGTAACTCTGCACTGTTCTTTCAAACATTTTGCTGCCCTTTGGATTCCTAGCAAGTACCAACATGCTCCCACTGCCTGTGTATATGCCCATGTTTTAGAGTTTAATTTTTGTTTATCGTCAGTATAAAAAAATAATTTATACGGTCAAATTATTGAGAAATTAACCAAATGCCCAACTACATACATATACTTCATAGGGGTCCTATTACCTCCTTGGGCCATGGCCAGAGCTACAATGGTACCAGGGTGGTCAGTTGAATATCCTTTGTCGAAAAATTATAGGATTGTCAGCTGAACATTTTTTTGAAATAAAAAGGAATGAGTTGGATTAGATATTGAGTACTTTAGTGTGGGTTGGATTTGGTTTTAATTTAGTTCAGGTTCTAAATTAGTGATTTACCTTTTTTTTTAAAAAAAATAAATCAAATTTTCACATCATTAATCCTCATCAAATAATGCATAAAATTAAAGTGAACTATATATATAAAATAAAATGACTTTTAACAGACAAAAAAGTAAATAGTGAACCTTGATGGTTAATCACCCCAAAAGTTGAATGACCAGCCAGACAATCAACTATATCAAACTTACTCTATATATTAATTATAAAAATCAATGTTAATCTAATTTAATTTTGTTTCAAAATATATCTAAAAATCAACGCAAGAAATGTAACACCTTTCGTTCATTTTTACTTGTTCATTTTGAATTTTTACACATTCTTTAAGAAATAATGATCAATATCTAATCTTGAAATATGATTTAGAAAATAAATAGTTAATATTAAGGATAAAACAGAAAAAAACAATTACTTTTTTTTAATATGTTCAAAAGTGATATGTAAAAATAAAAATCTATTTTCAAAATATTAAACAAGTAAAAATGAACCAAGCGAGTAAAATAGTGTACTCACATGAGATGCAACAAAATAAGCAATCAAGTTAAGAGCAATTCCCCACCAAACAGTGCCAAAAATGTATCCAGAGAGATTCTGCATGCGTCGTAATAGGCAAACGGAGTGATAAATTTTGGGCAAATACTGAAATAGAAACATTATTAACAATACTGTCATCACTGTTGTTGTATATCCTTTCTCCAGTAAACTTGGAATTCCTACCCACATCACTATCTGCAAACAAATATTTTATTAATTAATAATTTCTCAAACTTCAAAAATTATACTTTTTCTAATTTAGTATTTTTTTTCTTTTCTGATAATTTTTTAATTCTAATTTTTCATGTGACATATTTAGAGGACTACAAGATTTAGTTTAGGATCACAAAATTTAAAATCTTGTTTACTTTCTTATTATACTTTGTGGCATATTAAAATTAGATAAATAAATTAAAACAGAGGAAGTAAAGCTATTTTATGTTAATAAAAATATGGATACTACTATTAATTGAGGTAATCTTTTTTATTTTTTTATTATTATTGTTGGTGTTTGATCAATTAAAATCTTGCGGCTTCAAGAGACATTTTATGCATATCACTATCAGAAATTCAAGTTTAGCAGCCGTTTCTGTCCTTACATATATTTTAAAAAAATATAAAATACTATGAAATATGAAGTTTGAAAATTATCCTTCCATTTATTTTTATTTGTCCACTATACATTATATACTCAACAAGTATATACTCAACAAGTTTAAAAAAATAAGCAAGTGTCTTACGCCTTCAAATTTGAGGAACCCATGTTTTTTTTAGTTATAATAGATTATAGGAGTAGTTATTTTTTAAAAATAAAATAAAATACTATTGAATACTATTCATATCATCAAAGGACGTGGTGCAGTAGATAAAACTGTTCTTCCCTTAACCAGAAGTCTCGAATTCGAGTTCTAGGTATGAAAAAAATCCTTGGTAGAGAGTCTTCCCCTGAATGGCGCCCTATGCGACGCGAATCCGAATTGGTCGAACAGTGACAGAGCCAAAATTTTGACTAAGGAGGTTCAAAATATAAAGAAGTAGACACACGAACTAGTCGAAGGGAGTTCGACATCTACTATATATACATAAAAAAATATTTTAACCACGTATAAATAGTATAATTTTCTGTTGAAGGGAGTTCGGATGAACCCCCTAACTCCAAGGTGGTTCCTTCACTGACTTTAATACGGATATTGAATATCGAAAGAGAAACCAAAAATAATTGTTTATCAACACTTTTTATTAATTTCAACACTTTTATACAAACACCTAATTACTTATTTATAAAATTAATCTCAGTAACTAGAACTATTTTTTAGCACTGTTTATATTCTACTTTTAAACATCTAACCCAAACGGGCTCTGAGTACTGTTGATGACTCAAAAGCTTTTTTTCAAGAAAAAATAGACTTGGGAGACATCCGTGAGGTAGACTACTCATCATTAAATTATCGTACAAATTTGTTTGAATTCCTCTTTTTGGTTCACCTTTGTGAGTACAGAGAAAAGCCTATTGTTGCGGTTAGAGGTGGAGTCAGAATTTAAAACTTATAAATTTGAGACTCTAGTCCTATTAAGTTAATGGATCCTAAAAGTAACAATTTGAGTTTCTAATAATAATAAATTCACACATATTTAACAGATGTCTTAAAAATAATATAGAATTTTGATTAAGCTATTGAATTCGACTGAATTGATAAGGCAATTGTATTCTAACTTAGTCCCGACAACTCAATAAAGTTATCACTGCGTGCATAAGAAACAACGGCCATGACATGCATGCCTTTTGTCTTCTTTTACTAACGATTTCCTACTAAAATACAAAACATGCATCACCATTTTATCGTCACGACATTGTACATACCACAAAAGAAAAATCACATCATAGTAGCATCAATCTAGGTTTGTTTTCTTTAATTCTTTTTGTTTAGCTTATATTGCATCGATCAAACATCTAGACAAAACATTATACAATTTATTAGTCAATTATATGTATTCAACAAACGCACCTGAGGTAAAGGAAGGATGACAAAGAGATCGAAAAAGAAACCCTTCTTAGATTTCAAGTATCGTAAGGCCACAAAACGTCGAAGACTCTGGTCATGATGTAGTCGAGGACGACTACTATTTATTCGATTATCATCCATTTCATCATCGTAAGGACGTGATTTATGCATCTTAAATTGTAACCACATGTTCCATAAATGTAAAGCATCGGTCATGCACCGAAGAACCATGACCGTTACCGCGAACCAACCGTCGATGAAGAGACACATGCAACTTTCGCTTATAGAAAGGGCGTAGAAAAAGAGAGGATCCACGAAAAGCCCCATGGCGCATACTAATAAGAATACGCGGTTCCATTCTTGAACCCAAGGCGCTCTAGGGTCTATGACTTTCCAAGAAAAAAAGTCTGTTAGTCCTCCTCCTCGATCACGACCATGACCACAACAAATGTTGTAGTCATTAGAATTATTATCTTCTTTTTCATCATTTTCTATTTCTTCAAGGTTATCTTGCTCTTCCTTGTCCTCGTCATCGTCATCACTATAATTATTTGATAGTTCAAGTTCATGATGACTAGTCATTAATTTTTTTTTGTGTGCGCTATCTTTTTCTTTTATGGGATTGGGATATGGAGAAGGGTAATTTATTTGGTGAAAGAAATGTAGTTGGCTTTGGGAAGAGAGAAAGTTAATGAAGAAAATATACGCACTGATATTTTTGGAGTTGGGGGGGATATATAATTTGAAACAATAACAAAGAAGAGGACATAAATTATTGTAGATATGGGAAGAGCATAAGATGACAAAAGTAATAGGAACTTCCATGACTGCCCCTATGTAATTACAATGATACATAGCAAGAAATAAGTTTAAAAAGTAATCAACGAACTTGGTTTTTGAATTTTTGAAATTAATATTAATGATTTATAATTTATTAATTTTTGCAAATTACTGCATAATTAAGTAATTTTAAATTTTTAAATTTTTTTGCAATAGATGAAAAAACACTTCTAATGGGGACAATTCATTTATATCGAACAAAGATCGAGGGAATATTATTTTTACCAACTTCGAGTACTGTTGGCTATCTGATGGAGACATTAATATGGGACCAAATAAATTCTTTTGTAAGCTAATGTATGTAATTTACGTAGCTAAGAGGCATTTAACTTTTTGGAGAAAAGGCATACTTTGTGTAACTTTTGTTTGTCATTTAAAGTACCTTTTGTAACTTTAATTTTTTTGTTAGCGCGCTTTATTTTGATCCTAACAAGTAATAATATAACACTTGTATCTCAGTATTTTATTAACGTTTTAAACTTTGGACTGCATCATGTATCTTGCTTCACTGCCCCTCTACTTAAAACACACATGCGAAACACACATGCTATCGCATGTGTAGCGTTTTTATATTTTGTGTCATCAAAACGTTACATGTGTCATAAAAAATAAGGTAAAATTACAATTCCTTTTGGTCCAATTTATAGGACACAACTTTTTTTGTTGGTCAATTTTATAATGAATGATACATTTTTATATTTAGTAACAATTTAAATTTGAAATGCTCAGTTTATCCTTAATAAGATGATTTATATAGTCACCTAAACATCTATCACTTATTTTAGATCAAAAATTTCAAAAGTAATTTTTTTACGTAACTCTATGCTCAGCCAAACTAGATCATATAAATTGAAATGAAAAGAGTATTTGTTATGTCATGTTTATAAAAAAATATTGAGAGTGTTGTTCTATATATAATTTAAATTCGAAAAGTAACAGAAAAAAATGTGGTGGTGGGGGGGGGTGGGGTGAAAAGGGGGGTAATTTAGGAATAAGAAAATAGATAGGGGTGGGACAAAGAGAAGTTGAGTAGGACAGGTAGATTGTGGGGAAGTTAGCAAAGGGGCAAAGGTCATATTCATGAATAAGTTTGAACAACACAGGTTCTTCGCACTTTCCCTCCTTTTGTTTGTTTCTTAATCAATTATTATACCAAAGAAAAATTATATATGTATATGCTACAAATATTACAACTTTCTTCGTTTAAATTTTTTGTTTTATTTTTATTTGACACAAATTTTAAAAAGTAAAAAAAAAAAAATTTTAATGACAGATATGTCAATTGGCATTAATGACAGATATATCAAAATGTACTTTAATTATTGTAATCTTAAAAATGTCATTAAAAAGTTAAATTTAAAAAATTGTAAAAAAAAAAAGAAAGATATTTTTTTAAAATAGATTAAAAAAAAATTAGGTAAGTAAATCGAAATGAATGGGATACTTGTTATAGTTTCAGAATTGAATCACTTTCTTCAACCAAAAAAAGAAAAACAAAGAATTGAATCACTTACTA
Organism: Solanum dulcamara; assembly: GCF_947179165.1. Lineage (NCBI taxonomy): Eukaryota > Viridiplantae > Streptophyta > Magnoliopsida > Solanales > Solanaceae > Solanum > Solanum dulcamara. The sequence continues at coordinate 9,068,369 of NC_077246.1, read as the reverse complement.
AGGAAACACAATTTACGTACACAGCCGTCATTAACTTGAACTCATCATCCCATATTTCTTATCCATCAATCTTATGAAATATATATATAAAAAAATATTATTAATTTTATTTCATTTTGTTTGTCTTAATATAATTCGATACAAAGTTTTAAAAATAAAATAGATTTTTAAATTTTATGATTTTAAATTAAATATGTGTGCAATATATCAAAATGTTCTTTGAATTTTATGATTTTAAATATGTCAGGTAGGATATTGAAATGTAAAAAGTTACTAAATATAAAAAATGATATTCTTATTAAATATTATAAATAAAATAATACAAACAAATTAAAATAGAAAGAGCAGTATATCCCAACTTCTTTTGCTACTAGTAGATATGCCTTGTCGTCTTGGGCTATGGAAGTTAAAAGGTAGAAAAGTATTGAAAACACTCTTGAAATTAGTGTGAATTATTAGTTTCTTCCCCAAATTATTGTCAGTCTTAAAAAAACTCTTTTACTTGATTAATTGATCTTAAATACACTCCTGATCTGCCATAAACTCTTATAAAAACGTGAGACTGTTAATAAAAAATCGAGAGAACGGAGGGAATATGAAATAGTCACTCATAGGGAAATGAATATTAGTAGGCTAGAGATTTTAATTAAAAGAGACTTTTGAGTTATCTATTTGAGGATATAGGACACAAGTTTTAAAAATTGGGTAAAAGGGACTCTAGTATAATTAGGTATTAATGAGTTATGCTAATTTAAAAAAGAATATTTTTATACACCCCAAAGTTTTGTTATTTACAAATAGGTCCAACATATAAGAGGGTTGTAAAAAATACCTAAACAACTTAGGGTTGTTTAAATATCTTCTGGTTGTTTGAACTAAACAACTTTTGATTGTTTAAACAACTTCTGGTTGTTTGAACTAAACAACTTAGGGTTGTTTAAATATCTTCTGATTGTTTGAACTAAACAACTTTTGGTTGTTTAAATAATTTTTGGTTGTTTAAACAACTTTTGTTGTTTGAACTAAACAATTTAGGGTTGTTTAAATATCTTCTGGTTGTTTGAACTAAAAAACTTTTGGTTGTTTAAATATCTTCTTGGTTGCTTGAACAACTCATGTTTATATAAACATTTACAACATATCCTCTCTTCTGTTCTCATCTGTTTTCATCAATTTTTTAATATAGTTTTCACAATCAAATCGGAGTGAAGAAAAAAATGAGAATGACAACATCCGAAGAAGAAGAAGATGAAAACACAAAAAGTTTAAACAGAAAGGGAAAAACAGAGAAGGAAAAAAGTAAAGAAGTTAAGGAAGAAGAAGATGAAAGAAAAAGAAACAAGAGCGTTAAAAAAATGAAGAAAAGAGAAGAGAAGAGATGAGGGAAATGAAGAACAGAAGAGAGAAGAGAAGAGAAGAGGGAAATAGATAACATAAGTTTAAAAAAGTGGAGTAAATGAATAAAAATTAGGGTTTTATTAAAAGTTTTTGATCTTTTAATTTTTACCCTAAACTTTTAAATATTCTAATTCAACCCCATCTCTTCATAATTAACATCTAATTAAAAATTTATAATAAAAAAAATTAAAACAAAATACAAATTCCATATCCTTCATTTAACTCTCAAAGGTCCCTTTTACCTTATTTTCCCCACTTACTAATAAAGGTGACATATAGGTTTCACAGGAACAAAATAAATAGATATTTCATTTTAATATAATAAAATAAAATAATGAATAAGTAAAAATTAACCGAGAGTTTATCAAATAGTCACGAGTTAATACTATATTTGTCTACGACTTTCATTTGCTTGTTCCGCCGCACAACTATCAAGATTAAGAAAAATAATTCTCATATGTGACATAAAGTTTGAGATGAGTTGCAGTAGGTCCGAGCGAAACTAAAAAATTCTAAAGCAGTTTTTTTTGTTTTTATCCTCCCGAGCTTTTCTTTTTTATGATTCGAACTCATAATTTTAGGATTGAAAAAGAGCATTGTTAAATTAGATTTTAGACATAACTCACCCCCAAAAGCTAATTCAAGCTAATTCAAAGGAAGGAGGATTGTTCAAGCCTTATAAGGAGTCCACTCATCCCTTTAATCATCAATGTGGGACTATTGTCATTCTTCAACACTCTACTTCACACCCAATGCTTAGCATGTGATGCTAGGTTTTAGGCCTAACTCACACTCAAAAGCTAGCTCAAAGTCTTATAAGGAGTCCGCCCATCCCATTAACCACCAATGTGAGTTTGTTGTCATTTTTCAACACCTCACCTCACACTTAGTGCTTAGCATCTGGTGCGTGGGCTATTTTAATTTCGGGGGCCAACATTGGGTGAGACGGATCCTGCTCTGATACCATGTTAAATTAGGTCTTAGGCCTAACTCACATCCCACAAGCTAAGGATTGTCCAAGTCTTATAAGGAATCCACCCATCTCATTAACCACCAATGTGTGAGACTTTTGTAATTCTTCAACAAACACTACTTACCATTGAAGCAACTCCCTCCTGTTATTGTTTTATGAATAATGTAATTTCTCAATGTAGGGGAATCCATTGAAACCCTAATTTCTTCAACTTAATTCTTCCTATTGGGTCCGAACTTTTCCTATTTGTGGTCCTGATCCATCCTCTTGTCGCAAGTTATCTATTCACGCTTTAAATTGATTTTGTGACAACTTAACTAATCAATTTGCTCTTTAGTTTTGATACATAGTACATGAGTGTTGGTATGTTCTCCAAGGTTTCTTGTACCTAATGCAGTCTTAACAGATAATTACTGAGAAAATCTTTTTCAATTGTAGTTTGTTCATAGATGGAGCCTGTTTCAATGTATTGAACTGAACATGGGCGGATCTAGGGGCCGAGAGTGTTCATCCAAATTTCCTCAATAAAAAATTACATTGTATATATAATGTAATTTATATATATATATATATATATATATATATATATATATATATATATATATATATATATATATATATATATATATATATATATATTAGGAGGTTGATTTGATAATTTAGGAGGTTCAAAATTCACTTAGAGATTCCAAATTCAAATCTCAAGGAAGAAAATCTTTGATCCGCCACTAAAACTGAACCCAATATTTCGACATAGGACATAAATATATATAAGAAAAACCACTTCAATTTCAAATTAATACAAAATTTTGAATCTATAATTTCGAGAGTACAAGAGTACTTCAATGCTAGGAAATTTAGAGATTGAACTCATTAAATTAAACCCTAAATCCGTCTTTGTTGATTGAGATGTATGATTTGTTGTTTCATCTGCAATATGCAAATGTACAGTGGGGGTCTAAGTGTGAGTAGGATGGAATTCAGCAGAGGAGCACATGAAGTTATTTTGTATCAGTCATCTGTTTCAGTAGTATCTTTGCTCATTCAATAATCTATATGGCACTTTTTGGCCTGAGATGTTGTCAAATATGTATCCATCCATCCCAATTTTTGTGACTCTCTAATTTTAAATCATATTTAAAAAGTTTTTCTTTTTTTGTTAAATTTGGTGTTCAATTAAATATCTTCACATAAATTGAGACACTAAAAATAATTTAATTTGGAGTCAAATGCCTATTTAAGCCACAAAGAAATAAAAGTGACACAAATAAGCCACATTTTCAAAATGTAACTAAAATAGGCTTAGTATAAAATTTTATTCCGTTCTATAAAAAAAATTAACAGCAACCGTTAACTGTGAACGTCTAAATTTTAGTGTAAAACGGAACTCTTTCTTACACTTTATAAAGTGTAACTATTTTTTACACTTTAAATTGTGTCTCTTTATGACCTCTTTATGTAATTTTTGCAGTGTTTGTAATACAATTATATTGATATGGCATATCAAGAAAACGGAAAAAATTATTATGTTATATATTTTTATTTTGTTTAATTTCGAAGCTCCACAAGCTCTATTTAAGGATGGTCAAAAATTACACCGTCAACATCTTTAGTCCTCTATATTTTTCAGTCAATCTCAAAAATATCTTCTAACCAAAAGTTAGAGTTTTAATTTATTGGGAAGGTGAAATTACACATGACGGAAACACAATTCAATATAATTGTCTCCCCAAACACAATGCTAAGTATTCACTTAATGTCCGATTTCAAAAGTTTCTTTCATCAATTTATAAAAGGATGGATGTAAATAGTACCAATTACGATTTGACTGTAGTTGAAAAATATCCAACTTCATTTTTATCACAGGGACAAGTAAATTTCGGGGAGTGGATTATCTATAATGACGAATCATTGACCGACTTTTTGAAGGCTTCAAGTGATTACATATATCAAATCAAGGTAATTTGTTAATTCAATTGGGTTTTTTATTCATGAATAGATAAGTTCGATTTTATAAAGAGACACAATTTAAAGCGTAAGAAAGAGGTCATAAAGAGATACAATTTAAAGTGTAAGAAATAGTTTCACTTTATAAAGTGTAAGAAATAGTTACACTTTATAAAGTGTAAGAAAAAATTTCGTTTTACATTAAAATTTAAACGTCCACAATTAACGGTTGCTGTTAATTTTTTTTCTAAAACGGAATAAAATTCTACACTAAGCCTATTTTAGTTACATTTTAAAAATGTGGCTTATTTTTATCACTTTTATCTCTTTTGTGGTTCAAATAGGTTCCGAACTCTTTAATTTGTAGGCAACAGCCGTGACAGACGCTGGCATTTCTGGCATATATTAACATAATTTGTACTCTTTCTTGAGCTTTTGCTGTTCCCTGGAATTCTTTCGTGCCAAAGCAAGATTTCTGTTTCCATATGGTCCCTCCTGTTTACAGCCCACATGGAATATGCTTTGCAGGAAAAGCTCAGAAGCCTCATAGAGGCAGATCTACCACGGGTACTGTGGATTCAACTGAATATATTGTTTTACCACATCATAATTTACCCATTTAATCTGCCTCTTTATACCATAGTTGAAATCGATGTCACCATTCTAGGTAAAAACTTTGTTTCAATTTTGCAATGTGAGAGAACAAGGGTGTTGCAAGAAGCTAACTAAATACCGTGACACGAGCCTAGTTTTCCTCACTCGACAAGAACATATGAGATCACAAGTCACCCCACACGATCATTGCGTGAACAAGAATTGGAGATCAAATACGGGCAGATTTCCTGCTAATGATCAAGATGTTTAGTCGACTCTCTGCATAATTGATTACTTTGTCATCTCGAGCAGTTTTACTAGTTCGGAGAATTCAAAGTTACCTGGAACATCTTGAAATCACCCCCCAGAAATACCAAATTGGTTTTAGTATCGATAGGTTAATGCTGATTCGCCAGACATCAACACTATGAACTTCCCCCCCAAAAAATAAATAACGGACCCTCCAATTCCACTTACTAACAAGCTTGATGTATCACTTGTGAAAAACTACAATCTCATATTCGTTGTCAAGATATACCAACAGAGTGACTCAGTCCTGCACTTTGTCTGGAACGGAACGCCTCCAGATGCCAGCCAAGGCACTGCCAAATATCGAGTGACAAACACTAGAAACTGCACATGGTACTGCAGTAAGTGGATTGCCAAAGTGCTGAGTGGCTAGAACTACTCCAAGAACCGAGTTCTGCAACAAACGTAGTACGATTTAATGACAACACAGAGCCTTACTAAAAGATATGATATATTAAGGGCTTGTCTAACTATTCAAATTCCATCTTTCCCATGATTGTTTTTCAGGTGCCATTTTGGCAATACATTTATGAATATTTTCTACAGTTATATACTGAGGATTGAAAGCGAACAAATATTTTCTTACCTGCATGCCGACTTCAATAGATATTGTCCTTGAGGAGGATACATCAACTCCAAGCATCCTCGCGAGTACATAACCAAAGATGAAGCCAGACGCATGAAGAAGAGCAGTAGCTAAGACAACCTGTTGACCTGACATAAGGATTGCAGAAGAACTCTGCGCAATTGCATTTCCACAAAGAACTGCAACAGTTGCTACAGCAATAGGTGGCATCAACGGAGACACAATTTTGACAAGGCTTTTGAAATACTGATTCAGAAATGCACCAGCTAATACAGGAAGAAGCACCACCTGAACTTTGGCAGGGTTTATAGTTTATTATGACAAGCTACGATACTGATAAGCCAATATCTAGATGAGGAAATGGACCTGTAAAGTGGACATGAAAAGTCCAGCTGCATCTACTGCAACAAATTGCCCTGCCAGTTTCTGTGTTAGAAAAGGGGTCATCACCTGCATGTGTAACCAGAAAGTGCAATCAACTTAAGGGAGCTCTCACATCATCAAATAGGGATGAGAGCATCTCCAAGGGTATTAAGGGAAGTGTGAGATATATTCAACAATAAAAGGAAGTGTGGCAACTTTTTCCACGTTGCTTAAGAATACAACGGCCTGCCAGTCTTAGACAAAAGTGCTCTGGTGGTTTATTATTTGGCAAGATGATATAATGCTTTGTTTATTAGATTTAGATATCCATTTGTGTCTTTTATAAGCAGTCCCATACACGGATTCAACTACCAATAATTTTTCTGTTATAGTTCAACACGGATCAACTATCTAAGAAAACTACGTATCAAGAAAACAATTGAAGAACCTAATCTTCTTATATTCTTCAGTATCCAGAAACACTTTCATGTTCTGGACTTGATACATCTTATGACCATTCAATACTCAGTTTTACGCTTTCTAACCCTGCACCTTGATTGCAGTCTAGAGGTAAATTAGCTGGACCTGTTTGCACAACCACTCTGATGGTAGGGGTTAATTGAATTTTTTAAATTAGCTGTGACTTTTGAGCCAAGGGTCTTTCGGAAACAACCTTTCTATCTCCATGAGGTAGTGGTAAGGTCTGCGTACATCCTACCCTCCCCAGACCCCACTTGTGGGATTTCATTGGGTATGTTGTTGTTGTTGTAACTAATGCTGAAGACTTCACTAGACATATTTTTTTTCACTTGAATTTCAAATTCATCCCGTCTATATCTAGTGTCGACATTGACGTTTCATTTTTGTCTCTGACTATGGTAACAATTGACTGCTTTGACATTCTTATTGCACTTGTATTGCTCTTAGGAGGAAATAGACCAACTCCTCCAAATGCTTACATGCTTTTGGGAGTCGAGAGAATTCTAACACAAAAGTAACTTGAAAAAGAAGCTCCCCGAATTTATTTTAGTTGATTGTTGATTGTTCTGCCAATAATGCATTTCTTTGTTGGCCAGAAGCTTTAATCTCAAGAGTAAATAGGTTACACATTTCCCAGTAAGAACTATCTCGTGAAAGTTTCTTTTAGGAACTAACTGTTTTAGGTCAATTATTCTTGGGATGCATAAAACACATGACACCCTATGCACAGATATAAATGTCTTATATTGGATAAGATATTCGTCAACCAAATAATGAAATAAAAGCTACCAACCACAGCAGATAGGGTACTTGCAGCAGTCATCAAAACTGAAAGCGCCACGTTTCCACTGCAATAAAATGAAGAATCAACACCTAGTAGGTATTATAATGAAAATAACAGGAAAGAAGGATATATTAAATAATGATGATATAAAAGAATCTTCGAAATGTCAACCTACCGTGCAATGTAAGTGACAATGTTACTTGCCGTCCCTGCAGAGTAATGCATGAAATGCTTAGTGAATGCCTATAAGTAGAAGGCTTGCAAAGGAGTTTAGCTGAGCATACCTCCAGGACAGCAGCCAACCAATATCAAGCCTGCTGCATAATGGGATGGCAAATTTAATAGCTTACTAACAAAATATCCTGATAAAGGCATCACCTACACCAGAAAACAGCCTTTTAACTTATCTATGCCAAAGAAATTGAGCAGAACATATATCTTTTTGGATGTTTGTGGGATAAACTGCAAATCTAATGCAGGTAATCATAATTGACAACGAAATGACTAATTAATGACAAGGTAACCAGAAACATGGACAAGTTCAATCAATACAGAACACATTTAATTAGAGACATCACAAGAAGTGCAATATTTTGAACAAATAAAAGAAGATGACAAATAGAACATACAATTAGTTTAACAAGAAGAAAACAAGGTCCAGGGGAGCATACATTTGTGTTGCAATCAACAACGACATTTGGGGAGGGTAGTGTTTACCCTTGAATTGCACAAAGGACACAAAATTACATTTTGAACATGGAAAAGGGTGAGATAAGATACCGAATACTGAAGGACGAAACCACATAATAACTCTTTGGGCATGGCTAAAGCAGCACGAAGATCATCGAAAGTAAGAGTCATTCCCATGCCAAGCATGGTGAGTGTGATACCCATCACAGTCCATTGGGGTTTGACCCAATTGTATGAGCTAGGTTTAAGCAGCCCAATCAAGCAACCCAAAGCTACCCACAAAGGAAACAAAACAGAAATCGCTTCCCCAACACTTTGGATCCAATCCCCAATGCTTTTATTCTTGCTGTTATCATCAGCTGCAGTAATGACAGTTGACGAATTTGAACACAGAAGCGGTCTCCTGGATATTTGTGAAATGGGTTTTTGATTCAGAACAAGATTTCGTGATTGTAAAAGTAAATGGGAGTTTGACAAGTGAAGTGAACAAGTTGTGGAGATGTAACATTCATTCTTGTGTATAAATCTTCTTTTTCTTGAGTGATTGATGTAACAGCTATTTGGTGCTGACACTAAAGCCAGCATTTTTTCCCCCTGTTGAATATTGCCAGTTCTGCTACTACTCATGGTCCATCGTTATAAACTTACCAGTTATATGGGTACAATAAATGTTTTTTTAAAAAGAATTTATCTAGAGTAACTTTTTTATAAAATTTTGAATATTTTAAATTATTAATTATTGATATAAATTTAAATTAACTAAGTAGTTCTTCACCCAAATAGTACTTGTTGAATCTAACTAAAATCCCTTTATTTTCTATAATGGCTACATAATATAATAATATTCTAGCTACCTCTTTATTATTTTGATAATGTAGGAAAAAATAATATAACTTCAATTTCTTTTTCTACGTGGAAAATCATATATTTTAGACTCGATGTATAGCAACAGTAAAATGTCAAAAGAGGTCAAAAATGAAAGATACTTTAGAGGTTGTTTGGTAGACGATCTTAAAGGTGAATTATGCAGGTATTAAATCTTGCATAAGTAATATAATGTTTGGTAATTATTTAAGAGGGAAATTATTTATATATAAAATTAGTATGGTATTTGATTTTGCAATTTATAATTCCTTAGAACCAATATAACTATATAAGTTATGAATCAATCCATATACTATTTTATGCTAGATAAAATATGAAATAATTAATACATGAATAACTAATCTCTGCATAACTAATACCTACATAAATTACATCATAAATAATTTCTACATTACTAACATTTACATAACTCTAATTAGCTATCAAACCAACCTCTGTGCCACAAAGCCTGTATGATGTAGCTAGAAGATTACCAAAAAAAAAAAGTAGTAGAAGAAACCTAGTAGAAGAATTAGAAATCAGCAAAATATGACCAAATGGAAAGCCACAATGTAATTAGAATTTGGCGTAATTGAATGTAATTATATTCTTTGACATATTTGGTAGACCAAGTAATTACTTAATAAGAGAGGAATTGAGTGTAATTGAAGGGAAGTAATTACACTCTTCAATTTCTAAGGGAGGGTAAGGAATTGATGAAACTTTTTAAAATTCTTCTTTTATTTATATTTATATTTTTTTATTTTAATTTATTTTTTATTTATACTATTTTTTAAAAAATATTTTTATTATTCTAATATTTTCTAAATAAACCCAAACATTTAACTAACGTATCAAACGGATTCCAAATAAAAATCCTAACATGATTTGAAACCCTCCTCCATGGCTGCTGGACGTTTCTCTGTTCAAAAATGATGAAAATAAATGTTTTGAAGTCCAAAACACCCGGCGGTCAAATTTGAGCAGATCCAAGACTTGATTTTTCAGGACAGTCTACGATAAAACAGTCATAATTTTTTACTCCTATATCAAAATAACGAATGGTTTGATGTTCATAAAACTAGACTCAAACAACTTTAATTTAATATATTAAAGATCCTCTGACCTTTTATATATTGAGAGATATACTCATCCCAAGTCAACCCATAAACAAAATTCTATCAAAACTTTACAGCCCATAAACAAAATTCTATCAAAACTTTCTTAGAATAAATCTGTCAATTGAAATTTTTGTTTCAAGACTCCCTTTGACCTCTAATTTCTATCTAAAAATTTCAAGTGATTTAATATAGTTGTTCCTTGATATAATCACCAAATTACCATTATTCTCCCGACATCATAATGATGATTGACATAAAACACGATTAATCGACTTATCAAATATATAAAATTGTTATTTTAAACATTATGGGGTCTTACAACAAAATTAAGAAAATAGAGTTTTACTCTCAGCAGCAGTTGAAGAACTTGTTTGGATTGGTTTTTGGCTTATGACTTTTGACTTATAAGTCAAAAACCATAAATTAGAAATTCTAACTTATATCTTTTGATTTATTTTTGTTATTTTGCGTTAAAAATAAGTGCTTATAAATATTTTTTAACTTTATTCAATACTTCAAAACTGTTTAAAATAAACCAATCCAAAACAGATACTTATCTTACGTAGGATGTTAGAACTTTTTAGTACTTTCCATTGAAAAAAAAGAAGATGATAATACTATGGCCTGCCCATAGTCCAAATAGTCTCTCAGTCCAAGGCCGTGCATGCATGGACGCTTCATCAGCATACAATGACAAGCTAGCTCTGCCGACCACCAACAGGCAACTGGGCAGCAGGTTGTCTCTTCAATGGCAAGTAATGCTATTGTTTATGTGTCGCTCTACATGTAAAAAAGAAAAAAACTCACATGCATTTGAGCTTCCTAGGATTTCATATGTTTATTATAAAATCTTCAAATCAAATGAATATCCATAAGATACTTCAATACGAAGAAAACCTCCTGCATTTCCCACAAGTCACCCTAAACACTTGTAACTCTACTAGACTCTGTGACACTGACAATGCATGACACGTATATAAACCGCCTTTCTTTCTACTACGTATGACATAATAATAAAAATAATCCAACATTTTTTTGGAAACATAAACATAAATCCCATTAGATTTTTAGTTCATACTGTTTTTACACACTCTCTCTTTAGTTTTCCACCAATATTTCACTTGCAGATCTTTGTTAAAGACTATAGATCTTGCTTGTGTGTTTTAATTGGGAGGTGAAAGTTTTTCTGTTTTTTTTTTGGTTAAAAAAATAAATTAAAAAAAACAAAAAAAGGATGAAGATTCAGTGTAACGCGTGTGAGGTAGCAGAGGCAAAGGTATTTTGTTGTGCTGATGAAGCAGCACTTTGTTGGTATTGTGATGATAAAGTTCATGCTGCAAATAAGCTTGCCAATAAGCATCAGAGAGTTCCTCTTTCTGCTTCATCTTCACCCATGCCCAAGTGTGACATATGCCAAGTAAACTTTTTCTGTTTCAACAAATTTATGTGTCTCGTTTTGATTTAACGTGATTATTTTTAACTTATTAAGAAAAGATAATTCGTTTTTTAATTTTGTGAACTTAAATATTGTCATTAGTTATTAAATATATATATATATATATATATATAAATCATTTTTACCTATTTAGTTGCGTTCAAATTTTTTGGGCACTAAACCAGTAGTGCTTTCTACTGAAATCAGAAACTTAAGTCAACAACAGTAAAACATAGACTACTCCTGTTTCAATTTTGAAACACGTGTTCAAATGAAGGTGCATTTATTCTTCTCTCTTTTCTCCCTTGGTAAGTATTAGCATTCAAAAAAAGAATATTCCATTGTCCAAGTCTTGTTACACCTGTTTCTACTCGTAGGGCTGCATATCGGTCTAGTAGGTGTCATCACCCCAGGGAGACTGATTCTGACTATCCCAATTCGGGAGATTTGGTCCAACCAAGAGAGACATGGTTATCGATAGATATGTCAAACTGATATAGAATCATTAAGATATTGACATATTGGTTATCCATCATTATTGGTTCGGTTATCGATTTAACCATTAAGATTTGATACAAAAAATTATTGAAATTCATTTAGAAACACGGTGATAAATCAAATGAAGCAGGCACATGAAATCATTTAGATAGAGGAAGGATTACACAAATCTCATAATGTTAAAAGAACTAATTACATTCTATCCGTACTCTTTTCTCAATTATAAAAATCCCTTAAATTTGGTGGAATCAGGATACATTTCAAAACATCCTGATCATCACGTAAAGTAATGTATCCGACCGATACATCGCGTAAAGTGATGCATCAGACGTTTCGATGCATCACATAAGTGATGAATTGTATCTTATGTATCTTTGAATAGGAGAGAATAAGAATTTTTGTATTTTTTCGAAAGACAGAGAGATTTAGATAATATAATAAAATAAGTTGTGTATTTAGATAATTTAGATAATATGGTAAAATAAGGTAACAAATCAAATGAACCATGCATATGAGTTACATAAATTGCGTCTAGCTCAAAAGCAAGTATAAAACATGGTATAATAACCAAGAGTTTGAGATAGCAAGAAATAAAAGTATGAAAACTAAATCCTAAGTGAAAGACTTTATATACCGAATTGTAATAAATATAAATTATTAAGTTACTATCGGGTTATCGTTAATCCGTTAAGAAAAAATCTTAAACCGTTAAGAATTGACAATTCGATAAAAAAAATAATTAAAACCATTACCAAAACCGCTGAACCAATAATCCATTACAGATAAATCAGTAACTTTTTTTTCGATTTGGTTTATCGATTTCGGTTAGGATTTGAACAACCCTAGTTTCTAGCATGCTTATTGCTCCCGCACGGTAATTTCTGTGACAAAACCAGAAATTTTACTAAGATGTGTCAAAAATCAAAACCTAAAATTTTACGGTATATACATTAAATTAAAATTTTAACCTAGATGAACTTGACGAAGGGGTGTCAATTGACTCCCTCTTGATATGATAAGGTGGCTCCACCCACTGTGTAGTGCATCACCAGGTCATGCTGGTTACTTTCATTCAAACAGAGTAAAAATAGTAAGCAGCCAAGTTCTATGGGATTATTGTAGGTTCTTTTGTCCTTGCAAAATTGCAATGGTTGGCATTAGTTGAAGGATAATCTCTGAGAGTAGGAGACGTTATAGACTGTAATGTTTGTTATATTGAGGGATCTTTACGCAAACAGCCGTTCGGATTCACAGTTTACTATAAACTTTTCCTAGCTGGTGTACATAGATTATATACTGATTATACAAGGGTATACATATATTTGACATGCATTATATATATTTATACATCTTTTGGTTATTGGACGGCTATGTATGCTTATTCTTCTTCTTGTACTGCTCAACTAATTCCTCTGTAGCAATAGTGCTCTAGGAGTTTGAATGACCTTCAAGGTCATTTTAATGATAAAATTACCGATATTGCTTAGAACAAGTGGTATTATTTTATTGTTTCTTCATGGTAGATGTGATTTTACGTGTGCTTCTTGTGATCTTTCTTACACGGAGCCAACGTAGTAGTCTCTCGTTGACCAATGAAATTCTCATCACTTTGACATGCCTTGATCACAAAGTTAAAAAAAAAGTACTAATAGTAAGAGATGTATTTTGTACAGGAAACTGCTGGCTTTTTCTTTTGCCTTGAGGATCGGGCTTTGCTCTGCAGAAAATGCGACATTTCTATTCACACCGTCAACGCTTATGTCTCAGCTCACCAGAGGTTCTTGCTGACCGGAGTCAAAGTGGGACTTGAACTTATCGGTCCTTCTGCATCAGCATCCTCAGGAAAGTCGTCTGCTATCCAGAAGGTTGTGGAGCAAGAATCTCCTCCAATTCCAAAGAGTGTTGCTCCTGTAACATCAGTTGCTCCATCTGAAGGCGTATTACCTGTACATACTAGTGGGGATGGGGATTTTGCACCTAGTACACTTCCAATGGTTGGAGGTTCTGCAGCTGGAATCATTCCACAGTGGCAATTTGATGAATATCTTGGAATGGGTGATTTCAATCAGAATTATGGATACATGGATTATGGACCATCTAAGGTATGACTTATGTGTCATCCTTTTTCTTTTTTCTTTTGATATGTAGGGTCGTATTTCTTTTTATGTTTGCTTTTATTTAACATGATGGTATCGTGGCTGATCATCATCCGAATGTAGAGTTGTGCACTCTGTATTGGAATGAATGCACATACAGGTCTCTGCTGGTGTATGGCCTGTATGATTCTGGTACGTACACATCATTTTGTGTACATGTAGCAACAGGTATTTGCGTGGTTTTCATTTCAATATGGAGACGTGGAAGCGTCATGTGACAGTCATGCTTTGGTTGTATAATTCATTCTTGAGTTAAGTTGTCTGTACATGTCTCTGCCTCAATGAGAACTTGGCCAACTGCGAGGAATTCATTTTCGTATGGAGATGAAGTATCTGATGACACAAGCCATTGGTTTTATCAGCTAAGTTGAATAGAGCTAAACCTTATACGGAAGGTGTGACCCCCTATATAAAATCTTGGAGTGGGAAGGCAGGTCTAGGTACAAACTTGCTGGCCTTATGCCGCATTCGACAATCACCAAGTCCACAAGCACAAACATTATAGATTATGAATTTTGCGATTGCTAATGTTGTATTTGTGGATGACCGTGTAGCTTTGGCAAACTCCCAACTCTTAAATGGCTATCAATCTGTTTTACTGGATTGACCGAATTTATAGTGGGGGTACCCAACTCTTACCTTTTCCTTTGTTGAAATCTATCAGGCTGAAAATGGAAAGCTTGGAGAATCAGATAGCTCTCCATTCTTAGATGCTGACGCAGAAGTTGCAGGTGACGACTGCTTTAGTACTGAGGTGCCAGATACATGTTGGGCAGTCCCACAAATTCCTCCGCCACCAACAGCTTCTGGACTACACAGGACGACGAAAACTATCCAGAATCCATTTGATGCTGCCTTGTTGGATTCTGATGCTACTCACTTCCCTGGTTTCAAAAGGAGTAGGCATGTCTAGAACATTCCTAGAGTTTCTTACGTTTGGTAATGAATAAAGTGTTTCAAGCACTGATCTTTGTTAGATAGATGATATCGGCAAGTGTTATTTTATGTCTAATCCCTTTTTTAAGTCAGTCTTCCTTACAAGACGGTGATATATATAGATGATATCCAGGTAACTGCTCCCAGTGGTCGGGCAAAGAGTCCGTCATACACGCGACACCAGTGGGATGTTCAGGGTATCTGGAAACCAGCACAACCATCTTCATACTCTTCTCGGATGGAAGCGGGTAGTTTCCCAGATGGGGTACATATGGAAGTACTGTTTGGTTTTTGCTATCACATGAATGTTGGAGTTAAGTCTAGCTTTCATACCTGCTGTAAGCTATATAGGTTTATGATACCTTGAAATATTACGAGTTTTGTATCTCTATAGTTTAGCCGCGGGGAAATAGCTCCATAGTTCACGTTTAGTTACAGAATGATGTAATAGGTAAAGCTTTTTGTGTCGACTTATATATAAATAACAGGCACTAATTAGCTTATGAATGGTTCATCTGCTTTGTTTCTCGTCTCGATACGCATTTTGTAATTCAAGTTAATTCATTTTCTTCCATCCCTTTTTTGTAATGGTAGTTGTGAATTTGTATTGTAGAAACCTGTGCCACCTAACTATTTCAAGAATCAGGTTCTTGAACTAGTGACACTAACGTAAACAGTAAGAACAAGACACATAATTTATTATGGAAAACTTTTTGGAAGAAAAACCATAACCTACACCTCGTAGGATTTTCACCAAACTTCACTAAGCATCAAAGAACAGTTTAGATTACAACTCAATAATGAATGAACTAACTCAAACTCCTAATTCTAACGATTAACTATAATCGCAATTCAAACTCTCCAAGAAGTCAAACCCCCTTCTTGTTACAAGCCTCACTTTCTATCTTAGAAAATTATAACTCAATAATATTCCTAAGTAGAGTTCAAACACATGAATTAATTTTTAGAAATAAAACCTAACTCTAGTTCTTCTTTCTTCAATGTTTTGCTCTTGAACTACTGCTTTGCCTCTTGCTTGACAAAAACTCTCAATATCAGATTGCAAAATGCCAAGCCCTCCTTTGTGCGACGTTTTCCTTTTATAACATTGGTTTTTGAAAACCTAGTTGAGGCCTACAAGGAAAGTATAACTTTTTTATTGCTTTTTCTTAAGGAGTCTTAATTGTGTCGTCTTTCCTTATTTCTGCGTTTTTGACTTATACAAGGATTTGTCTAGTTTTTCCCGCGTCTGCCTACTGCACCATCCAGCGAGTGAACCAGGTTCCCATAATCTGGTTTTCAGCTGTCATTATCAAAACCTTCTTGAATGGTGTCAACAAATTCCCCTTTTTTGATGATGACAAACCTTGCACCTTTTGCACCTTCACATATGTTAAATACAAAAACCAACTTCCCCCTTTTGACATCTTAAAAAGAAGAGTACGTGAGGAAGGCATAAAGAAAATACTGTGAATATACTGAATCAGAGCCATAAATGGCAACACGAGTACATGCGTGAGGAAACACAAAATGCTCACAATCTGGGGATATAGCCATCCAAACAATGATAGATAGAAAAAAAAAGAACACAAAGCAACAGAGCCATAGCACAACATTTAAGCCCAGAAGGACACCAACATAATCTGTACAAAGCAAAACCAATAAAAATACAGTTTTCACAACCCAACAACGGTAGAACGAACAGGCTACGAAGGCTAAGAGGGAGGAGTAGATGAGAAAGGGGAGGTAGCGATAAGGAGAAGCAGCTTGTACATACGAGCATTGTTTTCCTGTTGCTACCTAATCAGTTGGTCCTTTAGAGAAACCACTTCCCTTTGTGCACCAATAAGGTCAGCCCTCAGAGTGTTCACCTCAGCTTGTAGAGCATTATTCTGGTCTTGAGCATTGAGAGAGGCCATCAGCTGTGCAACTGGACCAGCCACCCTTGGACCAGGTGCAGGAGTAGGAGAGGCAGCTAGCAGGCAATCATACTCAGTGAGAGTGGTTCTATCAATCATGTCCTTTTTCGTGGCCCTACGACCTTCAAGGCATATTGAAGGCCTGAAATACAAGAGTGAGCAGATTCCCATAGGCTAACTAGTGAGGACCAGGTTTAGGATCAATCACCCTTTCCATGTGAGAAATCATGACAACAGGCCAGTTTATGCAATCATCCAGATCAAGAGCATTGGCCAACCCCATGTCCCTAAATGTGGCTTCATGCTTTCTCTCCCTACGAGGAACGATTGCCTTGTGCATTAATTCAAACAATAGTGTGTGGAATGGTGTCATTTCACCCTTCATCACTTTCCTAGGCCGGACAGTCACCCTTCCTTGTGTGAACTTGGATGTGAGTATGCAATTTTCATCCTTAGTCCAAACATATTCAGTTAGCCCAACAATAGGAATTTGCAAAATTTCTCCAAGTCGAAGTGAATCAAAGACAATCTCAACTCTATGAACCCTAGAACTAACCACATTATCCTCCAAGACCACCAGATTGGTATAGAACTCAACCACTTCAGACTCATGAACAACTAAAGGATTATCCACAAAGAGATATCTCCAACCCTGGAAGTTTAAATGCCTCATCAACTGTTGAACCATAGGAAACTCCCTAACTTCAGTATCAATACTCCTTCCCCAAAGAACAACTTTAGACCCAAAATACAACTCCTTTCCATAGCAAGAAATTTTTCTAGCTTTTTGTTAGTCTTGACACTGGAAGTGGTGGGTTCATGGCGTACAGCCTCAGGGAGGTCATCAGAGCTGGAGTCAAGGTTAATAGGGGGGATGCAGGATGTAAGGGAGACTTGCCCCAAGTTTATGGCCGTTTGCGACTAGATTCAGCAGCTGCCTCCACATCAACCTTCCTTTGGCTATGAGTAAATAGAGTGCGGGGCCCAACCCTTTTAACCATAATATGTTTCCTGGGTCTATTGGGTCCATATCGGCGAAGCTGAGTTAGTGGAACATCATCATTCGAGGTGGAATAGGGCTGAGATAGTGGCTGAGAAGAAGAGGATGGAGAATGGGGTGTTGTAGGACGTGTAGGAGACACATTGGAGGTTGCAATGGGAGAAAAAGGGATGGATGAAGAATTACGGTTTTTAGGGGTTGGTGGAGATGGTGATAGGGTGTAGGGTTGAGTGGTAGGAGGGTTGGATGAGGGATTAGGGTTTTCAGGGAGGGCAGTGAAGGTGACAGAGAGAAGGTTTTGGGGTGGTGTGTGGTAGAGGAGGAGATGGAGAAGTTTGAGTAGGGGAAGGCGATGATGTGTGAGTCGGCGATTTTAGGTGATGTTCTCCTTGAGCAGATACCGCTGGTGATTCCTCCTCAGATGATGCGGGGTCCTCATCGTCGGAGTAATCGATGAGGGTTGAAATGAGGGAAGGTATGGTGTGTGAAGGGGTCGGGTTGTCGATGGAGAAGTTGGAACTGCCATGGATATAGTTAGGGAATGGTGGTGGGGAAGAGAGATTTATGGGTAGGGCAGTTTGAGAGTGATGGGAACTGATAATGATGGGATCTACGGGTGATTGGATGGGAACTGATAGTAGTCTGGCAAGTGATTTAGAGGGTGAGGTGACGATTAAGATCACGAGATCTGTGTGTTGGTTATTTAAAATTCAAAGAGAAAATATGAATTTCCTACTTATTTGAAATGAAGAGTACAGGTAAGGTAACCAGGTTCAGTTAGCTATGTGAATCATACATTTAAGAGGTGTCGCAATAGTAAAGACCAGAAGGATGAGTGCATACCTTTTAAGGGAAGGACCTGGTTCATATGTGTAGTCAATTTGTTTCTCTGCCTTGTTATAGGAAACTAAGGGTAATATCATCAGATCTCAGCTGTAGTGTTCCTCTGAAGATGAGTGTGTACCTGGTGCAGTACAAAGATGAGTCAGTAAGTCATATTATCTAGAATACCAAATCATTACTTATCAATTGATCTTCTGAGAAAGAGAGAGGATGGTTAATTGGACTGGTAAATGGGACCAAGGGCTAGTCTGTTTTTCTCAAATTGTTCTATTCCTAATGCTTTGGTGAAGATATCAGCCACTTGATATTCAGTTTTCCACAATGTCATGACTATGAGTCATTTTTCAATATTGTCTTGAAGAAAGTGATGTCGTACATCAATGTGCTTGGTTCGTTTGTGTTGGATCGGATTCTTAGCCATGTTCATCGCACTGGTACTATCACATATTATTGGTATGCATCCTACAATGATCCCAAAGTCCAAGAGTTGTTGTTTTATCCATAAGAGTTGAGCACAACATGATGCAACAACTATATATTCCGCTTTAGCGATGGATAGTGCAACCGAGTTTTGTTTTTGTGTAGCCATGACACTAGACATGGTCCAAGAAAATGTGCTATACCTGATATGCTTTTTGTATTTATAAGATAGCCTGCATAGTATGCGTCAACAAATCCTACTAGATCAAATGAGTCTCTTGTAGGATACTAGAGAACCAGGTTCTGAGTTTCTTTAAGGTATCGCAGGATTCTTTTGACGGCCTTCATGTGTGACTCTTTTGGAGAAGACTGAAAACGTGCATATAGTCTGACACTAAACACTATGTCTGGTCTACTGGTTGTGAGGTATAGTAGGGATCCAATTATGCCTCTGTATTTTGTGTCACCAACTGGAACCAGTTTCATCCTTGTCGAGTTTAGTGGTGGCGGCAATACGTATATCATGTGCTTTGGAGTCATGCATGTCAAATTTTTTCAGTAGTTCTCTGATGTAATTTTGTTTATGAATCGATGTTCCTGATGATGACTGATAGATTTGAAGTCCAAGAAAGAAGTTTAGCTCTCCCATCATGCTCATTTCAAATTCACTACTCATAAGTTTTGCAAACTCGACACCCATTCATGCATTTGTTCCTCCAAAAATGATATCGTCAACATATACTTGCACGATTAAGACATGAGGGCTCTTTTTCTTGAGAAATAATGTATTGTTAATTTTGCCTCTTTGTATATAAGAAATGTGGACAACCTATCATACCATGCCCGTGGTGACTGCTTGAGCTATAGAGGGCTTTGTCTAATTTGTACACGTGATTAGGAAATTTATGGATTTCAAAGCCTGGTGGTTGACGAACATACACTTCCTCTTACAAATATCCATTCAAGAAGGCACTCTTCACATCCATATGATATAATTTGAACTCCATATGTTCTGCAAATGCGATCAACATTTTGATAGCTTCCATTTGAGATACTGGAGAGAATGTCACATCATAGTCAATCCTTTCCTCTTGATTATAGTCCTGAACCACAAGCCTAGCCTTGTTTCTTGTGATAGTTCCCTGATCATCGAGTTTATTCCTGAACACCCATCTTTTTCCTATCACTGTTCGATCTTAAGGTATGGGAACCAGGTTTCATACCTTACTTCATTTAAATTGATTTAACTCCTCCTGTATGGAACTGATCCAATCCGCAACTAGGAGTGCTTCTTTAATATTCTTGGGTTCTATGACTGATAGATATGCTAAGAAGGCAAATAGGTTCCATAATTTGGATCTGGTTTTGATTCCTTGAGTCAAGAGGAGTGAGCAGGTTCTATAAGGAATGAGAGCTTTTGTGTTTCCAGTTATTTGTCTGACTGCTTTTTCTTGGGACTAAATTAGGAGGACCAGGTTCAGTAGAGATACCGTCCACAGCTGGAAGAGTATCTTCTGTAAGCTCATTTGATTCATAGTTTTTGTCTGGAGTTTTGCCATTATTATTTGAAAGTTCAGTATCCTCATAGTCAGCATCATTAGCATCTCTTTGTAGAAGATTAGTCGTTCCTATCTCATCACGATTACTGTGCACATCTTTCTTGACCAAGTGATTAGCTTCGTCAAATATAGCATGTGCACTTTCTTCAACACAATTAGTTCTTTTATTGAGAACTTTATAGGCTTTGCTTTGAGAAGAGTACCTGAGAAAAATTCCCTCATCACTTTTGGCATCAAATTTTCTTAGAGCATCCTTGCCATTGTTGTGTACATAACATACATAGCCAAAAACCTTGAGGTGCGCTAAGTTTTGTTTTCTGCCTTTTAGTAATTCATAGGGTGTTTTATTTAGTATAGACCTAATCATACATCTATTAATCAAGTAACATGCAGTGTTTATAACTTCTGCCCAGTACCCCTTAGGAAGACCTCTGACAATCAACATGGTTCTTGCCATGTCTTCCAAGGATCTATTTTTCCGTTCCACTACACCATTTTGTTGTGGTGTTCGTGGTGCAAAAAAATTATGATCTATGCCATTTTCCATACAGAACTCAAGAAATTTATAGTTTTCGAATTCTGTTTCATTATCAGATCTGATGCTCATTAATTCACATTTTAATTTCTTTTGAACCAGTTCACACAAACTTCAAATACAACATATGTCTCATTTTTTGAACTTAAGAATAGAGTCCATGTGAATCTAGTGTAATCATCAACAATAACAAACACATACCTCTTACCTCCACGACTTTGAACTCTCATTGGTCCACATAAGTCCATGTACAATAATTCCAAGGGTTTCTTTGTGCTTACCATACCTTTTGGTTTGAAGGAAAATCTCACATGTTTTCATTGTGTGCATTCTCCACAAACTTTAGTTTCATTGAATCATCGCGTTGGCAGTCCTCATACCAGTTCTTTATAGATCAGTTTGTTTATTGTTGAAAAACTTGCATACCCTAATCTCTTGTGCCATAACAATGAATTGTCATCAACCGCTCTTAAGCTTTTTAGCATAGCTGTTTCTTGGCCCATAATGTCGACCTTGTAGATATTTTTGTGCCTTTTTCCTATGATGACCAGTTTCTTTGATTTTGTACTAGTTACTCTGCATGCAGTAGATGTAAAAAGTACATTATTCCCTCTGTCACACATTTGTGATACGTTAAGAAGATTATGTTTTAATCCTTCAATATAGTACACATTGTCTATTTCTTGAGAATGAGAAGGTCTAACTTTGCCAATTTCCATGATTTTTCCTTTCTTTCCATTTCCAAAAGCTACGCTTCTGCCATGAAAACCATTCAGTAAGAGGAAGTTATCTTTGTTTCCCGTCATGTATCTTGAACAAGCGCTATCCAAGTACCACTGCTTATGTCTTCCTCTTTTCTGTTACTGCACAATCAATCAGAGATTAATTTTGGCCACCCAGATCCTCTTGGGTCCTGTTTGTGAGTGAAAGGATGAATTAGGTTTTTATTAGTCCATTTGGGTAGGTGCTTATATTTGTGAACCAGTTTCCTGAATCCTCTTCCATAAGATGCCTCTTTTATGTAGGTTAGATTGTTTTTAATAGCCATGTTGCTTTTTTGAAACATGTGCGTTTGATGACTATTTTGTCCACAGTGAGTACATGTCATATCATAACAATTTTCACTAGATTTTATAGAATTATTCTTGAAACCTATTCCATGTTTAGTTGAGGATTGACTTCTTTGGATATCATCAAGCATCATGGATGACTTAGTCCATCTCATATTGATCTCCAATTCCCTTTTAGTTTTCTTAAGTTCTTCTAGTAGAGCTTTATTCTTTTTAGTTAAATATTGTAATTCGTTGTTTAGCCTTTTATAGTTTTATCTAGAGCAAGGTGTACATTGTTTTGTATATTTTTTCATTTCCTAAAGGAGTTCATACCATTAATTATTTTTTGAATATTGTTGTTTAAGGCTTCTAGAGTCTCATTCTCCATTCTCAAGGCTGAATATTCATCCAACATCTATTCTTTTGTAGCACATGTTGCTTGATATGCATCGATGAGGACACCAGATAATGATTCTAGTTTCCTTTTGGAATAAAGATGAAGATTTTCTTTGATTTGATGAAAACTTATCTTGGACTGCTTGTTGTCTTCTTCATCTTCTTCTGAATCTGTTCCAGCCATCAGAGCCAGAATTGTGTTTTTTGACTAATCATTGTCACTAGTACTAGAAAGTCATACTCTATTTCTCATTCCATTTTCAGTAATGACTGATTTTCAACTTCAGTCCCATTAGACTCTTCTCTAGAAGAATTTCCCATTACTGCCAAAGCTTTCTTCATAGTCATGTCAGCCTCTTGATTGGTCATTCTTCGATTTGTTGGAATGTATTGATCACTCCTGCATTCCTTGGTTTTTTCAGGGTTATTCTTTTTGTATTCCAAAGCCCACAATGGACAGAATTTGATGAAGTGATCTGGACTTCCATACTTGTGACATAGTTGTTCTCTTAAGTGTTTGTCAGTAGTTCTCTGAGATTATCTCCTATGACTTGTTTTCCCTTTTCTCAGCATCCTTTGAAACCTTTTCGTCATCAGTGCTATGTTTTCCTCTTCAAATTCTTCTTTCTTTGTGGCTTTAAGAACCAGGTTCTTCTCTTTCCTTTTGCCTCCAATTTCTTTCTCTTGGTTCTTCTTTGTTTCATAGGTCAGTATACTTCCAATAAGTTCATCCATCATCATAGTGTCAAGATCACGTGCCTCAGTAATCGCTTCTACTTTGCTTTTCCAGGATTCAAGAAGAATAATTAGGAGTTTCCTGATAGCTTTTCCAGTTGGAATTACTTCTTCCAGAGAATAGATTTGATTGATTATGGTAGTGAACCTGGTATGCATTTATTGAATTGTTTCTCCATCCATCATTCTAAACAATTCATATCGTCGATTTAGATTATCAATCTTGGATTTTTTTACTTGATTGGTTCCCTCGTGAGTAGTTTGCAAGGTGTCCCATATCGCCTTTGCATCCTGACACACGGAGATTCTGTTGTATTCATTTGGACCTATTCCACAAATTAAAATCTTCTTAGCCCTTGTGTTGTTTTGAATTGCCAGTTTATCTTCCGTATTCCACTCCTTTCTGTCCTTTGGTACTTGTGTTTTCCCATCAGTTTTAGTCTTCTAGGAATACTGGGTCCGTCAAGGATAACATTTCAGAAATCTGTACTATCTCCTATCAGGTGATCCATCATTCTATATTTCCACTATCCATAGTATTTGTATTGAATAGTGGTGGCCTTATCTATGATTGTCCTTCTTGTGCAGTAGGTGGTGCAACCATTGATCATTTTCAAAATTTGAATCTTTGAGTGAAAAGACCCGCTCTGATACCAATTGAAGAAACCTGTACCACCTAACTATTTCAAGAACCAGGTTCTTGAACTAGTGACACTAACGTAAACAGTTAAAACAAGACACAGAATTTATTGTGAAAAACTTCCTTGCTCAAGGAAAGAAAAACCACAACCTACACCTCGTAGAATTTCCACCAAACTTCACTAAGCAACAAGGATCAGTTTAGATTACAACTCAATAATCAGCGAACTAACTCAAACATCTAACTCTAACGATTAACTATAATTGCAACTCAAACTCTCTAAGAAGTCAAACCCTCTTCTTGTTACAATCCTTACTTTCTACCTTAGAAAATTATAACTCAATAATATTTCTAAGTAGAGTTCAAATAAATGAATTAACTTTCAGAAACAAAACCTAATTCTAGTACTTCTTTCTTCAATATTTTGCTCTTGAACTGCTGCTTTGCCTCTTACTTGACAAAAACTATCGCTATCAGATTGCGTAAAGCCAAGCCCCCTTTGTGCGACCTTTTTCTCTTATAACATTGATTTTTGAAAACCTAGTTGAGTCCTACAAGGAAAGTATAACTTATTATTGCTTTTTCTTACAGGAGTCTTAATTGTGTCATCTTTTCTTATTTCTGCATTTTTGACTTATACAAGAATTTATCCATTTTTCCCACGTCTGCCTACTGCACCATCCAATGAGTGAATTGGGTTTTTATAATCTGGTTCTCAGTTGCCATTATCAAAACCCTTTTGAATGGTGTCAACAAGTATGAGAGCCACTTCTGTGGACTCGTGAATGAAGAATTCATCGAAGCTTGAAAAGAGAGCTGGAGGAACAACACACACTTGGAATTCCCAACATGATGAGCTGAAGGAACAAATTAAAGGTGTTCCATATATTTAAATACAGGCCAACCAAAGCTTATCAAGACTTGTCTTTACATGTTCTTATGCAGTTATAGCTTAGGTAGGATTTCAGCCCAGGGGCGGATCTATAGTATCAGATGTTTTTTTTTTGAAAATTCAGTAACTTTTATCCCAAGCTTAATATTTATATCAAAAATCTATTAATTACGTCATTCATTGGGAACCTACAAGCTTAACATCCTGGATCTGCCTTTGGATCTCACTTAATTTTTTCATTATCGTTGAGGATTATATTTCTCCAGCTAAATCACTCGATCGTCGAGGATAATGTTGTTTCAAGCACTTGTTCATGCTTTGACTCAAATACAAACTCAATTCCTCAAGTGAACATATCTAATAGTGAGATTACTTCCAACTTGTATTGCTCCGCTCTGTATAGCAAAATCTCTGTTTTTGAACCTCTGTAAACCTGTCCCATAACCACTTATTCATTCCTTGTGCTATTTATGCAACAATGTAATTGTCCATTGATCTTTGTCTGTCTCAATTTATTTGATATTGTTTGATTTGGTACTGAACTTATTAAAGAAAAAAGATCTTTAAATTCTTGATCTAAAGCATTTATGTAATTATAAATTATTTTATTAAAGGTAAAAAATTAAAATTAAATTATTTTTAATTATAAAAAAGTGAAGTGTCAGTAATCAGACACGGAGGATTAAATGCGAAGTCTTGAGGATTGGTTTCTGACAAACCTGAAATATAAACAAAAATTTCAAAATTGTTATAAAACTATATAAAAAAAATTAGGAAGAAGAATTTAGTAGAGAGAAAAGAGAAATATAAGATCTTTTTATTTTTCTTGAGGGATTAATTACCATATAAGGTGAATCTCTTTATTTGTAGGAGTGTAACGACCTAGACCGCCGTTACTAAATATATCTGTGATAAATATATACGAATCTCATTCATCATAAGGTTAGGATCAATACCTTGATATGTGAGTGCATTAGTTGTGAATTAAGGTCGTGTTATGCTCCTATCTCAAAGTTGAGCTGATAAAAGTGTCTTTTCGATTTAGTTTGGGACTTGAGTTCAAACTAAAGTCAACTTCAAACGACTATATCTCTCGGCCTATAATGAATTAGGTGGACATGACCTATCAAATTATAGGTCTTTGAGTCTTCTTTCCAACGCTACCAAATTTGCCTTATTTGGAGTTTGGAGTAAAAAGTTATGCCCATTTTATTGGACACTGTCCGAGTCAGGCCGCCAGAGCAGAATTGAGGCTGTTGTAGCGGGATCCGACGGGCCAGAACATAAAAGTGACATATTTTTATTATCTCCTTCTTCCCCTAAGTGCCAAAATAGATGAGGGTTACCTTAGAAACCCCCAAGAAGTTGTTCTAGTCTTAGAGAGAAGGGGAGAAGAGATTTCTAGCGCAAGGAAAGCTACAACCCATGAATTCAGGCCTGTCTCCATGGATTCTCCTTCTAAAACTCAAGGATCATTCTATAATACTTCTACAATTGCTTGACGCTGAGGTAGGCTAGGTTTCTCTAATTGATTAGTTGTAAATCTGTTTCCACACATTCTATATTGTAATTGATAAGAGATTTTGTGCCTAGGCCTTCGGTCATGGAGTTTGGATGACATAATATATTGTTATTGTTGTTTAGAATAGGAATGCACCATGTGGGTATGATTATCATATGACTAGTGATGATAGTCTAGTTCTTGGTCGATAACTGTAATACTACTTGTTGATATGATTGATGGTTCTATGTGAATTATCTGAGTAATGTGAATCATGAAGTAAGAGGAGAAGGTAATTGATCTAGTATTTATAAATCTCTTGAATGAACCTATTAATTATCTGTGGTTATAGGTTATAGTTGGTCTATATCCTAGAGAGACTCTCAATAGTGATTGAGTAAGGTTATGACGTCTTCTATGTGTTTAATTGTTGTGGTTGAATGGTTGATATGTTGTTGTAATGGGTCTACAATCCCAGGACTGTGAAATCATAATCTGAAACTTTCTCTACCAAAAGTGATGTCTTAAATAAAGAAGGCTTGATGAAATACTGTTAATTAAGGGAAAGATAGAATGTAACTAATGGAATGACTATTGTAAACAATTACATGCAATAAACCTGTTACTTGATTGTGCAAGTATGTGAACTATTCATTATGGACTGTGATTGTGGTTGTGATTGTGATGTTGGATCGGATGTCACGTAACGATGCTTATATTGAATCGGGTGTCACGTTCCAACATATATATATATATATATAGAATCTGGTGTCACGTTCCAACACATATATGGTTTGGGTATTGGTTCCATGAGAGAATCAATGTGTAACTATCATCTGTGAATTGATCTTGACTATATGTGTGATGATAGAGAAACTGATTCGGTTATAACTGAGCATGCTCATCTTGTGTAATAACTGATATGAAAGGACCGAAGGTCCTAGTGTTATTATGTTGTAATTGAGATTTACCTTGTGAAACTGTACATTTCTCCTGAAATGATAAATTGATAATGTGTTCATGTATATGCCTGATTGGATTATGTTATGGGTGCTAGATGCATCCGCATAGTAGCTATGAGGTTGTGGGTTAAATCAATGGAAAGCAGTCAATGTGTTGTTAAGGGAGATTAATGACTTAAAGTAAGTTATTATTGATGTCCTATAGGCACATGGGTTAAACAGAGAATTGGAAGGTTTTTAGAGATTCTGTCTCCAGGCAGGCCACTGTGGCGGAAGGAATTTCGGTGTGGCGAGGCCGTCAGAGTGGGATAGGTTCCACTTGGAGGGACAGTAGCAGTTAGGAGGTGAGCTTTAGTCCCCCTAATGTTGTGGTTTTCCAAGTGAGATGTTAATTATTCTAAGTCCATGTGATGGTATGAAACTAAATATAGTAGACAGGTTAGACGGAGTTAGTACTGGCCCATAGTTTTGGAAACTTCTCTATGTGATAGAAGGGCTAGGCCTTGATCTGTATTAGAATTGGCAGTGGACAGGGTCAGTGTGTTCATAGGTGAATACGAAAATGAGTCTCTAACAGCTTCTTCTCTTCATTCCTTATGGTGGGAGTTGTGTCTTGCTTTTATTTATACTCTATATCTTTAGAAGCTCTTGTACCTGTTTAGACTAGTATCCTTGGGGGTGTTAAGTGTTTTTTGTAATAAACCTTGGAGTTTTAAAAATTCAATTTTTGGTGTATTCCTAACTCTTTTAGGAATTATAATGGTATTTTGTTAAACTTTTGCATGATATTTTGTAAGGGTTGTAATGACCCGTTTGGTCATTTTGAGAATGAGTCATTTCTCTTCCATAAAATACTCTCTCCAAAAAAAAATAATAAAATAATAATAATAAATTATAAATTTGGACTATTCAATAACTACGGTTATTTATTGAGGGGTGTTTTTAAATAATTAATTTAATTGATGGGCTAAATAATTAATTTAATTAAAATTCTATACCACTTTTCTTATATTTAACAAAATAGGTAAGTAGGGTTGTCATTGTTAATACATAATTAGTTTGAAAATAAATAAATAAATATATATATATATATATAATCTGATGGCTTAATGCCATCAGATGTAACGAGAAGAAGAGGAAAAGAAATTAGGTCAATAGGACCTACTCGTCGGCGCCGTTACAAATAGAAGTCAGGTGATACTTTTACGTCAATTTTTCTTGGTTACATTAATAGTATAGATAGGTTGAATATAGATTAGTGGGATTGTCTATGAAGTAAACTAATGTTAAAGTGCAAAAAAAAAATGGTTTCTGTTTATGTTGAATTTGTGGGGTAAAGAATAAAGAATGTAACAATTTTGCAATGATGAGTAATAATTGCATACTGCTAATACAAAAAATTTACATACTAAATCCCTGTACATTGCATGATAGGATTGCATCAATTTGGCAACCCTTTTATTTTGTGCAGTAACGCACGACTAATGGTACTATGGGCTTCATATTATTTTTTTTACTTGGTTTTGGTTATCACATTATAATTTAAGTTTTGACATATTTGTATAGCTAATTAAATATTTGGTGTATTATATTATATGGACACCATTAGATTTTATGTATTTGGAGAAATTGGAATTTAACCCTAGGCTTGAGATTTAGGGAATAAAGTATAGATATGGGTGAGTTTTTGGGTCTAGGCTAAACATATAGTAATATGGGTATTATTAGTCTCAAAGATCTTATTGTGGTTATTTATTTGATTAGATTATACTTATTTGGAGGCCCAACGAAAAGGAAAGGCTCAAGTACCGGAGTAATTGCTTGATTAATTAAGGCAAGTGAATTTCTAAACCTCAGTTTAAGCTTATAGATGCTTGTGTTTCTGTGTTATGTGTATTAGGAAATAATGAGAATTAGACTGGATTATTGACTATATGATTGACCTTAAAAAAATGGAGATGAGGGGTAAACAAATGGTGATCTAATGACATGTATTGGTGGAATTGATATGTTATAATTGTGGATTTATTTTGGACATGTGAAATGACTATGTTGATGTGAAATAGGAAAAATTATGGTTGTTGTCATATTATTATCGTGAATTATATGAACATAAATTGATTGCATTGGTTCTGACATATTGTGTTGAGATTGAAAATGATATGAAACAAAGGGATCGGGCCACACGCTCCGTGGCAGGTATTATGAAACAAAGGGGTCGGGCCACACGCTCCGTGGCAGGTATTATGAAACAAAGGGGTCGGGCCACACGCTCCGTGGCAGGTATTATGAAATAAAGGGGTCGGGCCACACGCTCCATGG
The DNA here is from genome assembly GCF_947179165.1 of Solanum dulcamara. Classification (NCBI taxonomy): domain Eukaryota; kingdom Viridiplantae; phylum Streptophyta; class Magnoliopsida; order Solanales; family Solanaceae; genus Solanum; species Solanum dulcamara. The sequence goes on along the minus strand of NC_077246.1, from coordinate 9,038,459 downwards.
CAGGATATATGTATTGAGGGGTCGGGCCACACGCTCCGTGGCAGGTTACATGGACAGAAATGGCCCCCATGGGTTTCGGACTGTGATTCAGCGGATGTGTACCGATAGGACAGACATGCATCATTTCATTGCACTGCATTGCACCTTTCTGATATTTGTGACTTTGTGCTTACCCCCATATTGCTCTGTGTGCTGAACTTGACTTGATATGATTCATTGACGAGACTATTGATGAGTATTTGTGGACTATATTACTGTTGTTATCGCACAAGTGTAGAGTTGGACTGGTTTTATGCAGGTTGTAGTTAAGGAGGTTCGGTTGGGAGGACAGGAGTACTTGTATCTATCAAGCTTTGCTTAGTTTTAGTTATCCACTTGCTGAGTACCGTGTTGTTTGGTACTCACCCCTTGCTTCCACACTTGTGTAGGTTGTGAGGCCGGACTTGTTTGATCTTCTAGTGTTTCCACCACATCTGAGGCTATCATTTCGAGTGTTGAGGTAGCTGTTACATCCATCTAGCGGACACCTCTTACTCTTTTATTATGTTTTAGTCCTACTCTAGTGACAAAGACATTATGACTGTATTTGCTTTCGTACTTCGGTAATTTATTAGTGGCTTGTATACGTGACAACCAGTCTTGGGGGATTTTGGAGATTATTTATTTGTTTTTGACTAATTTAAACTTTATTTTATCTCAATTACTTCCGCATTTACTTTTCGTTGAGTTTTAGGCTGACTTGTCTCGGTGGGTTGAGATGAGTGCCATCACACCCGAATTCGGGTCGTGACAAAGATGGTATCAGAGCCCCAGGTTCATAGGTCTCACGTGTATACAAGCCGAGTCTAAGTAGAGTCTTGAGGATCGGTACGGAGACGTCTGTACTTATCTTTGAGAGGCTATGAAGACTATTAGGAAATATCATTACCTTTTGGTTCTCTATCGTGCGTCCTTGATCCGGTCTATTTTCTATCGCCTCACTCCATTCTCTCACATATAGTGGTGACTCTTGCCTGATTCTATGTGCGTGTAGTTTAAATACCATCACGTGGTCTAGATCTAATTTGAAAGTGGAAGTAATAAACTTATGAAAAGGGTGTATGGTGAAATTTGTAATGCACGGTGATTTTAAAAGAGTAAGTAAGGTTATGGTTCAATAATGTAATTTGAGGATATGGTATAGGAAGAGGAACAATGGTATGGAGGATTATATGAGTCTTATATTTCTGGATAGTGGTTAAGAATTGAGAATGATGCTTGTTTGGCCTACCTGATATTTGAAGTGGTTCTACAATTGAGAATGGTATAGTTAGGGAAATGACTATTTTGTGAGTAATGTGCCCTCGGAGACTACAGACTGTGAAGTTTGTCGTGAAAGAATGAGTTACATAGTATGGAATGAGGATGATTTTGCGCTAATCGAGATTAGAATCTCTATAGTGATTTGATAGGGTGGATGTATATCAGGTAGGGTTATTATAAGTCTACTACCGCGGTACTTGTGATTATTTGGTTAGGGTTATGGGTTGTGTTGCTTCTGCTATTGACCTTACCTACTGAAGAGTGATATCACTTTTGAGTGGAGACTAAAATGTGTTGGTAATGTATGACAGTTACGCAATGGATAGGAAGGTGTAGACTATCTAGGTATGATCTTTACAGTGGGCATGATGTATTCTAGTGGTGGATCTATCAAACTTTCACGGTGTGGTACTATTGGTATATAAAAATAAATACATCGATTATCAAGTGTGATTACTAACTACTTAAGGAGTTATTAGTTGTATCATCTTCCCATATGATGAGATTTGATGTTGCATTCACATTTGAAAAAAAAACCAACTAGTTGGTTACTACGGATACTTGGGCTAAGCATTGTTTATAAGAAAGATCTTAGTGGTGGATTTTGGTATGATTAATGCGTTTAGGTTGTGAAGTGTATCCCGAGAATTCTAAGTGAGGACTTGTAATTTAATCGTAAACTCCAAGGGAGTGGATCGATATCAGAATGATAAACTTATGGATAAAGAAAGTAGCAGTGAGTATACTTGTGTGAAGGCAATTAAGAATTTTAGTGAGAGTGCGCATAAAATTGGGTTATTCCATTGGAGTTGGTTGGTATAACTGGGTTTAAGGTGTCTTATCGATTGAGAAGGTTGACTTCGAGATGATAGCAATGGTTATTGATCATAACGGTAATAAGAATTTGTGATGGATTATGATCATGACATAACCATACTTTAAGAATTTTGGGTTAAATAGATTCGATATGATAATAATGACTTGCAGGTATCTAAATTGTGATTTTTTTACTATTTGGTGAGTGGCGTGGTTGTATGAAAAGTCGTAGAATGTGTTGAGACACCGCTCGAATAGAATTGAAAGAATCTAGATTCATAAATGAAAATAATTAGTGAAATATAATTTAGCCTTTGAAACAAGGCGAGAACAATTATATTTACTCTGGTTGTAAGGGCCGAATGTATCTTCAGAGAGGATGAAGAATTAAATTTAGTGAGATGTGGTTCTGTTTATTTTGCTTTGTTTATGGTGGCAGTGTTATGTGTTATTCATATGGGTTAATGATTATTGGATAAGATTTGAGAAATAACTTTATAGGCATTTGACTCGAGTGTGGTAATAAGTTCTTTTGTGGTTTCGAGTTTGGTAACTGATATAATTAAATTTTAATGAATGATACAATAAGATCAATGGAGAGGTGATCAATGATAGCTAAGATACGTGAATTCATAAAATCCTTCAATGTATGAGCTAATATTGATAAATAATAAGATTGGGTTACATTGATGAAATTTGAAATTCAAGTTATTCATTTTAAGACTACATTATGGCGGTAGGTTTCATCAAAGTATAGATTGGCAAGATGAAAATTGATCGATCACATGGGGTATTGAGCAGTTGAAAGAACTTGTGCAGGGTTTGGATTGCAGAGTTTATTGCTTTTGATCATTAAAAGGCCTAAGAAAGGGCTTCACTTAAAGTTTTGATTCAAAAGAATAAGGTGGTAAATGAGTTAGCAAAAAGAATAAGAGTCTGGTATATTAAATAGTTCAAGGTATTTGGAATTTGCTTCATGGGAAACATCTAAGAAATGATAAGAAATAAGACACCATGTGTAGATCTTTAGTTCAAAGTTGAAGATTATACGAATTTTTGCTTTTGTTTTCAGATATGACTATACAATGTCGATTGGTTCGACACAGACTTATGAGGGATGTAACAATGAATTTTCTGAAGGTTTGGTTTTGGTTTGAATGAAAAATAGTGAGGTGTCGAAGATTATGTATTTTATGTAAGGTTAGACTCTCAAATTATGGTAGGTGACTTATGGATGCACTACAAGATGGGATATAGTTCTTCATGGTTATTAAGGATATAGAATTGCATTGATACTACTCTGTTGGTGGGTTATACGAACTATTGTTATGCGTTACATAGACACTAGAGGGTAAATAGAGGCTATGTGCTTATAGTATATAGAATTATTCAGGTGACCAAGAATTTCTCTAAGTTTTGGTTTGGGGAACAGACTAGTCGATTGTGGGTAGCAAAAACATCAAAGTGATGGAGTCAGATGAATGAAAATGTTTGATATAAGCACTATGAGAGAAGTATCTTGTGTTATTCGATCTTGATTTCGTACATTCTTATGTAACTATCTGTTTTATTTCGGACATGAGTTGAAGTATGATTTGCTGTCTATGCCCACATGTGTTTTTACTTCAGTGGATGGATCCCTAGTGGTTGATCGGTGTATCGATCCTGCGATACCCTTTTGGTAGGGTAGGATGCTTTTACAAACTTGGGTATTTCAGTTGTGATAGATTTGGTGTTGTTAGGGATTGTTGAAGTATAATAGTGGGAATTTACATGCACAATTCTTTTTATAAGAATTTGTAGAAGAGCTACCATGAATACTTACAGTTGTCTGACAGTCTTAAAATTCAACTCTCATCGGGGTCTCATTCTGGCTAGGTATGGTAGAATGTAGGGGGCCAATGGGTCTAGTGTTACCGCTCTTAAGGGTTGTTTACAATCACAACTACTGATCTACCATTTTCGATAGTGTTATTAGAAGTTTTGTATGCTTGGGTGTATCGATCGCTAGGAGGGTATTCAATCATTTCATTCTTTGGGTTAGATAAATCATATTCTCCAGTAATGAGTACCTAATGCCTAAAGATCAGATTTGTATAGCTTAAGCTCGTGGGAAGATTTGGTAGTGAGAATGGAATCTTAACAAGATCTGTGATAGTCTGTGCATTATGAGTGTGGTGATTGATTCAGGTTCACTTCTGGTTGTAGCCGGTATTAGTCTAGAATTTTCTCGTGGTTATGTGATGAAAGATTGTCCTGATGGTTATGATGAGGTTTAGAGGGTTTTGATTAAGGTTTGGTTAATGGGTTAATCTGTGACGTCTAAATTATCCCTAATTTATAGATTTGCTAAAGTTTTATTCGAAAGTTCAGTTGTTAGAAGTTGATCTTGATGTAATAGTCTTAATGAGGAGCTCACTTGAAGGAATGAAAACTGACTTTTGAGGATTATAACTCAGGCTTTTGGTAACGTTGAATATTCTCTTTTCTCCTTCTTTATGTTCGAGGACGAACATGATTTTTAGTGGTGGATAATGTAATGACCCGTTTGGTCATTTTGAGAATGAGTCATTTCTCTTCCATAAAATACTCTCTCCAAAAAAAAATAATAAAATAATAATAATAAATTATAAATTTGGACTATTCAATAACTACGGTTATTTATTGAGGGGTGTTTTTAAATAATTAATTTAATTGATGGGCTAAATAATTAATTTAATTAAAATTCTATACCACTTTTCTTATATTTAACAAAATAGGTAAGTAGGGTTGTCATTGTTAATACATAATTAGTTTGAAAATAAATAAATAAATATATATATATATATATATATAATCTGATGGCTTAATGCCATCAGATGTAACGAGAAGAAGAGGAAAAGAAATTAGGTCAATAGGACCTACTCGTCGGCGCCGTTACAAATAGAAGTCAGGTGATACTTTTACGTCAATTTTTCTTGGTTACATTAATAGTATAGATAGGTTGAATATAGATTAGTGGGATTGTCTATGAAGTAAACTAATGTTAAAGTGCAAAAAAAAAATGGTTTCTGTTTATGTTGAATTTGTGGGGTAAAGAATAAAGAATGTAACAATTTTGCAATGATGAGTAATAATTGCATACTGCTAATACAAAAAATTTACATACTAAATCCCTGTACATTGCATGATAGGATTGCATCAATTTGGCAACCCTTTTATTTTGTGCAGTAACGCACGACTAATGGTACTATGGGCTTCATATTATTTTTTTTACTTGGTTTTGGTTATCACATTATAATTTAAGTTTTGACATATTTGTATAGCTAATTAAATATTTGGTGTATTATATTATATGGACACCATTAGATTTTATGTATTTGGAGAAATTGGAATTTAACCCTAGGCTTGAGATTTAGGGAATAAAGTATAGATATGGGTGAGTTTTTGGGTCTAGGCTAAACATATAGTAATATGGGTATTATTAGTCTCAAAGATCTTATTGTGGTTATTTATTTGATTAGATTATACTTATTTGGAGGCCCAACGAAAAGGAAAGGCTCAAGTACCGGAGTAATTGCTTGATTAATTAAGGCAAGTGAATTTCTAAACCTCAGTTTAAGCTTATAGATGCTTGTGTTTCTGTGTTATGTGTACTAGGAAATAATGAGAATTAGACTGGATTATTGACTATATGATTGACCTTAAAAAAATGGAGATGAGGGGTAAACAAATGGTGATCTAATGACATGTATTGGTGGAATTGATATGTTATAATTGTGGATTTATTTTGGACATGTGAAATGACTATGTTGATGTGAAATAGGAAAAATTATGGTTGTTGTCATATTATTATCGTGAATTATATGAACATAAATTGATTGCATTGGTTCTGACATATTGTGTTGAGATTGAAAATGATATGAAACAAAGGGATCGGGCCACACGCTCCGTGGCAGGTATTATGAAACAAAGGGGTCGGGCCACACGCTCCGTGGCAGGTATTATGAAACAAAGGGGTCGGGCCACACGCTCCGTGGCAGGTATTATGAAATAAAGGGGCCGGGCCACACGCTCCATGGCAGGATATATGTATTGAGGGGTCGGGCCACACGCTCCGTGGCAGGTTACATGGACAGAAATGTCCCCCATGGGTTCCGGACTGTGATTCAGCGGATGTGTACCGATAGGACAGACATGCATCATTTCATTGCACTGCATTGCACCTTTCTGATATTTGTGACTTTGTGCTTACCCCCATATTGCTCTGTGTGCTGAACTTGACTTGATATGATTCATTGACGAGACTATTGATGAGTATTTGTGGACTATATTACTGTTGTTATCGCACAAGTGTAGAGTTGGACTGGTTTTATGCAGGTTGTAGTTAAGGAGGTTCGGTTGGGAGGACAGGAGTACTTGTATCTATCAAGCTTTGCTTAGTTTTAGTTATCCACTTGCTGAGTACCGTGTTGTTTGGTACTCACCCCTTGCTTCCACACTTGTGTAGGTTGTGAGGCCGGACTTGTTTGATCTTCTAGTGTTTCCACCACATCTGAGGCTATCATTTCGAGTGTTGAGGTAGCTGTTACATCCATCTAACGGACACCTCTTACTCTTTTATTATGTTTTAGTCCTACTCTAGTGACAAAGACATTATGACTGTATTTGCTTTCGTACTTCGGTAATTTATTAGTGGCTTGTATACGTGACAACCAGTCTTGGGGGATTTTGGAGATTATTTATTTGTTTTTGACTAATTTAAACTTTATTTTATCTCAATTACTTCCGCATTTACTTTTCGTTGAGTTTTAGGCTGACTTGTCTCGGTGGGTTGAGATGAGTGCCATCACACCCGAATTCGGGTCGTGACATTCTCCTATGTAAGTGTTAGAGTAGGTGCCCGCACGGTCGGGTGGGATGGGTTGTGACAAGGAGAAATTAGCTTGGTCTCAAACTTGGAAAAATTAGAGTTTCTAACCTTTTTTTTTCTAAAGAAACATATAAAAAGAGAAATTCATTATATTATATATTGTTATAACACTTTCTATTGAATGTCTATTTGATAGATAATGAATTTTATTTTTTTTGACAAATTTATATCATTAGATAGAGCATCACAAAATAGAAACTCATTATATTATAATATTGTTTATAACACTTTTCATTGAATGTATATTCGATAGATAATGAATTTTATTTTTTTGACAAATTTATATCACTAGATAGAGCATTTAATAATTTTTATTAATAATAAAATAAAATCCTCAACGTGAATAAGTACAAGAACGGGGGCTAGGGCTTATCTTATCAATCCTAATGAGGAAATGAACCTATACTAATTAACAAATATGGAGAAAATGAGAGTTATTTGACAAAAGAAGTAAAGATTAGAAAAAAGAGCCAATAGCAAAGATTTGAGGTTTAATAGCTTGACTTAATAATAGAAAAAGTGAAATATATGATTATGTTTACGTAACACACACTCAAGTGCAGGAAGAATTTTTGGTGATTTTCTTCTAATTGGGTCGAAATATCTTAGAAGACATATAAACTAATCAATTTTGCACGATAACAACACTTGAATGAGTTGAAAAGTGATTTATCTGTTTGATTTTCAATATTTAGTAAACCACAACTCTAGTTCTCCTTTATATATTGAAAACAACTTAGTCATAACTATTACAACAACTTAGTCATAACTATTATTGTTTGAAACTATAAACATGGTTTTAAGTTTAAAAGGCAAGTGACGTATAATTAATATAGTTAACTAAAATATATAGCAAACTTAATTAAGTAATAATCTTTTTATATGCACCTGTATATAAAACGTATAAAAATAGATATGTAATATTTATCTATTAACATGAATAAGTAAATTATAAAATAAACTTAGTTAAGAAATATATATATTTTTTATATAAAAAAAATACACACATATATAATATATACTAAGTAGACACGAAAACAAATATTTGAACGTATTAAGCTTATTATAAAAATAATAAAAATAATAGCAGTAATATTAATAAATAGAAACAATATTATAAATTACGAATGTCAAAATATATGATTTATTGAATAAAACTAAATGTAAATTTATTTATTTAATAAAGAAATAATTTTGAAAAATGCCTATAGCAATCCGAAAAGTCGTTATGGGTAGGTCAAAATTGGGTGTCAACAACTATTACAACAACAACAACAACAACCTAGCGAAATCCCATAACGTGGGGTTTGAGGAGAGTAAAGTGTATGCAGACCTGACTCCTACCAAGGTAGGGCAGTTGTTTCCGAAAGACCCTTGGCTCAGTAACTATTGTTTACGTATAAATCTTAAACATTCCCAAGAAATTTCTATTCGAGATAGTGATGATAAGCTTGACTTTTTATGTAAATTGTAACTCCTTGCCGCGAGATAGTGATGATAAGCTTGACTTGTTATGTAAATTGTAACTCCTTGCCGCACTCTCTGTGAGATTTCGATCCCAAGCTTATTAGATTCTATATTTGACAATGATAATTTTATACCAACTAAAATATGTAATTTGGACGACGTTACATCCTCACTAGCTAATCTATATATACAATAAAGGAGAATATAGACAATTTGACATGACACATCTCTACGATCTCCATTTATATTTATCTTTTTTCTCCTTTTTTGACCTTTTTTCTTATTTAGATTAATTATTGTATTATGAATGAAAGGAAATTACTCAACTTATTACAAATAAATATTTTAATAATGAAGGAATATTTTACAATAAAAACTCTTCACATTCCAATTTACAAGGAGTAACTAGCCATATCCTACACCTCTTTAATTTCTACTCTTAATAAAAAATTCTTTTTTTCTTTTGATTTTCTTCTAATAAAAAAATGATAATAATTTTTTAAAAATATTTTAAGCATTTTTATTTAATTATTTATCAGGAGTAATTACCCATGATTTACACCTCTTTAATTTTTACTTTTAATAATATTCATAACCTCCATAATTTTCATATCCATAACTTCCAAACTTTAATTTTTCAGCTTATGATATCTTATTGTATTCCTCAATTTGTCTACATAAATTCATATTTAATTTCATGAAGATTCACATTCAAGATTATTCTTTCTCTTCTTCATCATATTGGTTTGTGAATTAACTAACAAGTAACAAAAAAGAAGCACATGGAAGTAAGAAATATTTCATTCATAAGTGTTTCTTTTCATTTCTTCTATTTTACCTATATAAATTCATATTTAGTTTAATGAAGATTCATATTTTAGATTATCTTTTCTCTTTTTCATCATATTGATTTGTGAATTAACTAAAATATAACAAAAATGAAGTACATTAAGGTAAAAAAATATTTCTTTCAAATTTTTCTTTTCATTTTTATGTACTTCCATGCTTTCTTAATATTTTATTTATGTATATGTATTATCATTCTCCAAGAAAGTATAATAAAAAACTATTTTTGTAATAATGAACAATGTGTTGTCAATATTTGATTATTAGTTTCATTATAATATTTGTTCGAATTCAAGAGATGCTTATTATTTATTGTTAGTACAATTGAAAAATTAATTTGCAAATATATTGTATGTTATGTTCGAAAACGACGGTTTAAAATTAATTTCAACTTTTTAGAGAAAAAATCAATTTTTGAAAGAGTCACCACTTAATTTTTTTTAAAGAAATTAAGAAAACTTAATTTAAAAGACTCTAACAAATTTAAGTCTTAAAAATTTGAGAAATCAGGGTAAGTGTTCAGATTTTCTCTTAGAAAAGGTGTTAACACTCAAAGTGGCCACTAACGCACTATTATCCGAAGATTTGAAAATTATTTGACTAACTTTGGAAAAATAATAAAGATAATTAAAATCATTTGTAGAAGAAATCAACTTAAGACATTTGAAATAATTTATAAAGAAGGTATACTTTACTAAAATGATCAAGTAAAAAGAAAAGAAAATTATTTGAATAAAAAATAAATAAACTCAATATATTTTAAGTAAATTGAAAATGATTAAGACTTGACTAAAATATGATTAAGGGAGAATACTTGCATATTTTCTAAAAAGATCTTAGAATTTTTTTTGAAACAAGTAAAGAATTTTGGACCAAACACTTAATTAAATTAAAACAAGAGCCAAGAAAATCTAGAAATGCAACCTTATAAAAGAAATTAGTTCCTCTTGGGGATTTAATTAGATTAAAGTTAGAGTTAACAAGTATTCAATCACAAAAATAAATAATTAAATAGGCCAAATAATAAATTTAGGCTGCTTACCCAAATTCAGACTCAATCCTGTCATAATTTCTAATAAGAAGGTAATTGCTGCATTATTTGGTCCTTTGGCCCATTTTTATCTATGTATCACTAATGAGTATATATTGTATATCAGTGTATCCAGTCCATTTTTCACTTGTACTTTTACCTCCCAAAACATGAATATCGTCTTTCCAGCAATTCAATCAAGATGGGGTGGCTCGAGACTCGAGGATATGCAAGAGGTAGTCCAAAATGAACTTGTTCGGGATTTTTCATGCATAAAAATAATGGAAAAGGGAATTAGGAAAATTTCAACAAAAATACTTGACGACTAAATATTTAAAGTTAGATAAGACACAAGGAAAGCAATAGAAAACATAAATGCCAAAGTGAATTTTTAGTAACTTAATTCTTTATCAAATAAAAATTTCAAAACTCATTCCTCAAGTTGTCATATACACAGTGAGCACGAAAGAGATTTTAACCCTTAAATTCTTACCAATATTACATTAACGATTAATGGAACAAAATAATATATATATATATATATATATATATATATATATATATATAGAGAGAGAGAGAGAGAGAGAGAGAGAGAAACAAGGGAAGATCATATTGTAGCAATATTAGATGAAATAGAAATAATTGGAGAAAAAACCATTAGTACATTGGGGTTGTAACAAAATTATGTGTAAATTAGATATTATAAACCCTGAATACACAATAAAGACTTCAACAATAGAAGCAAATAATGAAGACACGGAAAAATTTAGTAAAAAGATAAAAGATCTATTAAAATTAGAAGTAATACGAATATCTACCTTTAAACACAGGTCTGCAGCATTTATGGTTAGAAACCATAGTGAGCAGGTAAGAGTTAAAGCTCGAATGATAATAAATTATAAGAGACTAAATGATAATTCTAGAACTGATGCCTTAAAACTACCTGATAAAAGTGAACTAATAAATAGGATACAAAGTAAAAAGATATTCAGTAAATTTGACTGTAAATCCGGATATTGGCAAGTCAAAATGCATCAAGAAAGTATAGAATAGACAACGTTCACTTGTCCTAAAGGACATTTTGAATCACTTGCTATACCTTTTGGTCTAAAATAGCACCACCTATTTTTCAAAGAAAAATGAATGATTTGTTCGGAGATTACAAAAATTGACCTCAAACTACTGTAGACATGATGGAGAGAATTTACTTTGGTAGGTTTAATCTAATCTCCTATCCTCAGTGTAATTTGTCCTTTAGAATAATACTAGAATGTACCTTAGAGAAAACCCAAAAATGTTTGATAGACAATCTATGGATAGCCTATAATAAATAAGATGCTAAACATTTTATTCTAGCTAATAATGCTAAGTTTTTGGGAAGTTTTAATGAGACGACCATTAAAAAATATACAAGCTTTATTTGTCTAGGTGAAAGCTCTTCTATACAATAGCTTTTTTTGTCTAGGTGAAATTTAAAAAACTATTTCATAAATTACCAGGATCGGGAAGAGAAATAGAAGAAAGATGATATAAACGAGAAGGTATAGTTCAAAACCCCACAACCCTAATGTCTATAGGACAAAAAATACAACATATAATGGAAATAGTACAAGAGAATTGTACTAACATACAAATGCAGAAACAATTTAAATAGAATGAAATAAATTTCTATAAAATTATGATATATACTACCAAAAGTTATGATAAAGAACCACGTAAACAACGAAAATATAAGAGACGGTCATCCTATAGCCAAAATCCATACAAACGTAAAAAACACTTTTGGCTGGGTTATGCCCTTGCCTTTGTCTGCTGGCTGTTGGCCAGTTTGTTTCATGCTGAAAAGAACATTGAATTAGTTAGTTTTGAGTTGTAATCTACTTAATTTATCTTCTAGATCGTTATCTTTCCCTTTAACATATTCAAATACAATATTATTATATATAGATATTATGTCCATGAAGTTAAGCCATCTTCTTTTACTACTAGCTTTACTATTTATTATCTAATGAAATTTGACTATGGCCTCACAGTCTGTTCTTACTAATACTTTATTTTTATTTAAAATAAATAATTTAAAACTATTCAAATCGTATATTATTGCTAATACTTCAGCATCTATACTACTCATATATCCTTTTTTTGTTTTGTCCGCTTTGGTATACACAAATTTTTCTTCATTTTTTGGGTTGTATTTGTTAGGTCTGGATTTTAGGGTAGCCCCCCATCCTAATTTATTTTCATTTTTTGAACTATTAAATAGTCTAATTCTAGGGGTATCTATAGATCTGGTATATTTTTGACTTTTTCTTTAATTTGCTGAACTAATTTGATGTCTTCTATATTGAAGTATTTCTGTCCTTTACTTCATGTCTTTGCATAGAAAGGTCCAACTATCTTTCCTCATGTCTGGAGTCTGAGTACCTGTATCGATATTTGAAGTAAACTTACTTTGGAATGTCTCACGTTGTTTCATGAGTCTCATATTTTGTTGAATGAGGGCTTCATTTTTTGCATTGAGTCTTTTGAAGGCCTCAGTCATGGTAGAATAATGATCACATAAAATTATTTTATTTGAGTCTCTCTGAATATTGTATTGAGGAGTTTGATTTGGGCTTTGTCTTAGAGCTGGAGAAATATAATAGTTTGGCCCAAGCATCCCTCTTGCATAGTTTAAAGCTTCAGTAAAGTTATTGAAACCTTTAAAAAATGGATTTTTAATACCATTTATTGAGTCTACAACTTCTATCAAGGTTTGGAAAACACCATTTGTCTTACCATGTATAACAACATAATATTTAAATTTATTCTCCCTACTTTTGTTTGACTGACTGACAAATGCATGCTTGTCAATAGTTTTTCCCTCTTTTGGAAGGTAGTGATAAAGTGACAACACTCTTTTATTACAGGACAACTGTGGGCATACCCACATGGCACTCTACTATTATGTACATAAGATGTGATAATACTCTTGCCATGTCTCTGACCTTATCGTCTTATCTTTCTATATTATCACCTTGGTGTTGTCATTGTCGTCTTGTCTTTGATACCAATATTTCTATATTTTCACCTTGGTGTTGTCATTGTCTTCTCGTCTTCTGAATTATATGTCTAAGTTATGTAGGGTGATTGAATTGAAACTCATTCCTGAGTCATCATCTTCATATAGATCCTGAGCATCTTGATAATTGTTGCTTCCATATTCGCCTTTGTCTGAGCTTGGAGTTCTTTCTAGACTGTTAACATCTTCGTCTGAGTTAGGGACCAATCTATCATTACTGGGACTTGGACTGTCTTTGCTAATAATATGTTTGTCTTGTCCTTGATTCTTGAAACATTCTAACTTATTCTTATAGTTTCTATCACTCCTATATTTTCTAATATGTCTATCTTTATTTGCAAATTTATGTCCCAAAAGAAACAATAGTGGAACTGGTGTGGTGAACGTTCTTTTAAATACACTAGACCTATATAGAGATCTTTTAGGAAAGTTCTTGATATAGAGCCCGTTTGGATTGGCTTTAAGTTGGTCAAAACCAACTTAAAGCCTCTTTTTAGCTTTTGGACGTGTTTGCCTAATGCTGACTTTAAGCCATAAAGTTCTTAAAGTTAGTCAGAAATGAAAAGTTAGGATTCCTAACTTTTTTTTTCAAAGTGCTTAAAGTCATTTTCTTTGACCATGGAAATTACTTTTATATCCTTTATATTTTAACTAAATTCTCAAACTACCTTTTTTTAATCTTTTAACCCTAAAATTCACATCATAAGCACTTTTATCCAAACACTCAACTGCTTATTTATAAAAATAACTTTCAGCACTTCAAAATTCTAAAAGCACTTTATACATAAAAGTTATTTTTTTAAGCCCATTCAAACGGGCTCATACATCCAGTTTGAAATACTTAATTGTTCTAGTTTTATTACTGCACTTCTTTGTAATGCTACTGAGCCACTATTTGGGTCTTCTCCTATTAATAGAACATGTATTTTATTTGTAATGTTAGATGGGTTTGGTCCTAATTCTATTAAGCCCTGAAACTCTTGGGGGTATGTCCTTTTGTATTAAAAAATATACAATCTTGATAAATTTCACACTTTGAACTTTTTCTTATCTAAATCACCTTTATTATTTCATTTAATTCCTGATTTTGTTCTTCACTAGAGTTTCTTCGCGATAATATTCTAGATATGATATTATTACCAATTCTATTATCTGAAAAGCTTACTCTTTTTCTGTCTTCTTCGACTGTACGTCTTGGTCTAGTTGAAAAAAAGTCCATTTTTGTGGTTTTATAGTTATTTGTTGTTTTTCTTTTTGTGGAGTTATTTCTACTTTCTTTAGTTGGGTAATTAATTTGTCTATCTCTGTATTTTTTGGAGCCTGGTGTTCATGTTATTTTTAAAAAATATACAAGCTTCTTTAGTTCTACATGTGACGACCATCTATCTTCCCTTATGTTTATATAAGAGATAGAAGTATGAGTTAGTAGAAGCAGAAGTCGAGAGAAGAGAGAATAACTTAAGAAAAATCATCATACCTCCAATCTTCACTATTTCCTTTATGCATACCACTCCCATCCAACACCAAGTACCTCTGTTGTATAATAAAGTTATATGTAATCCTAAGTATGTTTGTGATATATATATATATATATATATATTAACAGTAGTGACACATTTATTTTGAGATTTCACATTAAAATTAGCCTAGTTGGTACAAAATAGCATTAAAAAATAGAAAAGAATGGTAACCATCCGTTCAAACGATGCAAAAGAAAATGCAAGGATAAACAAGAAACTCATACATGATCAAAATTTCTTTAACCATCACATATCATTTAAATAGTATGGAAAAAAAGAAACTTAAAAAGGAAACTAATCAATAAATAGTTAATCTAAATAACACACAGAACTTAAGCTATAAAATAGATGATTAAAACAGACGGAAGTTTAAAAATGGAAAAGAATTACCTTGTTTGAAGCAATGAACTAGGATTACGAGTTGAGAAGATCAAATTCCGCACCAATTTTGAGTGTAAGTAATTAAAACAAGAAAAAAAAAGTGTGGAGAGATTGCGACGAAAATTAGAGGAAAGAAGAACAGAGAAATTAGTGAATGAAAAAATACATAAAACTCCAATATTCTCCAAACTCTCTCCCACTTAACTCTTTCTCCTTTCATGGAAATGATTCAACAATTTATAGCCGAAAAACAACAATTTGAATTTCTAAAAAAAACTTACCCTAATAATTTGGATTTGATGTTGACAGCCTCTGATTTAGATTAGATTTGAGTGAGATTTTTCTAATTCAAAGTCAACAATTGAGGCTTGATATTTGTAATTTTTTAAATATGGAGAGAGGGAGATATATGGGCGGTGATGTTTGGATTAAGAACCTAGGGTTTTTGGTCTTTGTTGAGGAAGATGAGTGGAGAATATGGATTTTCTATACCTGTGAATGGGTTCTTTTTGTTGTATTGGAAATTAAATGGGTGAAATGTCATAGGAGTGTATGTATGTATATGTTGAGGTGGGCCAGTTATGTTGTTATAAGCTTGGTGGAAATTAAAAAAGGGGTTGGGTAGTGGAAAATGGGTTGTGTTTGTGCCACGCGCCGAGCCTATACCCCGTATGTGGCCGACACCCGAGAACTATTATTCGTCCCAAGCAAACCAGTTGGCCTAGCTATCTCACTCAGCGGAAAGCTTTAACTCATAAAATAATTCAAATGGGCAAAATAAGACATGAATTTAATACTCTTTAACATAATGATGAAACTCAATTGCGTAAAATATATGAGACTTAACTAAATGTTTCAAAATATGCTCAAGAAGATAAACTAAACTCTGTCTACTAGTCTATGAAGCCTCTAGAATTGACTCTGAAATAGGTACGGAGACAACCATATGGCTACCTCAAACTAATAGTAAATAACTGAAAGGATAAAGACTCGAGAGTGCCTCTAAATGCAAAGAGGTCTCACCAAAAGCTGGGTAGAATTGATCTTCAACGATGCGGGTCGAATGATGTCAGTACATGGAATGTACGAGTATGTACAATGGCAAGAGGAAACTTACTCAGAATACTCAACTCAAGAACTCAACTTTGGAAACAACTCAACTCAAATAATAATGAAATATAATAAGAAACCATTCTTTAAAGGAATGCAACTCAGTATATAAAATATGATAATTTACTTCTTGGGAAGTTTCTCTAACAAACAATCACCACTTATGAGCTAGTGATGATACAACGAATTGCTGTCATTTCCATAGCCATCCAATATTTTGCCAGGGTAAGAGATGCAAACTCATCTCTGGATCCAATAAAAGTCCTTTTTTGGGACAATGCGGAGTCGACCGAATGAACGGTACAATCCTATCTTACACTAGCTACGTAGTTTATGGGCTCACCCCATATCGGTATTCAATACTACTCCCATAATATTATATTATACTCATATATTTCAAGTGACAAAATACTCAAAATACATCAGTTAGTCTATTTTGGACTTAGCTCAACCTCAAATCTTCTCAATTCACCTCTTTTCTTTAAAACCAATATAATTTCCACTCAAGGAATGAATTTAACAACGTAGTTTAACTCTTCAACTCAATCTCAAAATAGTAAGTAAAAGACTACTCAAACTCATTCTCATGTCAAACTCTCTCTCAATTAAATAATGAAAATAGTTATTTTTCCAACTCAAAACAATGCATGAAATAATTGATGAAAAACTCAACTAGGGTTTCCGAGAATGCAAACATGAATCCTTAATCTCAACAAAAATCAAGTCAAGAAACTCATCAAGGAATATTAGAATATATATACAATAAAACCATGAAATTTATACACAAAACCCAATAGAAATTATAATTAACTCAAGAACTCAATTCATAGAACCTCAAAACTCAACTCAACTTGAATCAATGAAGATGTAGGGCACGTGGATGAACACAATCTATGCTATGGGTATCCTTACATACCTAGAAGACTTATATTCTTGAAGAACTTTGAAGAACTCGATGAGTGCTCTTGGAACCCTAGTTTTTTCTCCTCTTGAAAAAGCTTCGAACGTGTAAATTTTGATTTGTCTGAGGTTTTGGAATGAATGGGGAGGTTATAAGAGTATAAGGTAGACTTAGAGAAGTTAATTGAAGGTAAAAGGTCAAGAATAACTTTCTAAGAACATAAGAAAACCATACAAATTAAAAAAGGACCTTTTAATGAGTCTCATCGGTTAAATAGGCGAGCTAGAGGTCTTCTTGCCGAACTATTCGGCGAGTAGCCAAAATGAGGCTTTAGCTCGCTTAAAATAAAAGTTTCTAGAGGATTTCGGGTCCATTCGGCGAGCTAATTTAGGTTTTGCATAACCATTCGGCCAGTTGCCAAAATGGCTAGTCAGCTCGCCTAATTGTCCTGTCCAGACACCCTTTAGTAAAATGACCATAACATTTTACTCTAAATTTCAAATGAGGCAAATTTGGTGGCCATTTATCTGAGGATAAAAGGTTGTACTAAGATTCACCTTTGAACCTATTCCTCTATGAAAAGACCTTTAAAATTGAGAGGTAAATTGGGATCCTCTATCTGAGATAATAAACAAGGGAACCCCATGCAATCTGACAATCTCCCGGATGTACAATCTTGCGTAGTCCTCAGCTGTATAGTAGTCTTAGCTGCCAAGAAGTGGGCTTATTTAGTCATCTTATCTATAATCATCCTAATCAAATAATGCTTTTTGGGACCTTGACAAACTGGTAATAAAGTCCATATTGATCATCTCCCACTTCCATTTAGGGATATCAAAGTTCTGAGCTAACCCACATGGCCTTTGATACTCAAGTTTAACCTATTGATAATCCGGGCACTTAGAAACAAATTCAGCAATATCTCTCTTCATTCCACTCCACTAATAGACTTCTCTCAAGTCATGGTACATCTTTGTAGAACCAGGATGAATAGAGTATCTGAAACTATGAGCTTCAACCATAATCCTTTCTCGAGCATCATCAACATTAGGACACACAATCTATTTTGGTACCTCAACATACCATATCCTCCTTTAGAGAAAATCACCACCTTCTGTTTGTGAACAACTTTCTTCAACTGTAGGAGGACAAGATCTTGGTCTTTTCTCTCTTTTACCTCTGCCATAAGGGATGATGCAGACCCGTTCTGAACATTAACTCCACTTTTCTTATTCTCCTCAAGCTGAACTCCTAATAGAGCCAATCTATGCACCTCTTTAGCCAATGCTTTCTTTCCCTCCTCCATATGGGCAGTGCTACCCATAGAAAACCTGCTAAGAGCATCTGCAACAACATTAGCTTTACCAGGATGGTAAAGAATGCTCATATCGTAATCCTTGAGCAACTCTATCTATGTTCTCTGCCTCAGGTTGGGCTCTTTCTGACTGAAGACATATTACAGGCTCTTGTGATCGATGAACACATCAACATGCACTCCATATAAATAATGGCGCCAAATTTTAAGAGCAAATACCACAGCTGCTAGTTCAAGGTCATAAGTTGGGTAATTTATCTCATGTTTATTGAGTTGTCTAGAAGCATAAGCTATTACTTTTCCACAATGCATCAACACAGAACCCAAACCAACTCTAGATGCATCACAATAGATTATAAAATCCTTTGTTCCATCAGAAAAAGTAAAAACAAGAGCAGTGGTCAATTTGGTCTTCAATTTTTGGAAACTCTCCTCGCAAGCATCAGACCATTAGAACTTAGCCTTCTTTTGGGTCATCTTAGTCAATGAGGATGATATGAATGAGAATCCCTCGACAAATCTGCGGTAGTAGCTAGCCAAACCCAAAAACCTCCTGATATCAGTTGGGGATATGGGTCTGGGCCAATTCTGCACTGCCTCAATTTTTTGGGTATCAACCCGAATACCATCTCCAGATATAATGTAGCCTAGGAAAGCTACTGATGCAAGCCAAAATTCACATTTGGAGAGGTTTGCATACAAATCCTTGTCTTTCAGAGTCTGGAGGAAAAATCTAAAGTGATAGGCATGCTCTTCCTCATTCTTGGAGTAGAACAAAATATCATCAATAAAGACAATCATGAACATATCAAGATACGGCTTGAACACCTAATTCATGAGATCCATAAAGGCTACAGGTGCATTGGTCAATCCAAAGGACATGACCAAGAACTCAAAATGATCGTAACGGGTACGAAAGGCTATTTTTGGGATATCACATTCTCTAACTTTCAACTAATAGTAACCCAATCTGAGGTCTATCTTTAAAAAATAGGAGGCACTCTAAAGTTGGTCAAACAATTCATCTATCCTGGGAAGAGGATACTTATTATTTACTGTGACCTTGTTCAGTTGTCGATAATCAATGCACATTCTAAGGAATCTATCTTTCTTTTGCATGAATAGGATAAGAGCGCCCCAAGGTGAGAGACTCGGCGTAATGAACCCCTAATCTAGAAGATCCTTCAACTGCTCTTTTAGCTCTTTCAACTCTACAAGAGCCATTCTATATGGTGGAATAGAAATAGGCTTAGTATTGGGGAGAACATCTATGCCAAATTCTATCTCCCAATCGGGAGGGACTCCAGGCAAATCTTCAAGGAAGAAATCTGAAAACTCATTAACAATTGGAACTGACTGGAGGGATAGTGTCTCCACACTGTCATTTCTAACTCAGACAATATGGTAGATACACTCCTTGGAGATTAATTTTTTGGCCTTAAGGTAGAAAATGAATCGAACCTTAGGCAAAGATGGACTCCCCTTCCACTCTATAACTAGCTCATTTGGAAACTGAAACTTGATTATTCGGGTTCTACAATCAATTGAGGCATAACAAGCATAAAGCCAATCTATGCCAAGGATGATATCAAAGTCAACCATATCTAGCTTAACTAAGTCTGCAGAAGTGTCTTTATTGTAGATAAAGACTGTACAATCATGGTAGACTCTTTTAGATAGAATGGACTAACCAACAGGAGTAGAAACACTGAATGGTTCTATGAGTCGTTCAGGATGAATCCCAAACTTAACAGCTACATAAGGAGTTACAAAGGACAAAGTTGCACCGAGATCAAGTAAAGTATGGACATCATGAGAAAAGACTCGTAGCATACCAGTGAAAATGTCTGGCAATTTTTCTTGGTCATGTCGGTTGGCCATACCATACAGATGGTTTGGACCTCCGTCTGTCCCTAAAGTAGCACTTATCTGATTTCCTCTGTTGGGCCGTGTTATTGAAGAAGTTTGGGCTTTATTTCCCTAATCACCTTATTTGTATGATGGACAATCTCTCGTAAACTGGCCCACCTAGCCACACTTGAAACAACCATTAGTGTCATCTCGACACTCTCCTAAATAAAGTCTCCCATGCTTATTACAAGGCGGCTTATGTGCTGAACTATTGGCCACACTCCTTTAGGAATGAGATCCTTGGGCTCTAAAATTTTGGTTACCTTGAGACTTTTGGTCATTCTTGTTGTTAGCTACAAGTGCACTAGCTGTAGAGGGTGTATAACCAAAAGACCTTTTTTAGAAAAAATAACAGTTGCCATTACCTTTCTTCTGGTGATTGCCCTCATTACCTGTGGATTTGGCCCTTTTACTTTGATGCTCCTCTCTTTCCCTTTTCTTATTCTCCTCAACTTAATGGTCATACACCATGAGCCTGGAGATTTCCATATCCGCGATCTACAAGGCTTCCTGACATTCCTTCTTCACATGCCTGCCTAGACCTGAAATAAATTTTCTCATTTTGACTCTCACATTGGGAACCATTTAGGGAGCATACCTGGACAGCTGAATGAACTTTAGACTGTGTCCTTTGACGGTCATCCCCTCCTTTTTTAGGTTCAAAAATTCTTCTGCCTTTGCCTCTCTCAGCTCTCGCAGGAAGAATTGGTCCAAGAATGCGTTCTCAAACTGCAGTCTCAGCTTCTTCACCTCTACATTCCTCCTATTCATTATACCAGACATTGATAGCATCTTTTAGCTGGTAGGAGATAAGTTCAACTCTTTCTACTTCTGTGGCTTGCATGGCTTTCAAAATCTTCCATATTTCATTAATAAAGTTTTGAGAATCTTTCTCAACCTTGGATCCAGTAAAGATGGGCAGATTCATCCTTAGAAAATCCCTAATCTTTATAGCGGTAAACGACTTTTGATGACTAGAGCTAGGAGCTGATGAACTCTGGCTACCATTTCAGGCAGCTACCAACTAAGTAAGTATGGTGATAGCTCTCCTGAAATCTGCCTCTGAATTAGGAGTAGATTGAGTAGTGGGCACTTGAGTCACCTCAATAGACTGAGCAGGTCGATCCCTAGGTCTCACTCCAGTGGGTGGGGGCATCTAAAATTGTGGAACCTCGGTGTTGGCGATGTTCTTCGGGGTGGCGGTACGCTTTGAAGGCATTGTCTCCAAATGCGTAAATGCACAAATTAGAAAGAAAATTTTATTGAATTAAACTCTACTATACGAACTCAGAATATGAAAGAAGCTAGACAATTTCTAATGTCTTATAGCTTCCTGATTATAAGTGTGGTATACGACACACCCATAAACAAGACTCTACCGGACATAGCTTCATAGACACCCTAGGACTCTTGAACTTTGTGCTCTGATACCAAGATTGTCACACCCCGAGCCTACACCCTAGACGTGACCGACACTCAGAAACTATTATTGGTCCCAAGCAAACCACTTAGCCTGGCTATCTCACTCAGTGGAAGACTTTAACTCATAAAATAATTCGAAAGGGCAAAATAAGGCATGCAATTTAATACTCTTTAACATGATGATGAAACTCAATTGCGAAAAATATGTGAGACTCAACTCAATATTTCAAAACATGCTCAAGAAGATAAACTGAACTCTGTCTACTAGTCTATGAAGCCTCTAGAACTGACTTTAAAATAGATACTGGGACAGGCCCACAACTACCTCAAACTAATAGTAAATAACTTAAAGGATAAAGACTCGAGAGTGCCTCTGAATGCAAAAAGGTCTCACCTAAAGCTAGGTAGAACTAATCTTCAATGATGTGGTGGTTGAGGATCTCTATCACCTGTATCTGCATCATAAAATGATCCAGGTCGAATAACATCAGTACATGGAATGTACAAGTATTTAAAATGAAAAAGGGAAACTTACTCAGAATACTCAACTTAAGAACTCAACTTTGAAAACAGCTTAACTCAAATAATAATGAGATATAATAAGAAACCATTCTTTAAAGGAATGCAATTCAGTGTATAAAATATGATAAATTACTTCTTAGAGAGTTTCTCTACCCAACAACCACCACTTATGAGCTAGTGATGATACAACGAACTGTTATCTTTGCCACAACCATCCAATAGTTTGCTAGGGTAAGGGACACAAACATACCTGTGGATCCAATAAAAGTCTTCTTTTGAGACAATGAGGAGTCGCTCAAATAAATGGTACAATCATATCCTACACTGGCTACGTATTTTATGGGTTCACCCCATATCGGTGCTCAATACTACTCCCAAAATGTTGTATTATGCTCATATATTTCAAGTGAAAAAATAATCAAAATACATCAGTTAGTCTCTTTTGGACTTAGCTCAACCTCAAATCTTCTCAACTCATCTCGTTTCTTTAAAAACAATATAATTTCCACTCAAAGAATGCATTTAACATCATAGTTTAACCCTTCAACTCAATCTCAAAATAGTAACTAAAAGACTTCTCAATCTCAAAATAGTAAGTAAAAGACTACTCAAACTCATTCTCATGTCAAACTCTCTCTCAATTAAATAATGAAAATAGTTATTTTTCCAACTCAAAACAATGCATGAAATAATTGATGAAAAACTCAACTAGGGTTTTCGAGAATGCAAACATGAATCCTTAATCTCAACAAAAATCAAGTCAAGAAACTCATCAAGGAATATTAGAATATATATACAATAAAACCATGAAATTTATACACAAAACCCAATAGAAATTATAATTAACTCAAGAACTCAATTCATAGAACCTCAAAACTCAACTCAACTTGAATCAATGAAGATGTAGGGCACGTGGATGAACACAATCTATACTATGGGTATCCTTACATACCTAGAAGACTTATATTCTTGAAGAACTTTGAAGAACTCGACGAGTGCTCTTGGAACCCTAGTTTTTTCTCCTCTTGAAAAAGCTTCGAACGTGTAAATTTTGATTTGTCTGAGGTTTTGGAATGAATGGGGAGGTTATAAGAGTATAAGGTAGACTTAGAGAAGTTAATTGAAGGTAAAAGGTCAAGAATAACTTTTTAAGAACATAAGAAAACCATACAAATTAAAAAAAGGACCTTTTAATGAGTCTCATCGGTCAAATAGGCGAGCTAGAGGTCTTCTTGCCGAACTATTCGGCGAGTAGCCAAAATGAGGCTTTAGCTCGCTTAAAATAAAAGTTTCTAGAGGATTTCAGGTCCATTCGGCGAGCTAATTTAGGTTTTGCATAACCATTCGGCGAGTTGCCAAAATGGCTAGTCAGCTCACCAAATTGTCCTGTCCGTACAACCTTTAGTAAAATGACCATAACTTTCAACTTCAAACTCCAAATAAGGTAAACTTGGTGGCGTTGAAAAGAGGACACGTGGATATTTAATTTGATAGATCATCGGCTAATAACTCTTAATATTATGAGAGATATGGTCATTTGAAGTTGACCCTCATATGAGCTTATACGAAAACTCAATCGGTAAAGGATCTTTAAACTCGACTTAGTAATGGAGGTTCCTTTTGACCCTAATTTACCTCTAATACACCTCGAATACTTAGGAATTAATCCTAAAACATATATACAATAGAAGTAATCGGGCTCGGGCCTTAGCTTAATTTTTTTTTGGGTATAACAATATCTCTCCCTTGGGATCATTCATCCTTGAATAATGATTAAACCAAGGATGGAATCGAGGCATGAATAACAATAAAGACTCCATATCCTAGTATCATTTCTATTAATTTTTTAGCTACGTAGTGGTGTTTTTGATATTGTGGCTTTGGGCAGCCCCTTTGTCTTAGATATTTGGGATATTATTGTTGTTTATTGATGGTGTTAAGGTACTGGAGGTAATGGGGGGATTGGTGTGATTCTTATTTGGGTCATATTGGATGGTTGTTAGGTTGAAGAACGTGGAGAACGCCTAGTTAAGTTGCCTCGGAAGCTTGTCTCTTCTTCGAGATGTTGTTGGAATTTCTTGATTGGATTGAGTTGTTGTTTATTGTTGTTATTGGCCTTATTTTATGCATTGGACTTGACTGGTCATGAGTTTGACACAAGAACCTTATCGATAAGTTGTGGTTTGTTCTTGCATCCTTGTTGATTTTCATATTGTAGCACTATTTGTGGTTGGCCAAACTTCATAGCGACATCTTTTCAACTTTGGTAGGAAGGTATATTAAGGCTATTTTTTTCTCTTCTAGCATGTTCCTGATGGACTTAGCTTCTCATGGCCTATTTATAGTCATTATATGACCTATAGCCTTATTCTATTGAGTTGTCTACCACTATATGATTAGTGTCTATAACCGATACTCTACTCCTCGCCTATTAGCCTAGAAAAACATGCTATGATTATATTTTTATCAATTATGATTACTTGTTATCGTTGTGAAGTTTTATCATCTAGTTGCCGCCTATGAGCTTGTTTTGGCCTTAGCAGACATTGACACTGCAGGGTTCTTGAGCATACAGATTGATTGTTATATTGAACCTATGGGTCGGGTAGACCGAGCCTACAATTCGGGTAGACCGAGACTATGGGCCGAATAGACCGTACCTATGGGACTGACAGGCTATACCTACAGAGCAACATATATGTATTGTACGACGGAGCTTCAGAGTTACATTGATTCATGACACATGTACATTGAGACTATTAAGATCAGATTATCATTGCGATCCAGGTAAGGGGCTAATATGGGTATTTAGCGATTATTTGTACTCGTTAGGACTTATAGTGATTGTGTGTTGTTTGTACCTACTGGGCTTATAGGGGCAAGGTCAGGTTATTACTTGTTATGTGTTATATTGTCTTTTTATAGGGAGATAAGGTATTGTACTTGTGTTTCCCCCCTGCCTTTTTTGTTCAGTACTTATAATTCAGTTTCAGCTTTCTATTTGCCTTACATGCTCAGCACATGATTCAGTACTGATGCCTCTTTTCTGGGGGCACTGTATTCATGCCTGCAGGTTTTGAATGATGATCAAACAAACTTGTCGAGTAGCATAGCTGAGCTTTAGCGATTTGGTTGGCTCCTTTCCTTTCAGGGGTCGCCATAGTCTTAGAGGTTTGTCTTTTTACTATTTACAGTTTTTGGGTAGGTTGGGGCCCTTCCCACCAATATTGTATTCATAGAGGCTTGCAGATTAGTCTGTTGGGTTGTATAGCAATGATGGTGGCCATCTTGGCCTTGTTTGTTTGTTAGCTACATCTTGTTAGCCAATTAAGCCTTTTTGTTGTGTTGTTAGCCGTTAGCAGCTTATTGTCCTAGTTTACATTGGGTATACCTGTTTCAATTGTTATATAGAGATCATGATGGCCTTGATGACCCATATAGCATTTATGCTTTTCTAGATATCATGGCGGCCTCGACGGCCCAAACAGGACTTATGTGCTACCTGCTTATTGCTTTATATGAACTATTGGGAGTAGTTGCTTTCTTTCTAGAGCTATTGATAGGGGTCTTGCTGGTCGAGGGCTTATTTTTAAGCCGAGATATACTTGTTTGTTTTCTTGACTGTGTGTGGCTGTCACGCACCTTTAGCAAGTGGCTCAGCAAGGTCGGCTTTGGTTTAAGTTTTGGCAATAGGTGCCAGTTGCACCCTGTGAGTTTGGGGTGTGACAATAAACCAGGCCAGTAAATGATCATTTCACATAAAATCAAGGTGTTCCCCTATTCATATACATATATGCATACCATGAAGCAATTTATCAAGTGCATGAAATACATACGGGAAACAAAACTATCACCTACCTCGAATTCGAGCTTCAACAACCTTAAAGTGCAAGAGTTTTCCCTTTCCGGGTTCGTTTCACTTGTTCCTGGTCTAAAAATAGTAAATACATCTAAAGGATCAACAAAATGGCCTAATTATAATAAAAAATAACACAATTCTCATCCTAGGCCAAATCCATGATCCTAATCCCACTCTAGGGCTATTTTCCACCCTTATCCATAGGCCAAAACCCTCCCACTATGATCACCCATCCTAGTTTATGAGTATTAGGAATTGTAGGATGAGCTTAGGGAGTAAAATCCTTACCTTAAATGTGGAAATCTGTGGAAAATTGATGAAAATCGCCTAAGGCCGCCTCCAGTCATTTTACGAATAGTTTTCGCAGAATAAAACAATTTATAGGATT
This sequence comes from Solanum dulcamara, assembly GCF_947179165.1. NCBI lineage: Eukaryota > Viridiplantae > Streptophyta > Magnoliopsida > Solanales > Solanaceae > Solanum > Solanum dulcamara. The sequence goes on along the minus strand of NC_077246.1, from coordinate 9,011,696 downwards.
TTTTCAGTCTTAATTCGCGATCGTCCCGCTCTGGCAGAAATAATCTCGCTCTGACAGGATATGAGGAAATAGTGAGCTCGGAGTTTGAGCTCCAAGCCTCTATTTCACAACGCATCCTCTTCCAAAGATGTATAAAATTATACCCTTCACGCCAAGTCCAGTTTCGAGAGTTTTACTCGCCCGAATGCGATTCCGCAAAGCCGTTAATGCTCCGTATAATCTTGGTTATCAGCTTAACCAACCAAATCGGAGATTCGATCCCCCACCATTCACAAGGTCACCTTAGACTTCACCTGACTCAGAATTCGTCCAAGTCTGGCCTAAGCTAAATTTTTTTGAAGTTACTATCCGAAGTTTTCTAACCCAAATCCTTCCCCATTGGCCTATTCATAACGATGGATACAGGTCGTTACAACATGTATACTTAAAGTGATTAATTAATTTGTAGATGACATTTTAGTCCTTTGAGTTTGGTTCAAAATTTTGATAAGCAGAAATAAATAAATTTTTGTGCATATTTTATTAATTTATGATTATTCTGACCTTTTAGCCCTTTAACTCTGCCTTGTAGTTATAAAAAAAGTGGACTCACTACTCATTATAACGGTAGGTTGTAGCTGACAAACTTTTCTCTTACATAAAAATAACATATATACAATGTTATATTCTAATAGGTGGTAGATACCCTCCTCTCCACAGTTAGAGGCAAATATTTTATTATTACATAAAATTGGCGAAACTTGGGAGATTCATCGAAGTACTTATTTAGATTATTTAGCGTTGTTGGACATGAATTCAAATCATAATTTTAAATTACATTAATATGAAATTAAAATTTTATTTGAATTTATAATTTAAATTTTTGAAATTATATATATATACTTCATAATTTGTGAAAATTATTCAAAAAAATTAATTTTTATATAATATTATCAAATGAGCAAATTATAATTTATAAATAAGATATTAAAATTTTAAGATGCTGAATTACTAAATTATATATCTTCATGTTCTTCTTATCATTTTTCTTGTAATTATGTATATTACAAATATTCAAATACACATATATCAAAGTTTAAATTTTCTTTTTTATTTTCTCCAAATGAAATTGACGTTTCAATTCAACTAGGGCCCGCGCAATCACGGGCTGAGGCCTCTAATTTATATTTGTCCAATTTATATTTGGGAAACTTATATATATATATATATATATATATATATATATATATACACTATATTAAAAAAATATTTATCATTTATAATAATAATATTTTTTTTATTGGACACTTATAATACATTTATAATACAGTTTTAATATAATTTTAATACATATTAGCGAGAATAATTTATAAAACTCATATAATATAAATTTTATTCATGGATAATATATTTATCACATACTTTAATACACTTATAATACGTTGTGTCAATTTCTTATCAAACAAGTATATATATTTTAAAATACTTATAATACATTTATATTGCATGCATAATTCATTTTTAATACATATCATAATATTACTATAAATGATAATAAATAAAAAATATCACTAAAATCACTAATTATTTATTAAAAAATATCTTTTCCGCTAATTTTTTCTTTATATTTGTCCAGTTCTCGGGATAAGATCCCCTCCAATTTATATTTGTCCGGTACTTATGATAGTGGCAATCAGGTCCTAATTATTGGTGCCTTTTTATTTATTTGATTACAGATAAAATAAAAAGGAAACGAGGGAGTAAAGAATCAATACATATGAGGTTCTCTAGTTGTCATTAAGAAAATATATGTAAAATTTATTTTTGCTATACATAGTTGGAGGTTCTCACATAAAACTTTAGAGTTTTAAATTAATAAATAGCGATATCATAACTTTTTAGGCTATTATTTTGATACTTTATTAAACTTCTGCAGATTATATCGTTTTAAAAATTTAGACTTCTCCTATTTAAGTATTAGAATAGATGTTTGCATGATCCAGTAAATTGAATCGTAACAAAAAATAAAATAGATATCTTACTACAATAGGTTAAATATTCATAACCAGTGAGATCAGTAACTAAAATTAAAAGGTATTTTATTACAACTTGTTAGAAGTCTAGCTTGACACATCATTTATGTGGCTTTAATACCTGCAGTGCATTTTTAAATGATAAAATTGGTCAATGGAGATTTAAAATAAAATATTTAATGATCCCTATGGTCATGGCTTGTTTTTCACATGTTTTCATTAGTTTATATTATGCAATTTAATCAGTTCTTAATGAATAATGGCTTCAGAATCTGCACTGCATTTTCCAATGAAAAAATTAATACATTAAAGTTCAAAATCAAATCTTTAGTTATCCCTATGATCATGGACCATTTCTCGCACGGTTTCATTATTATATATCTGTAATTTAATTGGTTCTTAATGAGAGTTTACGGTGCATTTTTAAAAGAAAAAAAATCCTATATTGAAATTTAAAATTAAAGCTTTGATTATCTTTATGATCATGGATCGTTTTCACATGTTTTCATTAGTTTATACTTCCTCTCGTCTCCGACTCAATTATTGATGTAATTTGACTTGATACGATTTTTTTTTTAAAAAAAGGAAAAAAGGCTTTTGAAATTTGTGATCTAAAATAAGTCATAAATATTTTTTATTATAATAAAATAGATATTTTAAAGTAAAATTATTACTAAATAAAAAAATATGTCATTTTTTATACTGACTAAAAAGGAAAAATGACATCAATTAAGACAGAGAAAGTATTTTGTAATTTAATCGTTTCTTAATGAGAACTTGCAATGCATTTTTAAATGAAAAAATGGTACATTGAAATTCAAAATCAAATCTTCAAGTTTCTCTCATGGTTTCATTAGTTTATATTCAGCAATTTAATTGGTTCTTAATGGATTTAACTATCCCTATTATCATGGGTTGTCTGTCACATGGTTTGATTATTTTATATTCTTGATTTTGAACTTTGACATAGTCTGTCTTCTGGTTTAAACCCCCAAGATCCTATAGGTTTAACTTTAACACGTACTGTAAATTTCTTTAACATTATAGGATAATTATTAACTATTCATGTACGAGTAAGATTAGTAACTGGAAAGTAAAATAGGTACCTTACTATAACATGTTAATTAAAACTCTACCTTGATCCATCATTTATGTGGATTTATTACCTTGTTTTAACATACATAAATATTAATGAGTGAATTCAACTTCCTACACTTAAACTACAAGCGAAGTGCACATATACCTGTTTTTAAAATCGTTATTTAACTAGTGTACTCACGTTGTAATTTTGTTTACAAGTTTATTCATTTTGGAAATTATTCAGATGTGTATGATTGAAATTGTGTGAGTTCATGATGTATGGAGTATTCGATGACTGTGTGATCTGTTATTGATATGCTTGATCTTATGATGACTATTCTAGTGTGAGATGTAAATCTGTGCTGAAATTTGATTTACTTGTTGTTTGAGTCAACATATTGTTTGTTACTAATTTGAGTTGATCTATGGTGTCTATCAATTCATAGTGACTTGTATTGATAATACCATGTACTCTTCTTAATTGAGTGTAGATTATGTTCCAGAGGTTCCTCTGAGACCTCAATTTTAGCGTAATCAGCAGTTTTTGATCCAAGAGTGAACTTCATTTTCAGGCTACCAAGGATCATCTTAGCATTTCTTCCATCTTACGGACATTGAGATGCTCTATCTTTTTTAGTTTTTGAACATTTGTATTAAAAGTTCTTGTACGATGACTTTGATCAGTTCTTCGGAAATTGTTTAGATGCTGATTTCATTTAATATTAGACTTTGGCTTTATTTATAATAACTTCGTTGAATTTTTAAATAATATGTTATTTTTGAATGGTCTTAAGTTGGATAACTCTTGGATTCATTGATTCTAAGAGGATTAGTGTGGGTGCCACTTCTGACTATTTGGATCATGACAATTAATCATTGTACTTAGATGTAGTTTTTAAATCTGTAAATTTTACTTCTATATCCAAATTTACACCAAACATTAGTTACCTATTTTGAATCAAGACAATTTTTTTGGAGCACGGAGTATTACTTTTTGTGAAGTTTTGTTTTGTTGGCATTAGGTTTTTAAGAAAACAAAGACTAATTATATGTTTCTTACTGATCAGTGGTATTATTATTTCTTTATTCTCCTATTTTAAAAGGGGAAATTACAATTAATAGATAAATTGTGAAACTATTTATTCAAATTGGACCCAACCTAAATTATTTACCCTTAATAGATTAATGACCCAAAATATTTACCCTCTTACCCCACTTTTTTCCTTTTAATTTCGCGCATGACGTCAATATCACTGCTCCTCTTTGTAACTATTAGAGTATATTATACTCTGATGATATCAAACAGTTTCTTCTTGATACCATCAGAGTATAATATACTCTAATGGTATCAAGTAATTTCGCTGAAGCACTGTATCTTCCTTCTTGATACCATCAGAGTATATATATACTCTCATGGTATCAAACGTGTATTTATGCCAGTGTCCCTTTTCTTGTTCCTATTTGATACCATCAAAGTATAATATACTTTGATGGTATCAAACAATTTATAATATAGTCTGATGGTATCAAGAAAGAAGAGATAGTGCTTCAGCAAAACTGCTTGATACCATCAGAGTATATTATATACTCTCATGGTATCAAATGCGCGAAATAGTTAAAAATATGGGGTATGAAAGTAATGGAGTATCCAATGATAAATAATTTCCTTTTTTGGGGTATAACAATAATTATCCCATTTAAAAACAAATTATTTTATTCTTATTGTTGTTTCATTATCGCGTTATTTGTTGTTGTTATTGATATTTTACTGTAGTTTTATTATCTCTTATTTGATATCTTTTACTTTATTCGAATGTTATCAAAAATAATTTTTCTATATTTATAAAATAGAGATAAGGGTGTAACACATCAATCTCCCTAAACACTATTTGTGATTTATGAAATTTCTATCGAATATATTATTGTGGTCGTTGAAAGACGAATTGTATGAATTGGTATTGCAGGCCAAGAGTAGTGCACTTCTCTAGTTGACATTTAAAAAGTTCATTATATTTAAAAAAATCTTATTTTTGTTATAAATATAATTTATTGTAAGATCCCCTCCAATTTATATTTGTCCAGTACTTATGATATGGCAATCAGGTCCTAATAATTGCTGGCTTTTTTATTTATTTGATTACAATTAAGATAAAAAGTAAACGGGTGAGTAAAAAATCAATACATATGAGGTTCTCTAGTTGTCATTAAAAAAACATATGTAAAACTTATTTTTGCTATATATAGTTGGGAGGTTCTCACATATATAATTGTAGCCTTAGTTGAGTTGTGTAACAAAAATGAAAATCCAAATCTTATGCACAAAGCTCATAAAGCCATGTTTACCTACACCTCCTCACCTTCAGCATTACAAGCTCTCTTTCTTCGATCAAATATCTGAGAGAGAACATGTATCTATTGTTTATTTCTTTCGTAATTCTAATAATTCCAACATCGATGAACGACTTGAGCAATCCCTTTCTAAGGTATTAACTCATATTTATCCAGCTGCAGGAAGGTACAATGACAAAGATGAATATTGTTCGATTTTGTGTCTTGATCAAGGTGTTTCCTACACTAAGGCCAAGGTCAGTTGTATGCTTGATAATTTCTTCGAAAAAGCACGTAACGACTTAGGTCTTGCAGCTTTATTTAGGCCACATGTAAACAAGAATATAAATGAAACTAATTTCATGGTTTCACCAATTGTTACTATACAAGTAACCAAATTTGAATGTGGTGGCCTAGCTATATCAATCAGTACTTGGATGGTTTCTCATATTTTCAATTTGTTTTTGAGTGGGCAAAAGTGTGTAGAATGGGGACTCCGATCGAGGAGATTAATTTTCTAAGCTTCGATATGGGTAATATTTTTCCGACAAGAGATATATCAGGAATTTTTAAGTCGACCCACATACCAACTATACAACAAGATATTATTGCTAAGAGATTCATCGTTCGTGAGTCTGTTATGTCAAGGCTCAGAAAAAAATGTATTGATGAATCAGGTCGAGCATTGACTTTTCAACCTTCAAGGGTTGAGGTTATTACAACACTTCTATGGAGGGCTTTAATCCGCGCTACAGCAACCATAAATGGGTATTTCAGGCCTTCTCTACTAGACTTTTCAATGAATATGCGCTCCAAAATTACATTTTTACCTCAAGTGAAAAACCCTATGAGAAATTTTATGATTGGTGTTCCAGTAAAATTCATACCAGGAGAGACCAAAATGGAATTGCATCATTTCATAATATTATTCAGGAATTCGGTGAATAAAGTTATTGCTTCATGTACCAAAGCAAATTCACCAGATGACATAGTGTCAACATTGGTTAATTCATATAATGAAAGTTTTCGATCACCAAACTGGGGAGGTAATGAAGAAGTTGACAAAGTCATGTGTACAAGTGTGTGCAAGTTCCCTATGCACGATTCTGATTTTGGATTGGGCAAATCAAATGTCACGATCCAACCCCGTAGGCCGCGACTGGGGTCCAACCTGGACCCCCGTACACATATCTATCAGTTGCGGTCAAGTCCACTATAGACAACGTAATGCACATCAATCAAGTGTAGTCAAGCCGGACTACAAACAATATGATACGTACATGAGAACCCCCAATGGATCATAACATTTCATATATCTGTAGTCTCTTTCATTTGTATCATAACATGAAAGGGCACGCAAGCCGACAAGGGTGCCATAACATAATAACATGTACCATACATCATGTAGACCCAGCTGAGCTAAATCGACATACACAACCCACATATACATGTCTGCAGACCTCTAAAAATATTAATGACAATATATGGCGGGACAGGTCCCCCGCCGTACCCCTGAATAACAAAATAATACTATACATCAGCGGTCAGTTCCAAAAATTAGGCTCCGATACAATGGAGCCTCTTTCAGCTGAGCTGAGCGGAATCCTAAGCTGACAGACTCCCAAAACCTGTATCTGTACCTGCGGGCATGAAACGCAGCCCCCGAGAGAAGGGGGTTACGACATATGTACTGAGTATGTAAAACATAACATAACACAACTAGAAGTATCTCTGAAATAGAGAAGCAGGAGATAAAATATCAAATTAGAAACATGTACCTGTATTCTGTGAATCATAAAAACATGCATGCTCAAATTATACCATATAGTCGGCCCTGTCAGGGATCCGGTGAATCATGTCTGTAGGACCATCATAGGTCCGGCACCATCACCACCTTATTACAACACATCATCATATATATACATACGTAACCCGGCCCTCTAGTGAGGGGTGGTGGACAATGTAGTGGAATTGAGCACGAATCTGATAACCAGTCCGGGACTCAGAGAAGAAGTGTTACAGTATACACGAGTAGAATAGTGAGTAACTATATGCAATTCAAATCATTATCAGAGACTCGACAGAATAAGAAAGTTAAGCTTTTGCTTAAGGACTCAAGTAGCAGTGCAGTCATCTCGAGTGTCCTCTAAATTCCATTATGGGCTATATCAACTATAACCTCGGGGACCCTAAACATGTACCAATGTAAGGTCAATTCGCTTATAGAACCAGAAACACTTGTTATCATATAGTCTTTAAGACTTGGAGCTTGTACATTTGGTACTTCTTTAACACATAGAAGTTTCCAGGGAAATAGTTTGACTATTATAGGAGTTCGATATTCAGAAGTCAATAGGAGATGTTTAAGAATGGAATTACTCCGGAACTCATATCATACTTAACTTACAACTAGGACATGCCAAAAAGAAAAGAGAACAAGCTCTATTTAGTCTGTACCTCCCTTCGTGTGGTCATCATGTACATAATTCGTACCTGGCCCATCCTGGGGCTCAGTGAACAACTATGGCATCATAATCTCATTTTCATACCAAGTACATATCAAGAGAAAGGAGAGATAGCTTTCAACACACTACTTTTTAACACGTAGAAGCCTTAACAGGCAATACTCAATTCTTGCAAGAGTTCCAATACTAAGCAGTGAACAGGGATTATGAGGTGTACTTGGAGTTCTGGGAATGGAATTATCTCCACATTTCACATACAATTCACTTAAGGCCAAGATATGCCAAAAGGAAAGAAAGATAGCTTTACGTACTTATGACAAAAACATGCTAAGAGAAAGTTTCACATACCTCTTACGAGTTGCTCTTTATCACATTCTCTTCGTCGTCCTTTGAACTTATTCAACACGAAAGCAATATGAATATCAACCATCCCTGACTTTTCAGCGTCTCAAGTTGCACACGAGTATTCATAGAACTTATTTCCTCGCTCGTCTTATCGACTAATTCTTTAGCTAGTTAAGGAGTTAACGAAAATCGGGCAACACCTCCCCTATAACATGTCCTATCCAAATTTCCAATTACATACCTAATCACTACAGCCAACCAACAACAACAACCTATATCTCATATACACATAAATCATGGCAACATTATACAACATAAGCTCCAACAACTTGCTGAAAATTACGATACAAAAATAGGGTTTCTAGTCTTTATTTTGCAAAACTTTTAATTATACAAAATGAGGGTTCATATGGCTGCAACCAGAAGATCCCACACCTATTTTAGAATAATTTTAGGCCCTTCAACATACCACCACACACCTGCAGTAGCACACCACAAGTACAACCCCTTGCTTTGACTATAATTTAACTATAGTGACTCCAATTTAGTTTATTTCGAACGTCAAGCGTTTCTATGACATTTTCATATTTCCAGACACCTATAGGGCGTGTAACACACTCCATAATAACACCATAAAGTAAAAATTTAAAGAAGAAACCTTACCTTACCCGAAATTGGCCAAAACTTCCAAATTGCGACTCGAAACTTCTCTAAACGTGCTGAAATTACGCGGACTGTTTGTATCACTTCCTTGCTGCCCCAAATTGGAATTTTATTTTATCAAACACCATTATATAACCGTGAGACACCTAAAATAATTAATTCACAGAACAAAAGTTGGAGGCTTACCTTGGCAGCCCCAAACTCGTAGCCCTCTCTCTTTGGTTCCTAGCGTTTTTCTCTTCTTCTTTCTTACTCTTCTAGGCGTAAAGCTAAAGATATGATTCCGTAGACATCGTAAGATACATATATACATCTCTACGTGATTGATGAACACCGTAGATAATTAATTTACAGAGAAAAAGTGGAAGCTTACCTTTTTTTTTCCTTGTTGCCGCCATAGTACTCTCTCTTAGTCTTAGGTTTCTTTTTTTTCCTTTGTTCAAGCTCTTCGGTGAAGTTTTAGATAAGGAATGGACTCATTAGTCACATAATATACATATATAGGTGGGCTTAGGAGGTGATACGTGTCATCCCCTAAGGGTGACATGTGTCCAACCCTTATTGGACCAACGTAACTATGCAACCAATTAGAGGCTGCCACGTGTCCTTGGTGGGGACCAACCCCAAGTAGGTGGGTCACCTACTTGATCCCAAGCAGGTGGTTCACCTGCTTCCACGTGGCACTTTCCTAGGCTGCCATGTGGCACCTCCTCTTGCTGCCACGTGTCATCTTCTCCTCTTTCCCATGCGTTCGTAATCTTGTCTTATTTTAAGAACCCATATAATCCATGCTACGTAAGTTTGGTATGTCCTTAAGTAGCTCAAGTGTATAAGACTTCTAAATTAGTAGCTTACGTAGGTAAATCGAGTCCTACGACTCATTTCTTGGCCTCCAACTCTTTTCGGATTTTGACGACTCTATTTCCAACCTTCCCTCTCACGGGGTATCGCATTCTTCTTTCCTTAGAGTTGATTGGTGTGTGTGGATAGTAGGGGTCTTACGGCCATTCTCAAGAAGGTTAGGAACACATCTCAAAGTTCAAAAGCGCGGGGTGTAACACCAAACTTAATATTTTTTAGTATGAAATATACACAAATGTTTTGGTTGCATGATATTGGACTTGAAATTTGTGTGCAAATGGACTTGAAGGAAAAATGTGTGCCGTTATTTGACCGCGATAATGACATCAAAGATCTCACCTTTATACGTTGATGCAAAACTTTAATTTTATTATGTTATTGCTACTTATTTTGTTAATACTTTTTATCTATACTTTGTTTGGATGGTTGTTAAATATTATTTCATAATGTATCGTATTATATTTTGTTGTGTTGTATTGTATTGTTTTAATGAATAAAATATTTGGATACATATTGTTATTCATTGTTAAATAATGTCACACATCAGAAATTTGAATGATAAAATCTACAAGAAAAGTAGGATTCGAGGTAGAGCTATTATAAAAAGATAGGGTAAAAGATAAAATACAATCATTAAATAATAAATAAAAATAAAATGAGAAGGAAATATTAAGGTAACGGCGCGATCACATCAAATCGGCCATTACATAAAATAGGACTTTTTGTCGTTAATGATAGATTTAAACAATACGATAAAGTAAAATTTAAGTTACAATCAATATAAACATTGTATTTAAAATAACAATACATGAGAAATCATATGTATCTTTTTCCATCCAAACAAGGTGGTAGGGCGATTGGCACATGCGATATGGAATTATGATTTAAAATAAGATTAATTTATATTTGAAGTTTTGTTTGGACATGCAATTTGAATTTTTTAAAGTTGTATTTTTCTCATAATATATAATGAAAACACAACAAATTGTGAAAACTATCAAAGTTTCTCCAATTCTTATATAATCTTACCAAATGAGCAAACCATAGTTTATAAACAAGATATTGGAATATCCTAAGGTGTCGCACTGATCAAGATATCAAAATATATATCTTATGAAGAAACTTGTACTACCTAAAAATTTCAAGAACCAGGTTCTTGAACTAGTGACACTAACGTAAACAGTAAGAACAAGACACATAATTTATTGTTGAAAACTTCCTTGCTCAAGGGAAGAAAAACCACAACCTACACCTCGTAGGATTTTCACCAAACTTCACTAACTTTTAAAGAGCAGTTTAGATTACAACTCAATAATCAACGAACTAACTCAAACTCCTAACTCTAATGTTAACTATAATCACAACTCAAACTCTCCAAGAAATCAAACTCACTTCTTGTTACAAGCCTCACTTTCTACCTTAGAAAATTATAACTTAATAATATTCCTAAGTAAAGTTCAAACACATTAATTATCTTTCAGAAAGAAAATCTAACTCTAGTTCTTCTTTCTTCAATGTTTTGCTCTTGAACTGATGCTTTGCCTCTTGCTTGACAAAAACTCTCGATATCAAATTGCAAAAAGCCAATCCCTCATTTGTGTGACCTTTTCCTTTTATAACATTGGTTTTTGAAGACCTGGTTGAGTCCTACAAGGAAAGTACAATTTTTTTATTGCTTTTCCGTATAGGAGTCTTAATTGTGCCGTCTTTCCTTATTTCTGCTTTTTTGACTTATACAAGGATTTGTCCAGTTTTTTCCGTGTCTGCCTACTGCACCATCCAGCGAGTGAACCAGGTTCCCATAATTTGGTTCTCAGTTGTCATTATCAAAACCTTCTTGAATGGTGTCAACATCTTAATTTTAAAAGCCTACAAATTTTATGATTCACACAAAGATCCTACCTCCCCTATGTCGCCAACACCGCCATCACCACCACCTCCTCTTCCTTCACTGCTACTACCAACTCCTCTTCCTCCTCCACCATAAGTACCATATCCTCTCTACTGTCACTATGACCCTTTCTCCCTCTATCATCACCACCATCACATTCGTTGGCTCTTCGTCTATCTCATTTGCCCCACTTTCTGCAAGAAAATTAAATAATTATTGAAGTTGTTGCATAATTACATTGAGGTTACTGCAATAACTTCATTAGTTGTTTGAGGTTTTGTAATAACTTTGTTGAAGTTGCTACTATTTCAAGAGTTACTGCAACAATTCAAACAATTGTTGAAGTTGTTGCAATAACTATCTTAGTTGTTTGATTTTCTACAGAAGTTTGTTCAATAACTTAAAAAAAATCAAAATTTTCTTTTCAAAATTCACAGAAATTCAAAGATTCCACCATTTTGATCAAACTCAGGTTCACAACCTTGAACACATCTCTTGCAAGCAAGATAGCGTGCGTAAACCATACTAGACAACATAAAAATTTGTCAGCCTTATTTTTCCCACTTTCTTTAACCATCAACGACATAAGCATTTTCTTGTAACCTTCATGTTGTGGCTAACCGTTTTGCCAAAGACTTGACTTTTCTGATATACCTTGTTCATAATTTACGGGGATATAATGAATATGTTAAGCCTGTAATCAAAGCAAGCTCCTTCAAGTTAAAACAAGTTGGTTTTTCATTCACACAAAATCACATCTCATGCAACTTCTCCTTCTTGACACGATAAAGAAACATATTGTCACAATTTGAGTCTACACCCTGCAATGTGGTCGGTGCTCGAAAAAATTGCTGGCCCGACAAATTCTTGGTATAGCATACTATAAGATTGAATACCGACTAATGTGGAAGCTTTTAAAAGATGTGCATGCAATGCAATAATTTAGAAAATAACTCAATAACTTTATAGTTGAAAATATGATATCTATATACTATGCATATGTTTGTAAATCAATGGTGAAAGCCATAACTCAACTGACACGTCTATGAAGCCTCTAACATACTGAAGATAGGTTACCGATACAAAACCTCACGTTACCTGAATACTCTATTAATGACATATACTAATTGCTAATAGTCAAAATAAACTAGAGTCCTCCAAAAGCAAGGAGGTCTCACCAAATATGGATGAAGGTAATCCTAATAATACATCTGTTGTCGATCCTAAATATCTGAATCTGCATCACTAAAAGATGCAGCGTTGAATGACGTTAGTACATGGAATATACAATATGTAAAATAGCTTATGAAACAACAAGCTAAAAGTGAACATAATGAGCTGAATGAATAACCCTGAAGATTTACTGAAATAAAGTTAATCGAATAGTAATGCATGAATACTTTAAAACAAAGCTCTATGAGTGAAAAGATGCACAATAGAAAATACTAAAAATAATATAAATTTACTTTTCTTGGGGAGTTTCTTACAAACGACATTAAACCATATATATGAGGAACATGAAGTCCAACTTACAACCTCAATTGGGAGGGTGACCTATACCTTTCCAAAGGTATAGAACCTGTCTGTTGTGGATCCAATAACTGCGCCATTTAGGCCAAAGGTGGTAATCTAAATTGGCGAAATACCCTTATCCTACAATGGCAACATAGTTCTGGAACTTGGGTTATCTGGGACCCGTGTCTACTCGATGCTAAATAGGCCTCCCAAAATTTTGTTTCTATTTGCTCATAATATATCATGAAAATTGTAAATGAAATCATACTGCGAGTCTTTGCTATAATTTGTAAAATGTACAACTGATGATACTAAACTCACAACTATCTGAAACATACTGGTGTTTTGAGTTTTCATGACAAAGAAAAATTTCTCTTGAAAGTCATATATATTTAATGAAGAGTTATAAACTTTCGTACTGAATCTTTGAAGTGGCTAAACTTCCTTCAAAACATATCTTTAAAATAGATATTCATGAAAATATACTTTCTTGAACTCTTTCTTGAATAATGCACTTAAAACTAAATATACTTTCTTGAACTCTTTTTTGAAATAATGCACTTCAAACTAAATATATTTTCTTGAACTCTTTCTTGAAATAATGCACTTGAAACTATATATAATTTACTCATGAAAACAATGCATACAGAATACTATGACAAGACTTTCAAATAACTTTAAATAAAAAGGATTCATGTGGTAGAGTAAGCATGAACCATTAATCAAAAATCAGTAATGAATATGAAGATAATAATTTCAATAATAGGATCGAGAATCAACAATTTGAAATAAAGAAAATTCAAAATCGTAGACTTTGGGGTAAAAACTCTAGCTTTGATCTTACTAACTGAAATTATAGATCGTGAGTAAGAATTGAGTTCCTCATTATGATAGGACGAAGAATTGAGTTCCTCACTATGATAGGAGAAAGAATTGAGTTCCTCACTATGATAGTCTTACATATCTTACACGTTCCAAATTCTTGAGAAAGGTATGGTCTTTGGAGGTAAAGATGCCAAAATTTCATTTCTTGAACCTCATAGGTGAGTTTTCTTGAAAATATGGATTCCATTGATAAAAGGTATTAGTTTATGTTTATATGGAGAAATCATCAATATTCTATAACCAAATCTTACCTTAACTAATTGATGAACCGAGAAAATTGGGTTCTTGAGAGCTGCACTTTTTAGGGCAAATTTTTAGACTAGGAAAGTGAACCACGACTTAGGTGTGTTTTTATAATGTTTCTGATGTGTGCTATCACGCAGAAGATAGCTTGGGTGCACAGACGGTATGCATCTGGGCAGTAGCCACTATCTTCAGTGCGCTATTGCGCAACCAATGTGTAGCAACATAATGTCCAGTAAAATTGACATAACTCTTTGTACAAATAGATGATTGACGAATAATTTGTTGCGTTGAAAACTAGACTCAAATATATTTAATTTGATAAGTTATGGTCGACACAACTCTTCATATTTGATGAGATATGCTTGATTGATATTAACCCTTGTAAAAAGTTATGCAAAAACTCAATCAGAAAAGAAGCTTTCAACTCAAGTTTGTGGTAGAGAATTCTTATGACCTTAATTCATCTCCAAAATTCTTATCACACTAAAGAATTGACCTCAACACCTATGCATAATTAAGAATCATCTGATTTGGACCTATATGCATATAAAAAATGATTCAGGTCTTTGCTTAGAGATTTTTGAGGTGTTACACGTATAATACAATTTGTTCATTAACTTGAAGTGTTCAGACAGTTTTCTAAATTGACCAAAATAAAAATACTTGAACTTTCTACTGAGTTTTTGTTCTTTTTTTTAAAAATAAATAAATAAATAAATTAACTTTGCCTTCATTGATCTAGGAGTGCAACAAGTTACGATTGGAGTTGGCATCCCAAACTATATACAAGATTATTAGTTCAACTCCTAACCTTTACATCTTCGTTCCTAAGGGTTGGTATGTTCCATTTGTCCATGTTAGCGAGCCCTTTGATAGCAGCTGGCAGGTCAGAGAAGGAGTTGAATATTTGAAGTCCATTACTTTCATGGCATAGAGAGGCTAACTTATCGGCAGTTTTGTTGGCTTCTCTGTAGCAATGAGTGATTGTGAATTCATTCTCTTCAACTAATTTCTGAATATCTTTTATTTGTCTTGAAATCTTCCGTGGGGACTTCCATACTTTGTTTATACAGTTTGTCAGGAGTAGAGAGTTAGTTTCTCCCCAAACTGTTCTAGAGAGATGAGCTGAGCACCATTTTTGGCCATACAACATTGCAGCTGCTACAGCATAGTTGCTCGTACCTGGTCCTAATGGTATAGAGTATGCAAAATGAACTTTCTAGTGCAGTCTCTTACAGTCCCTCCTCCTCCACACATCCCGTTTACACAATGCTGGCCTCCTTTTGGTGTATGTTGTAGTCATATGCTCGACATATTGCTGTCCAGTTATCTCCAAACTTTGCTATTCCAAATATCTTACTCAAGATCTGCAAAATGTTGAACAAATTATTAGGGACTGATTTGTAAATTGATGGTCTTTCAGCCTCGTATTTGTTGTTGCATCTAGATCACCATATTTCCCTGAAAGAAATTAATCCCTTGCTTTATTTCATTAACATAATAAGTATATATACACCTAATACAAGCGTCTAATACAAGGAAACTAACTATCTATATATGAAAACTAAATATATACAATTTGTTACTAATCTGTCAGAATATATTATCATATATTCTAACACACCCCCGCAGTCGAAGCGGGAGGTCACCGAACGCTAAGACTGTCCCGAAAGTCTTCAAATAACACCAACGGAAGGCCTTTGGTGAAGATATCTGCAATCTGATAATGAGAGGGGACATGTAGTACCCTAACCTGGCCACGAGCCACCTTCTCTCGGACAAAATGTATATCTATCTCAATATGCTTAGTGCGTTGATGTTGAACAGGATTACCAGATAGATATATGGCACTAACATTATCACAATAAATCAAAGTAGCCCGTCGAATATGAAAATGAAGTTTCAAAAGCAAATTTCGTAACCAACAGGACTCAGAAACCACATTGGCAACCCCTCAATATTCTGCCTCGGCACTCGAACGGGACAAAGTAGTCTGATGTTTGGCAGACCATGAGATCAAGTTATCACCCATAAAGACACAATAACCCGACGTCGAATGCCATGTGTCGGGGCACCCACCCAATCAGCATCAGTATATGAGACAAGGTTGGTTGTGGAAGAGGGATACAAGTGAAGACCATACTCCAACGTACCTTGTAGGTAGCGCACGATGCGCTTGAGAGCGTGCATGTGCTCATCCCGTGGATCATGCATGAACAAGCACACCTGTTGCACATCATAGGTAATATCGGGTCTTGTGAATATTAGGTATTGCAGTGCCCAGGCAAGACTCCGATAAAGTGAAGGATCCGCAAATGGCGTGCTAGTAGTAGCCCCAAGCTTTGGCTTTGTATCAACTGGAGTAGGAGACGGCTTACGCGAGGACATGCCAGCACGGTCAATAATCTCAGCTTCATACTTCTTTTGAGATAAAAATAAACCGGTTGTATGAAGAATGACAGTAATGCCCAAGAAATAGCTCAATAGGCCCAAATCCTTCATAGCAAATTCGGAGCTAAGAAGTGATATGATAGACTGGCGAAGCTCATCAGAGGAAGCAGTTAAAATAATATCATCGACATATAATAAAAGATACGCCATAGAAGAACCTCGACAATAAACAAACAAGGAATGATCGGTCTTACTATGAGAAAACCTAAGAGTATGGACATAGTCAGCAAACCGTTTAAACCAAGCCCGCGGAGCCTGTTTCAGTCCATATAGAGATTTCTGCAGCAAACAGACATGATTAGGCCGATCAGGATCCCGATAACCCAAAGGTTGATACATGTACACAGTCTCCTTGAGCTCGCCATGTAAGAAAGCATTTTTGACATCGAGCTGGTGAATCGGCAATGCCTTGGAGAGAGCCAGACTAAGAACCGTACGAATAGTCATCGGTTTGACAATCGGACTAAATATCTCACCACAATCCACGCCAACCTGTTGGGTTTTACCATCACCTATAATACGAGCTTTATGTTGATCAAACGAACCATCAGATTTTTCTTTATGAGCAAAAATCCACATACACCGAATAATATTAACATTAGGAGCATAGGGCACCAACACCCACGTCTTATTTTTAATAAGAGCATTATATTCATCATCCATAGTCAATTTCCAATTTGGGTCACGAAGAGAAGACACAAGGTTATGGGGTAAAGGGGACTTCGAGACAGATGTAAGAAGGTTAAAAGACTTTTTAGGCTTGTAGATCCCATGCTTACTCCTAGTAACATGACCGGTGGGTAGACTAGAGGGAGAGACGGGAGTGGGTTGAGGAGAAGAGAGAGGAGGAAGAGTGGAAGACTGGGCGGACTGCCCAGGCAGCGAGGAAGAAAGCTGCCCAGGCAAGGGGGCAGACTCGACTGCTGGACACGGCGGGGCTGGCAGCAGTGCGGCAGGAAGGGGTGGAGCCGGTGGGTTCATAGGGTTAGCGAGATGATGAGCCACATATGGAGAGGGTCCATCATCTAGAAATTGGTATGTGTGATTTTGATGGGTATGTAACTTGGCAAAAGGAAATTGCGTCTCATCAAAGAGTACGTGACGGCTAAGGATGATTTTTCGAGAAGACAAATCATAGATTTATACCCACGATGATGTGATGGATATTCCAAAAAAATACACGGGGTTATTAGTGTTGAGGAAAAAAGAGGATAACATAAACACCCAAAGACACGAAAATGGGAATAAGAGGGATCCTTCCGATAAAGAATGCTAAGAGGAGAGTGATAGCTTAACAGTTTATGAGAAAGAATGTTGAGAAGGTAAGTTGCCATTTGTAAAGCATGATGCCAAAAGAAAGGAGGAAGGGAAGCATGAGCTAATAAGGTACGAACAATGTTATTAATCGTACGGATTTGTCTTTCGGCTTTTCCATTTTGAGGGGATGTATGAGGACAAGACAAATGAAACG
The DNA here is from genome assembly GCF_947179165.1 of Solanum dulcamara. Classification (NCBI taxonomy): domain Eukaryota; kingdom Viridiplantae; phylum Streptophyta; class Magnoliopsida; order Solanales; family Solanaceae; genus Solanum; species Solanum dulcamara. The sequence goes on along the minus strand of NC_077246.1, from coordinate 8,993,483 downwards.
ACAGACCATTGATTTTACAGAAGTCCCAAAAAGGGCCATTATCAAATTCCTTGCCATTATCACATTGAATATTCTTAATATCCCGTTCAAAGTGAGTTCGAATAAATGTCTTGAAATTTAAAAATGTGGAAAATGTTTGTGATTTGTGTGATAAAGGAAATGTCCACAAGAATTTAGAATAATCATCCATAAACAAGATATAATATCGATGACCGGAGGAACTCAAAATGGGTGACGTCCAAAGATCACTATGTATAATATCAAACGGCATAAGAGTGCAAGAAGTGGACGCATAAAAGGGCAACTTAACATGTTTTCCAAGAGGACACGAATGGCAAATACGAACATCGCTACTTTGAGTACAATCAATTAATTTATTCTTCCTAAGGGAATTCAACACAGGTGCGCCCGGGTGACCCAAACGATCATGCCAAAGAGAAGGTGCCAAAGCCACAAAAGTATATGGTAAAGTGACTGAATTGGTGATTGGATAAAGCTCTCCCCGACTTTTACACCTCATTACCAGCCTCTCTATCTGAAAATCCTTCACAGAAAACTCAAAGGGATCAAAATTCACAGAAACAGAGTTATCAGTGGTAAATTTACGGACGAACACCAAATTTTTAACTAGATGAGGTGCATAGAGGACATTTTTTAAGTGCAAGGGAGGACCCGGGGAAGACAAAGTTGTGTGACCATAGCCGTGAATTGGAATAGAGTGACCATTACTAACCATGATACCACGATTAATGCAATTATTAAAATAGGACGTGAGGTTACCTTGATTGGATGTCATGTGAGAAGTGGCACTGGTGTCCATGTACCAATTTGTATCCGGAGGAGTAATCCCAAGAGTATGTTCTAACATTCCCAAACAATGAAAGTCAAAATGTTCTTGATTATACAACATACCCAGTGAAATCCACAAGTGAGGTCTGGGGATAGTAGGATGTACGCAGACCTTACCACTACCTCATGGAGATAGAGAGGTTGTTTCCAAAAGACCCTCGGCTCAAAAATCACAATCCCAAGTAATAGAGAAAAAAATAATATATATAGCATAAAGGCACAAAAAACGAATACCAAAAATAATAACGATTGCAAAATAATGTGATAATCAAAGACAATAGCAGCGTGAATTTCAGGTTGATATTGTTGGTGCTTATGCGTAGCAATCCTGCAAAATAAAACCAAAGATTCTTAGAAAAGTCTCTATGACAAAACAAATGGTCCACTGAATCAAGGTCAGTGGACACTCTATTTGCATTACAACAATAGCATTTTGGGTCCATTGGAATCCCAAATCTTGCAACCCTTTGGTATGTAGAAGACTTGTTGTGAATGGCCCTCCATGTAAGAAATGACATCTTGAAGGGGATGTTTTGGTGCCAGAATCTTGGATTCTCTCTTGTCTTAGCTCCCTCCATGTAGATCATATGGTGAACTTTCCAGTGTTGGAGAGAGTCCATATAGGCTTTGATTATTTATTACAAATGGTAATAGAGTTTTGTTGGTCATATATCACTTTTTTCATTCCTTCAGGGATAGTGATATTGAGCCTGTTCCATTTACATTCTCCATTTTGAAAAAACTTCTTTAAACTGATTATCAATGATATTTGTATTATTGTCCCCCTGACGATATAAGGGACCAAGACTGGAGCAATTATCATACCAAAAAGATATATCTCATTTGCTAATGCTCCAAAAAATATTATGATTTATCACATCTATAATTCTACAAAGATCTTTCCAGCTCACTAGCTTACCTCTTTGCCATTAAATTTTAATAGGGTGTTCATCAACCAAATACTTTGCTTTCATGAACTTACTCCATAAGGAATTAGAAGTTCTTAGGAACCACCAGTATTTTGCTTTAAAAGCTTGGCAAATGTCTGTGAGTTTTCTGAAGTTAGTGCCTCCCTCATTATAGGGGTAACAAAGGTTGTCCCATGATGCCCAATGGTGTTTACCACCATTCTCAATGCCAGACCAAAAATATATTGCCAAGTATTTTTCAATAGTCTCCATATTACCTTTGGGAGTAGTGACTGCAAATAAAAGGTGGATGGGGAGAACAAGCAAGGCATGCCTAATTAGAATGGCCCCTTCTTCCGTAGATAATAGTTTAGTATGCCACCCTTTTATTTTGTTGATGACTTTGTTGATAATGTTTGAGAAATGGGCAAGTGTTTTCTTTCAAGTGATGATTGGGCATCCCAAATATTTGATAGGGAACTTCTGATGAGTCATACCAGTGAGGTTGTCAATTCTAACACATTCCCTGGCCTAGTATCTATAGTAACTGCAAAACAACTTTTGCTCGTTTGATAAGTTTCTAGGAGATCTTTCCATAAGTTCTGAGGGATTTCAGGACCATTTCAGAAGGTTTTTTTCCACCATTCCAAAATAAGAGGGTGTCATCAGCAAACGATAAGTGATTGATCTGAGCCCCATTGTTATTTATGTAAAAGCCTTTGTAACCAAGTTTTCTTGAACACCATTCAATATTTGAGAAAGAAGTTCAGCACTAGGCACAAAGGAGAAGGTATGATAGGGTCACCATATATCAGACCTCTTCCAGACTTGAAAAATCCATTTCTGCTACCATTAACAAGCACTGAGTACCAATTGTTGGAGATGTAACTGTGAGGAAGCTTCAGAGAAACCCATCTTTCTCAATAGAATCATTTCCCTTAATCAGTTGCTCTTGGTCATCCATGATTCTTCTAATGGTAAGCCTTCTTCTCATGTCCTTGATAATATTATGGAAATAGGCAGTGTTAGCATCACCTTATTCTAACCACTTTACTCTGGCTTTTTTTCTTAGAATAGAGTCTTGAAGCTTGATGTATTTAGTGAATTCAGCCCTACATCTAGATAGTTCTAACCTATTCTCATTAGTATTGTTATTCACACAGTTTTCTTCCATAGTTCTCATTTGAGCTTCAAGCCTCTTTGGCACTTCATAGATATTTCCATAGGATTGTCTTGACAAGATACTGAGGTGTTTGGAGGTGTTCTTTAGTTTCTGGTGAAGCACATAAAGGGGATTCCCATAAACATTCTAATCTCAGATATCTTGTACTGTTTTGTAGTAATCAGGGTGCTCAGTTCAAAAATTGAGGAATTTAAAATACTTGATAAAAGTAGTGCTCTCATTATTGATCTTGATAAGAAGAGGAGCATGATCTAAACAAGCTCTAGAAAGGTGAGTTACTGAGGTGGCATTCAGACAATCAAACCTGCTAGAGCTGTAGACCATTCTATCTAGTCTTTTTCGGATCGTGGTGGGTGGGTCTCTATTATTGCATCATGTAAAATTAGAGCCACTATACCTAGCATCTTGAAGCCCGCGATCAGAGAGGCAAGTCAAAAAGTCTAGGCTTTCCTCCATTCTATGGTTTCTACCTCTTTTTTTCTCTTCACAACATGTAATGTTGTTGAAGTCACCTGCCACACCTTAGGCAGAATTCATAGAAGTTGCACTTCTCCTAAGTTCCTCATACAGTTCCATTCTTAGGACCCCCATGCACTTTGGCATATACGATGGTAAGGAACGTCACAAGGTCATTGTCATGTGATTGATTTTGATCAGACTTTTTGCTCTCTATCTTAGATAATATCAATGGTCACTTCATTAGTCCATAACAACCATATTTTGTTAGAGAAATTGTGAAAATCATTATGCATCCCAAGTCTTCTTTTGAATCTGTTAAACTTGTTACTGTTAACCATTGGTTCCTAAAGACAAAATAGAGGAATTTGGAATTGGATTTTGAGGTTTTTAAGCCTTTCTAGAGATCCTTGTGACCCTACCCCTCTAATATTCCATGATATGATGTAAATCATTAAAAACAATATTGGGAGTAGTGGTGGCAATATGAGCCCAAATTTTGGTAATCCACCCAACCCGTCCATATTTTAATGGGTTGAGTTTGTGATTTTTTAGATAGATAAAATAATGGTTTAAGCCCATTTTCAACCCATTGAAATATGTGTATTCATGGGTAAAATATGGGTAAACCATGAGCTACTAAATAGATTAAGCTTCCAACTTTTAGTCTCTCAAAATTCATTATATCACTAATTTGTATTGACCACATGTATGCTTGGTTTTGATTTATTCTTTAATCTTGTTTGAGACAGATTCATCTTATTTACCTCTTTCTCACATAGGTTGAGAGTAGATCATGTCTTGAGGATATTGTTTTCCTCAAGATTGATACTTTTTGAGATAATAACCTTCTGGTTTAATTTCCTTTTGCCTCTATCACCTTTGTGTCAGCTGCTTTTGTCATGTTAATTTCTGATTGAGCTCGCCGAATGGACCCGAAAACCTTAAGAAACTATAGTTTTAGGCGATAAAGCGCCCATTCAGCGACTTGCTGAATAGTTTGGCGAGGAGACCTCCTGATCGCCGAATTGGCTAGCGAGACTCATTAAAATGTCATTGTTTTCAATTTTTATGATTTTCTTACGTTACCAAAAGGGTATTCTTGACCTTTTATCCTCAATTAACTTCCCTAAGTCGATCTTACAACCTAATAATATTCTTATACATAGCTACTCTCAGAATCCCTAATTTTCCTTCTCCCAAAGATCAAGAACTTCAAGATAGGGATTTCTCTAATATTGGAAGATCTAAAATGTCACGACCCAATTTCTCGAGTCATGATGATACTTACTATATCCCATCAGTAGGTAAGTCTAACACATATATCGGAATTTGAGACAACGGGGCTATCACACGAAAGCAAAGAATGCGAAAGATGACAATAATAATAACAAATATGAAAAGGAGAGAGAATCAAATAAATACAAAGATAAACCCCCAAGACCTGGTATCAATCGATAGTCTAGCTTCTAATCAAAACTAGAGTACAAGCTTATACCAAATAAAATATGAGTACAGACTGTCTCTGAAAATAAAATAAAGACTAGTCCTATTCAATTTTGAGGGAGATAGGAAATTTCGAACACCAAGAGGTCACCCAGTATCCGAATCCCAAGAGATGCTCCACACGAGACCCAAATCAGTAGTGAGGACACGTACTATGATTTGCAGGGTGAAGAATTGTAGTATGAGTACCAATAAGTGGCACTCAGCAGGCATAAACCGATTGAGCTCCAAATATAAAGTAAGCATAATAGGCATATAAGATAGGAGCATATATCACAAGTATAACGAAACAAAAGGAACTCATAATAAAGAACAAGCTATAAGCACCAAAAGAGAGTAAGGAAAGCAGGTAAAAGAAGTAAAGGATGAATCTGGATATGCTATGCTCTACAAAGAAAGACTGCTAACCAAAGGCATACCAATAGAAACAACCACAAGTAGCACATAGAAGCTAAGAAGGCTAGTCTAGAACAATCATGCATAAAAGAGTCAGGTAGGAGAGAACAAGGATAATACCTACCTTCAAACAAAAGAACCACCCTTCGCACTGCCACAAATACACAAATAGCCAACCAAAACCTTACCGAGCTCTAAAATCCCTGCAGGTACATGATCACAAACTAAAACCTATACAGCCTTCATAAGACTAACAAGTCCACATCCAATTATACTAGTGATAGGAAATGCATATGAATGAGATTAATGCAATAAAATCAGTAATGCTATAGTACCAAGATATATATACCTACACCTCAGTCCCGGCCAGTGAGGTAGGACCCATGCGCAACTCCCTCTTCCTGTTTCAATGGGTCACACGGATAGAGAAATCCATGGAGGACTAAAGAGTATCCATATATACATGTTTGTTCCTGATCTAGGACTTTCCACTCCGTCAGTGTGACTGAATATCATCAATATAACTAAGAGAATCGTCACAATGGCCCACGAACCCCGACCGATCAAGTAAAAAGTGAGTACATCCCAGATGCCTTTAATATTTCAAGTAGAAAAGGACTACGTCCTTGACGTCTCATAAATATCCAAATATCAACTTATCAAAAATATCCAGGTGGTACGACTCTCGTTAAAAGATAAGTTTAGTAGTAAAAAGGGCAACAATCCTCGTTCCTCGAAAAATGATAGTAAAACCAATACATGCCCGGGATCTTACCACAAAACATGTGTATGTAAGAAACCAATGCAATGTATGTGATCACTAGCATCCCAACAACTCAAGCAAATAGCAACAATATATACCTAGCAAGTATCTCACTCCCAATGTATAGAAACTAACCTAGAATCCAGCTAATCCTTGATCAAGGCCTCGGGCCCAAAGTAATCCAACCATCTCAACAACAATATTATAAAAAGGCACATCTCGACTCAGATAATGAAAGGAATCTCGAAGATTCAATAAACTAAGGAGTAACTTAAGAACCTTGACAACTATCTAAAGGTAACATTCAAGGACCAAACCACCACTAACTTCATCCTATAGCAACAATATACCTTGAAGGATCCAAGTTCTAATCATAAGGTAAGTATCTCATCACAATCATAGGCAGGCCGAACCTTACAAGTCCTAACACAACCTCACGGTCCCCGCCTAGCGAAAGCACCAAACCCAAGAAGTTCTCATGAGAAACCGTAATAAAAACTAAGGATCAACCACACCCATTCTAAAATACTAATCACCCCGACTACTATAAAGCATCAATCAACAACTCCAAAAAAAAACTAGCAACACTTGACTAAGGCACAAGTAAAGGGTTACCAACTGAATCAGAGGATCTCACAACACTAAACTAGCCCAAGGCTCAACCGGGAATCAAGAAATAAGGATAAGGGAAGGAAATCCTTAACCCGCCACATACAATCCTACTCACATGCAATATATGCTAAAAATTATCTTATGAAGCACAATCTAAGAACAACTAGATCACTGCCTACAGTGAAGCCGAACGTGAGCACTATATGTCCACTTCTCGATAGATTTCCGCTCCAAAATCAATTCCAATTGCATCCACACTATCAAAATATTGATCACATGTCAATATAAATATTTTGACACTAAAATTATATTTTTCGGAGACAGATCCAAAATTGGGTAAAAAAAGAGATCATGGGATCCACACTGGGAATCTTGAATTAACCCTATGAGAAGGTGCATTTGAGCATAAAAAACTTGTGGTCAAACTTACAGCACAATTCGACACTTAAAAACATCGAAATCAGGCCATGCAATAATTTCACCAAAAAGGGAGAATTCAAAAAGAAGGGGTCCCTTTATCATGGAATTTTCCTCAAATGACACTTCGAAGGATGAAACTAAGCACACCATGATGTTCCCCGTGGAAAACTCCATAATTTAGCTCCAAGAATCATTGAAAACAGAGCTAAAACGATCACAAAATCAAACTTCAAATTTCATAGCAATATTAACTCAAAAATGTTAAGAACAACAACTAAATTCAAGATTTTTACCTCACACAAAGCCTCCCCTCAAGATTCCAAGCTCACCAACAGATTTCCCATGAAAATTTGATTGAGAATTGAAGGAGAAATCTAGGTTTTTAAAATGCCAACTATGGATGAGTTCGTCCTTGGTCTCTCATTGAAAGACCAAGGATCTGACCTTCACAAATGCGGCCTAAGTGCCCCATGATCGCAAAAGGAAAGGGCAAGACCTTTGCGAACATGGGGAGAGCCACGCAAACACAGAGGGAAAGGATATAAAGCTCCACGAATGCGGATGCTTACTCCATTGAATCCCATGAACACGGGGACCAGTTCACCCGACCTCCGTGAACGCGACCCTATGCCTGCTAATGTAAAGGGTAAAATACCCCTGCACCAGTAAGGTGCTGCATCAGATCTTTGGCAAGTTCAAAATCCCCGATTGGGTGCTCAAAATTTGCTAGGAATCACGTGCACATAAACGAGGTATGATACCCCCACCAAATTTAACGTTCCAAACTCAATAACACAATCAAAATTTCCATATGAGGTCGTTATGAATGAAAGTGGATCTCACACCGAGTGTTATTTAGAGCCTAATTTCCCAACAGGCCTCGAGATTATATCTGAAGCCTCAAAAAGTAAACGAAGGATCGTTCTAGACGGAACTCGATATTTTAAAACTAACCGCGCTATCAGAATTTTTATCCGAGCGCATTTTCCAAAAATGTTGACCGAAGTCAATCATAGGCCAAATTTCAAAGGCAAAAATGCCAAATGACCCCAAACTCATACTGATTGCCTCGATACTCGTGCCGACCATGCTACTAGTCTAATTTGGCCATTTTGAAGCTGATAAAACCGTCAAAATTCCATTTTGAAGTCATTTTCTTAATGTTTTGATAGCAGTCAACCGTCCAAGCTCCAAAACTGGGAAACAGAAATAAAACCCAAATAAATAACCAGGTGAACGAACTATCAGTGCCAAATGCTGAAAAGGTTGGAAAAGACTAGAATGATCTGGAAGGTCATTGCAATATGACTTCAAGTTCAATATTCTCTTCAAGAATCCTAAGGTTTTCAATCAATATCCTTCTTCAAACTTCAGATCCAAGTAATCCATAGAAAGGTTTCTCAACTTTAAACTACAAGGCTCCTAGCCCAATGTTTTTCTCCAATAATTCCTAAGATTAAGGTATGTATGGCTAATCATAACATTGGATTGAGTTCATCCACATGCCCTACATCTAAATTCTATCGTCAAAGAGTTGAGTTGAGTTTTAGCCCTAGTTTTCTTGAATTCTGAATGAGTTTCTTTGTTTATTGAGTTGTATATAATTATGCATTGAGATTATCATTGTTTCTACACCTTGAATTCTTGAGATTGATGTTTATGATTTCATTCACATGATCCCTAGTTGAGTTGATGAGAATGGTTTTCATGCATTAAATGAAGTATGATTTTAAATTGAGTCTATGCATATTTTATTTAGTTTTGAAAGAGTATGATCATTGATTTTAAATGAGTTTGAGTATTGAGTTAAATGATTTGAGAATGGGTTTTGATGAGATGTGAATGATTTTGTAAGGAAGTATATTTTAAATGATTTTAAATGGTTTGAGATGAGATTGAGATTTGAAAGGTCTATTGAGACTTGAGATGAGATGGTTGAAATGTGATACCTATAGATATTGTTGAGACCCAATTTTGACTCTCCACAACTTAAATTAGCTATTGAGTTTCTTTAACTTTCGAACATTTTGAAATAATTATCTTTTATAAAAATAAAGATATTTTCATGTTATTCTTAACTATTTTTATCTTTTTATATAATTTTAGTATAATATACACATTTCTATTTAATTATATCTTTGATTACTATTTGTGTGGTTATTCAAAAATTATCTCAAAAAGATTTTTTTTTACTAAATACAATGTTAATTAGGTTAGTTTAATTATAGTTTGTATTTTTGAAAATTTTAGTTTATAACTTTTAAAAAAAACCATTCTCCCTCATCAAAAATCCTTGAGGGATTTGGGGTTTTTGGAGCCTATATAAAGGCTCATATTCTCATTAAGAAGAAGGAAAAGGTGGGAGGTATTTTAGCCACCCCAAAGTTAGAAATTTTCTTTACTTGGCTAGGATTTTGGACTCTTGTCCCTAGCCTAAAATTTTTGAAATTTTCTATCTTTCAATCTATATTTTCTTTCGAAGAAACTAGGAGATTGAAATCGAAATTTAGGCTAAGAACAGAGTTCTTATAACGTCGAACTCACGAAGGTTCGAGTCTAAATTTTTAATTCTTCTTTTTGTGGATTGGAGTTCCGTCAAACTCTTGAGTGGTGGTGAAGTCGTCTTCTGCTCGTCGTCTTCAGTCTCGCAACTCGAAATGAGGTAAAAAAATTTATCAACTTTATTTTATTTAATTATTTCATGTTTTATAATTATTTGATTCGTAATCCTATTTTTGTTAGTTAGCATGTATTAAGAATAATTAGATTAATGATAGAAATTTCTTATAGTTAGCATGTGTTAGGATTAATTAGTTAGCATGTGTTAGGATTATTTCATGAAAGCTTTTAGTTTTGTTCATTATTTTTCCAAGTAGTTTTCTTTGACAATATAGATTTTCATGTTTGCAACTTCTTCTTATAACATGATTTAGATAACAAAAATATGCTTAAGTTATTATTTAGTTAGAATTTTCATGGCCTAATTGATTTAATTCTTTCTTTAAAATTTGAGTTAGTCTAGTGTATATATTAATTTCGTGTCCGTTATTTACTTGAATATATTTCTTCTTTTCTTTACTTTGTCTACATATATACATGTTGTTAGTCACATATAGGATGTCCATCAATTTGATACCTTAAAATATCATGATATATTCTTTGGTTTAGCTTAAAATGTGTAGATGCTTATTTAATTTTATTTTGGTGCATGTGATATCAATTCGAGTCCATCTTTGGACTTCATCCTTGCATATTGTTGAGTATTGAGTCTCTCATCATCTTGCTCGAATTGCTGGAAAGTTGATACATGGAAAAGAAGCTAATATACATGATTTGAATATTGATATTGGGCTGTATACACAGAATACAAGTGGAATGAATATACAATCCGATATTCAAGAAAACAATGTTATATACACTAGTATACAGTAAATATATAGTCTGATATTCAACAGATACAGGAAACAAACAGGTGGTATACAGTGTGTATATAGTTCGATATACTGAAACAATACAGTACAGTGTATATATAGTCCAATATATTGTGTATATACAACTGTGATATACAGTGAAATTGAGCCTAAGGCCTAAAACGCAAATGGCCCAACAGCTTAGTCCAGGCGTACAGAAAGTAAATGTCGGGCCATATTTTCATGTGTTATTTATTATTTATTTATATTGATTTGGGTTATAACAATTTATTTACTTGTGTTATTTATACTTGCTTAGATATTAATTTTAATTTGTTTTAACTTAATTAGAATCCCCTAAATATAAATCAATTCATGTTAATTTACTCTTTAAATGATTTTCTACCTTATTTAGTCATTTGATAAACTTTTACTTTTTTTATACATGTATATTATTTTCAACGTTTAAGTTTGATCAGTTTTTTAAAAAATAATTTTAAAGTCTTCATTTTCTTTTAAATTAATATTTTCAAAAGTTAGTCAAATAATTTTTCAAATCGTCGGATAACCGCGCGTTAGCGGCCATTTTGAGTGCTAACACCTTCTTAAAGTGGAAATTTAAACCCTTACCCATTTTTCTCTAATTTTAAGACTTAAATTTGTTAGGTTCTTTAAAATTAAGGTTTTTTGATTTCCCTTAAAAATTAAGTGGCGATTCTTTTTTTTAAAATTGATTTTTTCTCTAAAAGTTTAAATTAATTTTAAATCGTCTTTTTCGATATAACAAATATGAGCATAATGAATCAATTTTGGGAGTAGTATTGAGCATCGATTTTGGTAAACATTTGAGTAACTCAATCCCCATAAACTTACAACGATCATAGGATAGAGGTCAAGCCTCTCTTGTCCCAAAAGAGGACTTTTATATTGGATCCATTGAGGTTGATTATCCCGTAGCAAGGTATTGAACGGATGCGGCAATGGTAGTGCAAACCGTTATATCATCACTCACTCATAGGTGATGGTTGTCGGTTAGACAAACTCTCCAAGAGTAAAGTATTATATTTTTACACACTGAGTTTTATTTATTATATCATACTTTTTAAAGCATTATTTTACATATATTATATGTTTTATTGAGTTGAGCTATTTTCAGAGTTGAGTTAAGTTGAGTTATTTTCAGAGTTGAGTCTTTTGAGTTAAGTTATTTTCAGAGTTGAGTTCTTTGAGTTGAGTATCATTGAGTAAGTTCCTTTTTATCTTTATTACATACTTGTACATTTCATGTACTGATATCATTTGGCTTACATCATTTTATGATACAAACACAGGTGATAGAGGTCCTCAATAGGCATACCGTTGAAGGCCAGATTCCATCCCTATTTTGGTGAGACCTCTTTGTATTCAGAAGCACTTTCAGCATTTCAAGGTAGTTACGGTCCTATCCCGGTACCTATTCAGAGATAATTTAGAGGCTTCATAAACTAGTCAGATAGAGTTTGAGTTTATTCACTTTTATTCAATCGAGTCATGCTTTGAAAACATTTGAGTTATATCTAATATATTTGAGTACTGAATTTTAAACTGATATTTCTAAGCTTTCATACTTATTGTCCCTATCTGAGAAATCATTTATGAGTTAAGTCTTCCACTTAGTGAGTTAAGTCTTCCACTTAGCCAGGCCAAGAGTTCGCTTGGGACCAACAATGATTTTCGAGTAGGCCATATGCAGGGGGTAGGCTCGGCGCATGACAGGCTCGAACAACTGAGAGTAGGAGGAAAAAAAAGAGATCTATGATTGATGAAGACCAAATCCCTGATGCATATGTGGTTGAAGTCTCAAAGGAAAATGATGGCAGTGAAATGGAATATGAAGATATTATTTTTTCTATTGAGAAGAGAAAGAAACAAGCCTACTCAAAAACCAAAGATAAGGAAGGCTCAAGCACAAAAAGGAGTTGAATCAAAGAAGAAAGGAAAGGAAGAACCAGTGAAGAGGAGAATAAACGAACCTACAAAGAGGAAAAGATAAGAGTCCTCTGAAGCACACTTTGATGAACCAAATTTTGAGTCTGATAAGGGACCTGGTTCATAAATAAGAAGATGAAGATTGAGAAAGAATTGACCAAGGAAGAAAGGGTCAATATCTTGAGAACTTAGAAAGTTTTAAATTAAAGGGTGTTCGATGGTGAAATCAAAACTAAACCAGGGATGAGGAGTCTAGTTGATGCTGTTGAATTACAAAGTTGGACTCATCTATTTGTTGAGAATATTCCTGTGTTCCATGAGTCGAAAGAGAGATATTTTTACTACAACATGGCATTTGTAGAAGGTAGCAACCTTAACACCCAGTAGGTAATATCTCTTTTTACTTGAGTGAAGAAAATTTAGGAGAAAGTCTAAAATTGCCCAATGAAGAGATCAGAATAGTGGCTGGACAGTTCTCTTCAAAGCTGTTTATTTAGGAGTGTGGAAAACTTCCAAAGCTTAGTTGTACATGTATTCCTAAGAAATTTCTTAAAGGGGATATCAACTCTATTTTGAATTTGTCAATAAGGTAGTCCTACCTCGATCTAAAAAATGAACTATGGCCTCTACTGCTGATCTATTTATCATGGTGTCCTTTAAAAATTTGAGGTGATCAATCTTCCTGCTATCATATTGGAACATATGCACAAGACAATAACTGTTAAGGTTGGCAAGCATGGCATGGGATATGGTTATTTGTTGGCAAATTTGTTTAAATATTTTGAGATTCCTTTTTGAGTTGGTGTCAGAGGAACTATGAAGCAAACCATCTTATTGAACATACTTCTAGAGTGTGAATGTGTGGAGGGGCGAATAGGGACCATGAGAAAAGTCTATGAGTTGTTGGTGGAGCAGGAAAAACTGAAGCATGAATTGGAAGAAATGACAGTACTTTAGGATAGGAAGGCCCAGACAGAGGGACCTGAATCGACTGAACTGGCAAATTTGAAGGCACAAAATAAGAGCTTCATTGCTCAGGTTGTTGAACTCAAGGAAATTGCTCAAAACACATGTTGAAGCGGATGCTCGCCTAACCTTTGTCCTTCAATCCCTCACTCCAAAGCCTCTTACATTCTCAACTCTAAGTATCATTTTTTCGGAGAAACTCTTCAGTGGGCATTGTCTCGATTCTTCTTGTAGTTTTAAGTAGTATTTTGAATATTAATTCTTGATAATCAAATAATATTTTGCCTTATACCTACTGAACTCTCTTATCTTTTCATTGTACCTACTGGCCTTTCTTACCTTTTCATGCATTTTTACTCATGCTCAGTGTTGCCCAAATGGGCAGGATTTTTCCTACATTACATACTTTACACTTGGTTTACTGCTCTCTTTTCTTATGATGTCAAAAAGGGGAATATTATGGTGTTGAAGGTAATAGGATCAGTCAGTTATATGTAACTATGAGGACCTGGTTTTGTTTATAGGGGGAAACTTGTTGACAGGGAGAACTTGTTGATAAGGGGAATACGTTGAATACAGGTTGGTGGTTTGTCATCATCAAAAAGGGGGAAATTGTTATTTTAAGCTGACTCTAAAGTTTGATGATTTAACAAACTTTGGGATCTAATGAGGTACCTGATCCCAAGAGAAACTAAGAGTTACGTTACTTGAAAAGGATATCTATAAAAAGTACTTTGCAACCACTACATTGGCAGTGGTTGGTGTGCGTCTATTTGCAGAGCATCAGACTCTCATCCAATGACATTGCTCCAAGGATTTTGTGTCTAACTTATATAAGTTTCATCTCCAATGACAAAACTGAGTTGTTGCATTCTAGAAGATTAAACACAGCAGAAGCCATTCTCTCAAGAAATATTCTCTCGAAGAACAGCATGGGACCCGATAGAGTTATCTTCGTTCTTAGCTGTTTTTAGGTTTATATTTATGTGCTTATATTTTGTATGTTTATTCCTATGATATAAAGGAACTAAATCACTCTTGAGTTTTTTGAGTTATAGCTAGAGCTAGTTATGTTGAGTTTTTGATCAGCTAGTGCTAGTTGGTTTAGTGGGCACTAGAGTTATTGCTTAGATTTGAGTAACAGAATTGTTACAGTAAGAGGGAAGGGATTAAAAGTTTAATTCCTAAATTACTAGGTTTGTAATTTGAATCTTTTCTCCTTGATGATAATGCAGTTGGGTTGAAATCTTGTGAGACATGTCGTGGCTTTTTTCCTCCCTTGAACAAGGGGGTTTCCGCATAAACTTTTTTTGTTCCTTACTTTAAGTCTTTTACTTTCTGTAGTATTATTGTTGAGTCAAGGGACCTGGTTTGTTGATGTGTGGTGGACGCATATAAGCTATCAAATAGAAAGTTTTCCTACGTTAAGGATTAAGACCTCAAAATCACTAGTCAAAATGCCTTTCTCTTATACCTTTTTCATTTATGATTTGATATTCTGATATCCTAGGCATAGAGGAACTACACCAAAAATAAAGTTATTGGCTAAAAAAAACATAATGCCACTCAATATAGATTGTTCTAAATTTGATCAAACCCTATATTACTTATGGGTATATAATAAATATATTGAATTGATAATTTTTAATAAATATATAGATCTGATCAGAACTTTAAATATGAATTCAGAGGGATAAAATAACTTAATTATTCCTTTCTTAGAATCATCTAGTCAAAGTGAGAAGCTTAGATTGAAATAATAAGATTATCAAATCATCAGAACTACACTCAATTGTATAAAATATTTTTAAAAATTATAATTTTACATTTTTATAATTCAAGAGATTGTTCACATTGAGAGCTAGCACAAGGCATTCTTTAGAAAGGTTTGTTCGGACTAAGCATGGACCCAACAACAAAATAGTCCAAGAGTGTTTCATTCAATCAAGGATTTGTATTATTTTTTTTGATTGAGTATACACGTTGATATCAGATATGTGTATGTGATCTTCTTCCTTTTTTGATTAATAAGATTTATGTCTGCCTTGTATATTAAAGTCATGTGTTTTGAAGTACTGATCTATCATGATCCATTCAGTCTTGGATTGACATAGGGGGCGAAAAAAAAGAAAAGAGAAGGATGAGAAAGGATAAGTTGCCTAGCTCTCTTTTCCTATCTTAATGGCATAATTTCACTTTCAAATGGAGAGAATTGATTCACTGATATGAAAGTAAATTATTAAAACGAGTACAGAGAATTGAACAGAAGGCAAGTACTAATGAACTGTTGCGGAAGGGTTAAGGTTTCTTAATTGGATATTCGATGAAATTTGTAAAGGTATTAAGGGATTAGTTTATTATTTTTGTAATGACTCGAATCATCGTTAATTTTGATTAGAAGAACTCGCAAGAAAAATATGCTCAACGGGGTCCCACCATAGCGCAAGAGTGGGATGGTCCCACCTTAGCGGCACCGCCAGAACGGGAATGTGCTCGCTAGAGTGGGATAATGTGGGACAGAACTTAAGTCGCATTTACTTTGTTTCCCCCACTTCTTCCAAGGATAGGTGAGAGGCGAGGGTTATTGCAAAAAAAATCCTCCAAAAGGCTTCTCTTGACTTGGGAAGAAGAGGGAAAGGAATTTCGGCACTAAAAGGCTTTTAACCGATGGAATTTAGACCGGCCTTGGCCGTAGAACATCTGGAACTAAGGATTTCAGCAGTATTATCTCTCCACAGTTGCTTGGATCCCAGGTAAGCTAGGTTTCTCTTCTTTGAGTTGTAAACCTATACCTATTGTGTAGCGTAGAAGGGAATTTAAGGAGAAATTGTATAGCTAAGCTATGGGTATAGGTCTTGGACAGAAATTCGATTGTATTAGTTATTTAATTCGAAGTGACTTGTGTAAAAGGGAGGTGTGATGTTTGGGAAAGTTATTGATTGTGATATATTGCATACATACGGGTTAAGTTGTAATGGCCATAGTAGTATGTACAGAGATATAAAATACAAAGATTTGAAGATAAACCTTAGGGTTTGGTAGTGAAGGCGATGGTTTTGTTTCCCGGAAGTGTTCAATGTACTTTTTAAATTACTTATTGACAGGGAGTTGTTCTTATTGAAGTTTCCACGAGAAACTGTACGAGTAGTGGTTGTTACCTAGAAACCGATGTTAGGCATAAGGGTGGTTATGGAATGGCTGGGTCCCTGTGTTGTGAGACAACTGAATCAAGACTAGTGATAGTTGGGTAGAACCATTGATGTGGTTATGGTTGTTTGGGTGGTAACTGTTAGATCTAAGTGTAGTGGAAGTATGGTGGGCCTATAACCCACAGGTCGCAAGTCTGTAACTAGAGTGGGTAGTGAAACTCTGGGCAGTAGAGTGGTGAAGACTACATGAGTGAGAGTAAGGAGTTTACTTATTTGGTTGGGTGGACAGGCTTATAAACTTTAATTATCATGATCTCTCTTATTTTTTTGTTCATGTACTATGCGGTGGGTATCAAATTGAATGATGATGCCTACCAGTACATGTTGTTTGTACTGATACTACGCTTGCTATCGCTATGCCACTTGGCATAGTCTGGTTGCAAGGTCAGTTATGTCTCTTAGTTGAAGGCAAAGGCGAAGGCGATCCTCCAGCAACTTTTAGTTTCCTTCTTATGGTGGAAACTGTGTCATTGTTCTTTTATTATGTTGCCACTCTTAGATACTCTTGTACCTGTTTTAGACTAGTATCCATGGGAGTTTATGAGTTATTTTTGTAAAAGTGGAATACTACAGATTTCTATAACCTTATGGCTTAATTACTCAGTTTTTGATATAAATTCTACAATGTTTTTCATGTAAGGGGTTAACGGTTCTCCTACACAGGTCTTAGAGTGGGTGCCCCCACTGCTTGGTGGGTTGGTCGTGATAATTTAGTATCAGAGCCTAGGTTACCGGTCTCCTAGTAGAAGTGCAAGTGTGGAATAGACTCCTGCGGATTGGTGTGTTGACGTCCACATCAAATCTTCGGGAAGTTATGAAGCATTTTAGGAAATAGTTGTATTTCTTCTCTCTTATTCCTTCGGTCTGTCGCTTATGGTATAGGTTGAGTCTAATTGGTATCTCTGAATTTCAATTAGTATCTCTATAGAGTAACTGCATGTCATTGACACGATTGAAGGACGCAAGCAAAGGAGATTGGAACCGAGAAGGTTCTAATTGGTATCTTGCCTTAGAGGCGGTGAGAATGCGTAGGTGATCAACTAATGGTAATCCATGAAACGGACTTAATTGATAGTTTTGAACTTGCTTAACTTATGTAGCTGAAATTGTGATTATGTGCATAGTTATTCCTGATGTAATGTGTGAAGTATCCTTGCCTGCATGTATTATGTGATACATACTTGCTAGTAATTCTGTGATCTAGATCTCAGAAAGAGTCTTAGCTGGATTATGTGCGGTAGCCTTTTTGGTAAGACACAAGGTGATTAAAGAATGGATTCTGATGTGTTAAATGATATACTTATGTGAGGACAAGACTATTGTGGACTTTAGCATAAAGATAGTTATGAAAGACCCCCTTAATATATTTTTAACTGAGTAGAAACAATGTGTCACTAACTTGTGTTATCTATTTTAATAGTGATGGTTGTCAGAAACAAGGTAATAAGAACTCAATGTTACTAGTTGTTCTAAACTGTGCTTTTATTATCTTGGTGACCCTAGTTTAATGTGGATATTGGACGGATACTTGTGGTGGACATGATTGTTAAACTAAGGTAAATGAGGACAAGAGATTTCCAAATGTGTAGTGCTGGGTTTGACTCTAGGACATACCACGTTAAGTTCTCGTTAAAGTGGAGTCAAATAGGCTAAGTTTTAACTCTGAGAGTTCTAAGGGAGATATGGAGCAGGAAAATACACCAGGGAGAATTTATTGAGGATTCTGTCTTGGCAATTTCTGCACCAGCAGAAATATCCCACTTGAGCGGTCCCACCAGAGCGAAATTGTGCGAGATAGAAACTCCAGAGGAAGTCCCCTATTTTCCCTGCTTTTGCAATGAACTTATAAGCATAAATGACTAACTCTAAGGTAAATATAGTGCTCAACAGAGACTGGATAGCTATAAAACTATGGTAATATATATATATATGTGGCGATGTGAAGTAAATAAATAGCATCCGGGTGCTTACAAAAATAGGAAAAATAGTAAGAAAAGTGGTAAATTATTTGTTACATGCCCAAACGGGGAAAACCAATCAAATAAAAAGTCTAACGGGAAGGAGGGTGAGTGTCATCATCTGAATCCAACTTCTCGGAAGGGTACTCTCTTGCCCAAGTCTCGTTCAGGAAGTTGAACTCATGAAAGTCCGAGGGCTCCTAGGTGGGAAGCTCCTCTGGGGTGCGATACATGAGAAGATGATCTTATTCGTCTTCCACATCCTCATCATGAGGTAGTCTCTCTCAGGCTCTTTTACATCTACCTCAAGGGATCGCCTTTCACCAATTGAGATGCAATTCAATTGGTGAAAGGCAATTCCTTGAGGTGGATGTAAAGGAGCCTAAGGTTTTGGGTTCGATTCCCACTAAGCCCTGTAGAGTGAAAGAAGGGATGAACTGGCTGACCCTGGCTTAGTTAATACTTGAATATGTGGGCCCATAGAAGGGGTCGTCATAGTGTAGTGGAAGCATGGTAGGCCTATAACCCACAGGTCGCAAGTCTGTAACTAGAGTGGGTAGTGAAACACTAGGCATTAGAGTGGTGAAGAGTATAAGAGTGAGAGTAAGGATTTTACTTATTTGGTTGGGTGGACAGGCTTATAAAGTTTAATTATCATGATCTCTCTTATTTTTTTGTTCATATACTATGCGATGGATATTAGATCGAACAATGATGCCTACCAGTACGTGTTGTTTGTTCTGATACTATGTTTGCTATTGCTATGCCACTTGGCATAGTCTGGTTGTAGGGTCAGTTATGTCTCTTAGGTGAAGGCGATCCTCCAGCATCTTCTATTTTTCCTTCTTATGGTGGGAATTGTGTCATTGTTCTTTTATTATGTTACCACTCTTAGATTCTCGTGCACCTGTTTTAGACTAGTATCCATGGAATTTTTATGTGTTATTTTTATACAAGTGGACTACTACAGATTTCTATAAACTTCTGGCTTAATTACTCAATTTTTGATATAAATTCAACATTTTTTTCATGTAAGGGATTAAGGGTTCTCCTACTTAGGTCTTAGAGTGGGTGCCCGCACGGCTCGGTGGGTTGGGTCGAGACAGTTTCATTGATACTACTAGTAATAGTATGGAATATAGTGCAAATGTGCAAACATGAGCAAAAGGTTGGTATGTTTTTTTGGAAAATTTCAAAGAATTCATTCCAAAATCACAAGTAAATCATTAGACAGAGATTATGAATCCATAAAATGAAAAAGGGAACTAACCTTGTTTCATGGTAAACTTTATTGAAGAACTTGATCTTCTAAACTTTCAAGATTACTTTCACTGTATTTTGTTTCTTAGATGGAGAGAAAGAGAAAAGTGACATTATTCTTCTGGTTTAGGGATCGTTCTATTTAAAGAATTCTAAAGTATCTTTTCAGGTTAAAAGACACATTTTCAATAAATCTCTATCAGACATATGAAAAGGCTAATGAGTTTCTTCTTATTTAAATTAACCCTCATATTAATAGATATTTACTTTTAGCCCCAAATAGTTTAAAACTTTATTAGATCATAAAATAGACTCCTTTAAATGATAGCATATCTCTATACTAATATATTAATATGTGAGTCCATAAAATAGAAATTACTAACATGTTCATATTGTACACGTGATTTAATGGTTCATTGATATTACTAATAGTATCAAATATATAGTTGCAATTAGCACACATGAGTAAAAAGCATCAGTTAATAGAAATTTGCAGTACTACTATTACCTGACATCATAAAATGTATCTTAGATTCTTGTTTACCTGTATAAGCAGTAAGCTGACCTTTCCTGCCAATTAATGGATGTGAGTCTAGGTCTTTGTTGTATTTGTGATGTAATTGTGTATCATTTTGTTTTATTGTGTTGTGGGTGCCTGTTAATATTTCATAATTCTGAAACTAGCCATGTGATCCTATCTATTTGTGTATCGATTTTGCACTTTTTTTTAAAAAATACAAGACATATTCCAACGGCTGTTGAAAGACCTTAACCGTGAGACCAATTCTATTCAAACCCAAGGGTGAGACATTTGTTCAAGCTGCCATGGATTCCTCTTAGCTCTTTATCCATCTTTTTTGACACAGACATTCAGACTTTTAATTTATTGTCTTTTTGATGGGGTTGCATCCCCTTATTTCCAAACTTCGATAGAGTTTTGATACAATGACTTTTAGGTTCTAGGAAGTTTATTTCTATAGTATTTATTTGAAAATTGATATTGAGTTTATGAGAACTCAGCTTTTTAACTATTTTAAATTGTTTTCACTTGTGTAAATGCGTGTCTTGGTTCTTAGTTTGGTGTAGTTGAGTTAGTAAATAATTCTCCCACCAAAAAATTAGTGTGGATATCACGCACGACGGGCTAGAGTCGTAACAATAAGTGAAGTATTGGATGAAGAAATCCTCATATACAACCGTTGGTCACCAAAAACAATGATGTAATTATACATTAAAAGCCTTTTAAGGCTATTCAATGTATAATGAACTGTCTGCTATAATTGCAGATATTAGCATCGGTATTTGGGATTAACTTCAAAGATATAATGGCTAATCAAAGGAGATAATAAAAACCATTTATAAGGGGGAATCAAATGTCTTCCAATAATAATTGTAGAAAAAATAATTCTTTTGAGATATTAACAAAATATTTTTCCAACACGATGCCCGTACATGCATGTTACGTGTTACTCACTTGCTTGTAGTTGTGATGGTGAGTGGTGACAATATAAATATTACGTCTCGAAAGATGTTTGAAAGTCTACAAATATTAACACTGCATTGTGAAATAAACTGAACATGTGGTTATCCTTAGCTTCTGTAAACCACAGTGGCTAAGGCAACTCCATTTCACTTGCATTGTATTTGAAATTTAAGGATTTCATATTAGTTCCATTCGAATTTTCCTCTAAAAATTAAAATCTTTAAAAAAAAGTAAGAATGTGTGTTTATTTGTTCAATTTTATACAAATTTAATTGTGTCTACTTGTTCACGTCCAAAGTTGAAGGACAAAGATGTTAGATGAACTCAAGTTGAAGGGCACATTTATGTATTATGTCTATCTCTTATTCTCTATAATCTATATAGATAAATGGATTTTGATTGTCATTAATGAAATATTTTTTAAATTATAATTTAAATTTTATTTACAATATAAAAATAGATATTTTTTTAAGAAATTGTAATGAAATATATCTTTATTTTTTATTAATTTTTTTGTATTACTTGCATCAAAATATGTTTAGGCTATCAAATTATAAATTTTGTTAAATTTAATAAAACTATTTTCTTATTCTATTCAATAGTTTCATTATAGAATGACGCTGACTTATATATTCAATCAATATTTTTCACTTTTCTGGGACGAAAATATGTATTTTATAGGAAGTTTCTTATATAAATTAAATAACAAAATACAATGATTTTTAAAAACTATATTAAAAATAGAAGAAGATATAATTTGATAATGTAAGGATAGAATATACATTTAAAAAGTTAATTAGACAAAAAGGAGGAAAATAACTATTTCTCAAAGTTAAAAAAAAAAAGTTTGATTTTTAAAGTACAGTGGAGGGTGTAAATAATTTTCCCTTGTTTTAAATTAATTGCTCAGTAGAAATTAATACACATTTCTACACCGATAAGCTACTCCTTTACTAGCTACCAAATGACCCCTTTGTTGCTAGAAAATGAGCCCCCAAATTGAGGCAAAAACCTTTCTTGATAAGCTTAAAATCTGACCATGATGTCCACCCCTAGCTGACATATTAGAAACAAAACAAGTACGTATGCACCAACAATAGAATGGACGTAAAATGGTATCAAAGATTTACATTGCATTGAAATTTAATGTCATTCAAAGAAATTTGCAAAAAATCAAATAACTAAGATAGTTATTGCTACAATTTCAATAATTATCAATTATTATAATAACTCTTGAAATTGTAGCAGTAACTTTAACATAATTATTACAACAACACAATTTTTGCAGTAATTACAATAGTTTCATCAGCATAGTTATTACAGCAACTCACACAACTGACGAAGTTATTTCAACAACCTTAATGTATTTGTTTTAATAACTTCAATGGTTATTTAATTTTCTGACAGAAAATAAGGCAAAGGAGATGTAGAAAGAGCCGATGAAGGTGATGATGGTGATGATAGAGAAAAAAAAGGTGATAGTGACAATGAAAGAGGAGATGGTGGAGGAGGAAGAGGAGGTGATAGTGGCGAAAACAGAGGAGAAAGTAGTGAAGATGGTGGAGGAGGAGGTAGTGTTGGCGGCGTAGGGGATGGGGAGGTAGGATATTTTTGCAAATAATAAAAACTTAGAGGCTTTTTAAATAAAGGTCTCTCTTAAACCGAGAGTCTTTTGGAAACAGTCTCCCTACCTTTTAAGGTGAGTTAGGTCTGCATACACTCTACCCTCCCAGACCCCACATGATGGGACTATACTGGGTTTGTTGTTGTTGTTGTTGTTGTTGTTGTTAATATTGTCAACACGTACTCAATAATTAAAACTTGTTTAAATTTTTTTTATTCTGAAACTCGTTTTTTCACCTTTTAACTATTTTTTCAAGTCTTTAAGACTAAGTAAGCATTTGGACATGCGATATAAAATCATGATTTTAAATCAACATTTCTACATGCTATTTGGGATCATGATTTCAAATCTCAAATTCTCCAAAAGGCAAGATTTGAGATTTCAAACTTTGATTCAATTTTTTAAAATTGTAAAACTTGACACACACACATATATATATATAAAGACTCATCATTTTAAATTTTACAAAAACAAAACTCATCCTTGGTGTGAAGACACACACACACACATTATTGACTAGTGAATCTCTATAAAATTATGAGTATTTAGAAGTTTTTAATCGCAAATATATATTTATAAATTAAAGATAAAAGAAACATTGAGATATACAATTGATCATTGCGGCACCTTAAGTTATGTAAATGACTAGTTTATGAACTATGGTTTGCTTATTGGGTAAGATTATACTCCCTTTATTCCATACTAAGTAAATTTGTAAGGCAATGCACACTTATTAAGAAAAAACATAAATTAAACACCACTTTTCACTTTTGCTATTTGAGTTATTCTCAAACTATTCTTGAAAATATAAATAATTTAAAGTAAAATTATAAATATAAATAATGAACTCTCTTGAAATTATCACGTAAAAAATGTAAATGACAGGCAAAACTGAAAGAAATTTTCAACAATTCTCATGAACTTTGCCCAATTCACTTATTTTGAACATTGAAAAAAAGCCCAACAAATCACTTAATATGGAATAAAGGGAGTATAAGAATTGGAAAAACTTTTATAGTTTTCACAAATTTTGTTTTTATTATTCTGAGAAAAATACAAATTGCGCCAAGTAATCCGTAAATAAAAAGTAGAAACAACGCGAAGTACTAGCAACATAATGATATTAAAGTTTTGCATCCCGTACAAAGCTGAGATCTTTGATGTCATCGTCACGTTCAAATAACTCAATACAACTTTCCTTCAAGTCCAATTGCACACAAACTTCAAGTCCAATATCATTCAACCAAAACATTTGCGCATCTTTCATACCAAAAAATATTAATTTTGATTTTCCCAAACCAAAATCAGAATCGTGCACAGGGAACTTGCATAGACTTGTACATAATATATTATCAACTTCGTGATTACCTCCCCACTCTGGTGATCGAATACTTTCATTATATGTATTAACCAATGTTGACACTATTTCATCTGGTGAAGCATTGGCACATGAAGCAATAACTTTATTCACCGCATTCCTGATTAATATTATGAAATGGTGTAACTCCATCTTGGTCTCCCCTGGTATGAATTTTACTGGAACATCAATTATAAAATTTCCCATAGAGTTTTTCACTAGAGGTAAATATGGTATTTTGGCGCGCATATTCATTGGAAAGCTCATTAGAGAAGGCTTGAAATATCCATTTATGGTCGCTGTAGCACGTATTAAAGTCCTCCATAGGAGTGCCGTAATAATCTCAACCCTTGAAGGTTGAAAAGTCAAAGCTCCATCTGATTCATCAATGCATTTTTTTCTGAGTTTTGACATAGCAGCCTCACGGACGACAAATCTCTTAACAACAATATCTTGTTCTATAAGTGGAGTGCAGGTTGACTTGAAAAGTCCCATTATATCTCTTGTCGGGAAAATATTACCCATATTGAAGCTTAAAAAATTAATCTTGTCGACGGGAGTCCCCATTCTACACACTTTTGCCCACTCAAAAATAAATTTACAACATGAGAAACCATCCATTGCAGAGTGTGCATAACTGATTGATAAAGCAAGGCCACCACATTTAAACTTGGTTACTTGTGTAGTGATAATTGGTGAAACCATGATATTAGTTTCATCTATATTCTTGTTTTCATTTGGATTAAATAAAGCTGCAAGACCAAAGTTGTTACGTGCTTTCTCCAAGAAATTGTCCAATGTACAATCGGTCTTTGCCTTAGTATAGGAAATGCCTTGATCAAGACAAAGAATCGAACAATATTCATCCTTGTCGTTAAACCTTCCTGCTGCTGGATAAACATGAGTCAATATCTTTGAAAGGGATTCCTCAAGTCGTTCATCAATGTTCAAATTATTATAATTAGAAAAGAAAAAAACTGAAGGAACGTGTTCTCTCTCACATATTTGGTCAAAGAAAGAGAGCTTATAACACTGAAGGTGAGGGGGAGTAGGCAAACATGGCTTTATGAGCTTTGTGCATAAGATATCAATTATCATTTTTGCTATACAACTCAGCTAAGGCTACAATTATATATATATATATATATATGTGAGAACCTCCCAACTATATATAGCTAGCAACAAAAAAGTTTTATATATGTTACTAGTAACTTTTTTACTGTTCACTAGAGCACCTCACATAAATAAAGGAAAAAGGACAAAATTGCTCTTAAATTATGCAAAATAAATCACTTTTATCTTTTATTATATTTTAAGATAAAAAATGCCCCGTTGTTATCCCAAGAGATCACAAATTCCCTCAATAGTTAACAACCCAAATTTTTTATGATATGACAAGCCACGAGGGATTAATACATCCACCTACTCGTTGCAAACTAGAATTCCCACTAAATTATGAATCATTAATCTGACCTGATTTATAACCCACCAAAACGTTGCCAATTATTTTTGTCAAAATATTCAGCCAAAACTTTGTTGAAGAGCAGCACCAAAGTCCCTCTGCTTCTCATGATTTTGAACCCTTATGTACTGTAAAAAATGATAAAATAATATAACTATTAAATAATAAGTAAACTCCATAATAGTAATGACATGTTCCCATCGTTGTAGATAAGCCAATGGAAAAGAAAATCGGGCCAGAAAACTTTCGGGTAGTGACTTGAAAATTTGGAGCCTAGGCCACAGGGGCGGAGCTACAAGGGTGCGAGGGTGGCAACCGAACCCCCTTCGTCAGAAAATTGCACTATATATATACTGCGATTTTTTTTATTCATGTACAAATATTATTTTTGCATTCCCTTAACAAATGGAGATTGTGGATCAGTGGATAAGGCGCCTATGATTGAGCCCGTGGTCGTCGGTTTGATTCTCGGCAATCACACATTTTTTTACTTTTTTCATCCAGTCCCTTATTTTTTAATTTTCTTGAACCCCCTTATCAAATATTCTGGTTCCGCCCCTGCTAGGCCAGACTTGGACGAAATCTGAGTCAAATTTAATCCGGGAACGGATGGGGGATTAAATTGTTAGTTTGATTATTTGAGTTGATAGCCAAAACGATAGAAAGCCTATACGACTTTACAAAATCTTATTCGGGCAAGTAAAACTCTCAAGTTGAAGTTGGCGTGAAGTATAGGTGTTAGAACATCATGAAATGAGGGTGTGTTGTAAAATGGGAAACTTGGGAATCAAACACGGACATTCTGTCTCCATGCATCCCGCTAGAGAGGGATTAATCCCGCCAGGGTGGGGCTGCTGTGGCGGGATTGTAACACCCCAAATATTTCTACGCCAAGACTCGTAGCATTTTTCATGTACGTATAGGATTGTACTCTACGACTTTGTAGTGCATTCATGAGTTAGTATCAATTCCTAAGTAATTTAAGGGTATTATATGTGGTTTAGGGTCATAAGGGATCCCTAAAACCAAGTCGAGTCCAAAGAATTAGTCTCGACCAAGTTTCCGAATGAGTTTGTATAAGGGTCAACTTCCAACGATCATATCTCCTAGAATATAGCGAATTGGGTGGACCATGACCTATCAAATTAAAGGACTTCGAGTCTTCTTTCCAACGCCACCAAGATTACAATTGTTGGAGTTCGGAGTCCAAAGTTATAACCATTTTACCACAAACTATCTCTGCAGAATTTCAGGCAAACTAGCCTCAGTAGTTTGGGTGCTGGCGCCAGCTATAGCGCCAGCAGTGTTTTTGCCTATTTTCCAGATTTTATGATGAAGGGCAACTTGGGCATTTTCCCTAAATGTATATACACAAACTTGGGCATGTTTGGGAGTCATTTTTCAGCCTTTCACCTCTCTAAAGAACCCTAAACTTCATCCTCTTCTCTCTCAAATAATCCCCTCCAATGTTTCTATCAAACTCAAGGATTCAAGGCTCCTCATTGAAGACCAAGAATTCTCCAAATCTTCTTCAAGTTCCTCCCTAAGGTATGTGGGTTTTCATCCATGGGTTCTTCCACTCATGGAGCCCAAAAATTTTCTCAATCTAGTATTTCCATTTTAAATGATGTAATCTTATGTTATTTTACATAATGGTTCCAAATGCATAGATTATGGTATATTTAGATTTATTTACTCCTATTGATATATATGCATATTGACTCTTGATTTCAAGCGATAAGAAATTTTATGGATTTTCATACAATAATTCCAAATGTATAGATTCTTAAATATTTGAAGTTTATTACCTATATTAACTTATGTTGATTCTTATTTACATGAAATAGATGGTTTATTAAGGCACTTATATGAAAGCTTGAAAGTAGTTTTAAAGTGCATATGGTGGGTTATTTTTAAGATGTTTGATTTGATGCATTCATATCACTCTCATGCATACATGTATTCTTTTAAATGTATTTGAAAGTTATATGAAATGAACCCACCTAGTCTTCTTATGTTGAAATAAAGTTGGATTGAAAGTGTGACTCTAAATGAAAGTTTATGAAGTAAATGCTTGTATTTAAGGGAGTCTTGTGAAATGATTGAATGATTGATTAATAAAAGGGCTTCTTAGCCAAATTAAGGTTTCAATGTGAAAGGACAATTCTCGCATTGAATCAAATGAAATGTCTTTTATGAAATGCTTGATTGATAAAAGGGCTTCTTAGCCAAATTAAGGTTTCAATGTGAAAGGACAATTCTCGCATTGAATCAAATGAAATGTCTTTATGAAATGCTTGATTGATAAAAGGGCTTCTTAGCCAAATTAAGGTTTCAATGTAAAAGGACAATTCTCACATTGAATCAAATGAAATGTTTAAGGTTATGATATGGCATGTTTGACCTCCCTATAAACGTCAATGCTTTTGAACATTTTCCCAAAATGGAAGGTCCGATTAGCATGGTACCCAGAATGCCATCACTGTTTGTAGACCTAATTTTCTTATAAACCAAGGTTCATTAGTAGAACGGTAAATAGGGCATGGTAGTCATGATGATATTATAAACCAAAGGTTTTAATGAGCTATTCCACCGATGATGATTTGATGTCTAAAGTTATACAATGATTATGTTATTATTATATATAAATGTTATTCCATAGGATTTGACCTAACACCGAATGTAGCATGTAGATGGGGACTCGACTTAAGGGGTCCTTAAGTAAAGTCTCATGTTGCATTAACTATGTGCCACCATAGGAGCCCTTGTCGGCTAGGCCTTTGTAGCCACCAAATGTTAAATAATTAAATGTAATCTGAATGGAGTTCTACTTGGCAAGTAGTCTCCCCGTGCCAACGTAGGGACTTATGTTGGATTCCATGTAATAGCTCACATGGTCTTAAATGTCGGTTATGGTCATTTCCCCACAAAAATAAATATTTTTAAGGTTTCCTATGATGATGTCTAACGCATTCATTCACTTATGCATATTGATTTCTCATGTCCCTCTTATGTTCTTCATTTCATAGCATACTCACATACTTAGTACATTCAAAGTACTAACGCATACTTTTGCCTATATGATATCACCATGTAGGAACCGACGTCACTCCTCGACCTCCTCCACGTGGCTAGCTCAACTTAGTTTGAAGATTGCCTGTGGTGAGTTCCCATGTTTCGGGAACATCTTCCTTTTTATTCTAAGCTTATGTTATGTAGAATAGTAAGACTTTTATTAAGGTATTTCTTGACACTTATATTGAGGGTGAGCTAGGGACATGTCTTAGCCCCCGTCAAGTCTATTAGTAGAGGTATGTTTGGACACAAATGGAAAAAAATGTTTTTTTATTTCCGCTTATTATTGTTTACCATTACCAATGAAATGCTTAATGAATGCTAAGAGGCTTGGATGAGGTACCTCCGGGTGTCTCATTCGTTGTGTCGCATCTAGGCCCTAGGCTTGGGTCGTGACAAACTTGGTATCAGAGCACGAGGTTTTGAAATGGTCCTCGGTGTCCAATATACCGCGTCAAATAGGGTCTTGTTCATGGTTGTGAAGCGCGCCACAATTATGAATAGGAGACTACGAGACGTTTAAGAAAGTTTCCCTTCCTTCATGATTTATGTCGTGCCTTAGAGTTGTCCTAAGACTTCCCTTATCTAACGAATTATTTCGTGTTCTCTAGATAATACCTCGAAGAATATTACCTTCACCGAGAACAATGGATGCTATCAAGGACCAAGTTACTCCAGCTTCGGAGGCTCTAGTTCAATGAGGGACTGATGCTAATGATAGACAAATCCCTAACGACCCTCTAGCCAAACAAGTGACTAATGCAGAATTTCGTGATGCCATCTTATTGTTGGCACAGGCTGTGACGGCTCAATTGAATCAACAAGAGGTGATTTCTGTGAACACGGGTAGGAAGGAAAGGAAGTGGGTGAGTAAGATGAATGCTATAAGGGAGAAATCTAGGGGCTTCAATGGTGTGCGGACCAATAGTTGTTCATCTCTTTCTAATGCCCCGGTGTCTAGGCCTAATAAGGAGAAACGTCCATTGCCCCTTTGCGATAGGTGTGGTAGGACCTACCAAGAAGAATGCATAGCCGGTAAGGAGGGTTGCTACAAGTATGGTGGTATGGGTCATAAGATGAGGGACTGTCAGGTGGCTTTTAGTAAAGGGAGGGAGTCTAAGAGGGCTAGATGCAAGGGTGGAGCTTCTCAATCCAAGCCCGATGGTAGTTTTAGTACATCTACTATTTCCAAGTGTTCCAAGTGTGGGAAAAACCATAGGGGAAAGTACTTAGTGGGGTCGGGTGCTTGCTATAAGTGTGGAAAGCCAGGTCATTATTCAAGGGAGTGTAGGAGTGGTACCAGACCTCAGGCTCATAAGATGAGGGACTGTCAGGTGGCTTTTAGTAAAGGGAGGGAGTCTAAGAGGGCTAGATGCAAGGGTGGAGCTTCTCAATCCAAGCCCGATGGTAGTTTTAGTACATCTACTATTTCCAAGTGTTCCAAGTGTGGGAAAAACCATAGGGGAAAGTACTTAGTGGGGTCGGGTGCTTGCTATAAGTGTGGAAAGCCAGGTCATTATTCAAGGGAGTGTAGGAGTGGTACCAGACCTCAGGCTCTGACCCAGACTATAGGTCATCCAGATCAAAGTGCTACTACATCGGATGGCGGTCAGCATAAAAAAGGATCGTATGCCTTTCAGATTCATCAGGAGTTAGAGGATTCTCCCGATGTTGGGACTGGTAAGTTAAAGGTTTTTGATTTTTTTTAAGTGCATGCATTGTTAGATCCGGTACCAATTTGTCGGTTGTTGCTTTATTTCTTGCTAAGAGGTCTGATGTATATCTCAAATTATTATTGGAGCCCTATTTGGTGTCTACCCCCATTGGTGAGTCGGTTGTTGTAAAAAAAAATCTATAAGGGTTGTCTCGTGTTTATCTTGCGCAAAGTTGTTCCTAGTGATCTCCTTGAGCTTGACATGGTAGTTTTGATGTTATTTTTGAATTGAAGGGTCACGATTCGGTGGCAAAGGGTAAGTTCATTTCCCTTCTTAAGGCCCAAAAATTTATTTCTGAGGGTCAGGGATGTCAACTCTGAAAGTCTTTAGTTTGAGTGATTCCGATTATGGTGGTGCAAATTGGGTCCGAATCATCTTTAGTAGTAGATGTTAAGTCAAAAGGGGCATTGATCCATCATTGGTAAAGTTGAAGAAATTAGTGGGAGATAAGAAAGTAGAAGTCTTTTCCCAAGGGGGAGATGGAGTATGTCATTACCAAGGTTGGTTATGTGTCCCAATATAAATGGCCTAAGAGAAATGATATTGAGTAGAGTTCATAGCCCTCGATGGATGAGTTAGGGAAGATTGGAGGAAGAGTGGGTGTTCCATATTGTGATAATTATGGTATGCTTGGTCCATTTAAGGTTATAGACATGGAAGAAGAGCTAGATGAGATCTCATTGTGTGCAATAGATAGGCAAGAGTATATTGGTGTGACCTTTGGTAGAAGTGAATACCAATGAGGATATAGAGATGTTAAGATAGACACAATAATCACTAAGTGATGTTGACTTCGAGGGAGCCATAGGGTGGTTAGAATGGTAGGTTTGAATGTGTGGTTGTAAATATGTGAGTGATTGTAGTAGGCTATTGATGACTTTTGTTAAGGGTTTCAAGTGATTGTATTAGAGTGGTTATAGAACTAGGCTTGAATATAATGTTGATGGCATAGGGGTGAATGTATGATGTATTGGATGTTTCGTTATTAGGTCTTGAGGTTTGTGAAATATGGTAGTAAGGGGTAGTACTCTTAGAATATATTTTCCTATGGAGGTATAAGATCCTAAGGGTTTTTGGTAAGGTGGCCTATGAATGTGATTTGTCATTGGAGTTATCCCCGGTTCATCCTGTGTTTCATGTGGTCATATTGAGGAAATGCGTGGGGAATCCTAGTTCCATCGTCCCATTGAAAGTAGTGAATGTTGAAGAAATCTTGACCTATGAAGAGGTTCCGGTCAAAATTTTAAACCGACAAGTTAAGAGGTTGAGGAAAAGGGAAGTTGTATCCGTCAAGGTACTTTGGAGAAATCAACAAGTTGAAAGTGTTACATGGGAAGTGGAAATGGCTATGATGAAACGTTATCCTCATCTCTTTCATTCTACTCAAGCCTAAGGTAATAAGCCATTTGTGTTCAAATGTTTAAGACTCTTATGTTTCAATTTTTCCTAAGTCCTCACGTGCATGCATCTTCATGAAGTTGAATTTTAAAAGTTATGATTTATGCTAAAGTTTAGAGATTTCATATTTTATGCATTTCAAGTGTCATTGTATATATGTTGGGTTGCTATTCCTCGTGGCATGTTCCCTTCTATGCTAATGATTCTCATTCGAGGACGAATGTTTCCAAGGGGGAGATAATGTAACACCCCAAATATTTCTACGCCAAGACTCGTAGCATTTTTCATGTACGTATAGGATTGTACTCTACGACTTTGTAGTGCATTCATGAGTTAGTATCAATTCCTAAGTAATTTAAGGGTATTATATGTGGTTTAGGGTCATAAGGGATCCCTAAAACCAAGTCGAGTCCAAAGAATTAGTCTCGACCAAGTTTCCGAATGAGTTTGTATAAGGGTCAACTTCCAACGATCATATCTCCTAGAATATAGCGAATTGGGTGGACCATGACCTATCAAATTAAAGGACTTCGAGTCTTCTTTCCAACGCCACCAAGATTACAATTGTTGGAGTTCGGAGTCCAAAGTTATAACCATTTTACCACAAACTATCTCTGCAGAATTTCAGGCAAACTAGCCTCAGTAGTTTGGGTGCTGGCGCCAGCTATAGCGCCAGCAGTGTTTTTGCCTATTTTCCAGATTTTATGATGAAGGGCAACTTGGGCATTTTCCCTAAATGTATATACACAAACTTGGGCATGTTTGGGAGTCATTTTTCAGCCTTTCACCTCTCTAAAGAACCCTAAACTTCATCCTCTTCTCTCTCAAATAATCCCCTCCAATGTTTCTATCAAACTCAAGGATTCAAGGCTCCTCATTGAAGACCAAGAATTCTCCAAATCTTCTTCAAGTTCCTCCCTAAGGTATGTGGGTTTTCATCCATGGGTTCTTCCACTCATGGAGCCCAAAAATTTTCTCAATCTAGTATTTCCATTTTAAATGATGTAATCTTATGTTATTTTACATAATGGTTCCAAATGCATAGATTATGGTATATTTAGATTTATTTACTCCTATTGATATATATGCATATTGACTCTTGATTTCAAGCGATAAGAAATTTTATGGATTTTCATACAATAATTCCAAATGTATAGATTCTTAAATATTTGAAGTTTATTACCTATATTAACTTATGTTGATTCTTATTTACATGAAATAGATGGTTTATTAAGGCACTTATATGAAAGCTTGAAAGTAGTTTTAAAGTGCATATGGTGGGTTATTTTTAAGATGTTTGATTTGATGCATTCATATCACTCTCATGCATACATGTATTCTTTTAAATGTATTTGAAAGTTATATGAAATGAACCCACCTAGTCTTCTTATGTTGAAATAAAGTTGGATTGAAAGTGTGAATCTAAATGAAAGTTTATGAAGCAAATGCTTGTATTTAAGGGAGTCTTGTGAAATGATTGAATGATTGATTAATAAAAGGGCTTCTTAGCCAAATTAAGGTTTCAATGTGAAAGGACAATTCTCGCATTGAATCAAATGAAATGTCTTTATGAAATGCTTGATTGATAAAAGGGCTTCTTAGCCAAATTAAGGTTTCAATGTGAAAGGACAATTCTCGCATTGAATCAAATGAAATGTCTTTATGAAATGCTTGATTGATAAAAGGGCTTCTTAGCCAAATTAAGGTTTCAATGTGAAAGGACAATTCTCACATTGAATCAAATGAAATGTGTAAGGTTATGATATGGCATGTTTGACCTCCCTATAAGCTGTCAATGCTTTTGAACATTTTCCCAAAATGGAAGGTCCGATTAGCATGGTACCCGGAATGCCATCACTGATTGTAGACCTAATTTTCTTATAAACCAAGGTTCATTAGTAGAACGGTAAATAGGGCATGGTAGTCATGATGATATTATAAACCAAAGGTTTTAATGAGCTATTCCACCGATGATGATTTGATGTCTAAAGTCATACAATGATTATGTTATTATTATATATAAATGTTATTCCATGGGATTTGACCTAACACCGAATGTAGCATGTAGATGGGGACTCGACCTAAGGGGTCCTTAAGTAAAGTCTCATGTTGCATTAACTATGTGCCAACATAGGAGCCCTTGTCGGCTAGGCCTTTGTAGCCACCAAATGTTAAATAATTAAATGTAATCTGAATGGAGTTCTACTTGGCAAGTAGTCTCCCCGTGCCAACGTAGGGGCTTATGTTGGATTCCATGTAATAGCTCGCATGGTCTTAAATGTCGGTTATGGTCATTTCCCCACAAAAATAAATATTTTTAAGGTTTCCTATGATGATGTCTAACGCATTCATTCACTTATGCATATTGATTTCTCATGTCCCTCTTATGTTCTTCATTTCATAGCATACTCACATACTTAGTACATTCAAAGTACTAACGCATACTTTTGCCTATATGATATCACCATGTAGGAACCGACGTCACTCCTCGACCTCCTCCACGTGGCTAGCTCAACTTAGTTTGAAGATTGCCTGTGGTGAGTTCCCATGTTTCGGGAACAACATCCTTTTTATTCTAAGCTTATGTTATGTAGAATAGTAAGACTTTTATTAAGGTATTTATTGACACTTATATTGAGGGTGAGCTAGGGACATGTCTTAGCCCCCGCCAATTCTATTAGTAGAGGTATGTTTGGACACAAATGGAAAAAATGTTTTTTTTTATTTCCGCTTATTATTGTTTACCATTACCAATGAAATGCTTAATGAATGCTAAGAGGCTTGGATGAGGTACCTCCGGGTGTCTTATTCGCCGTATCGCATTTAGGCCCTAGGCTTGGGTCGTGACAGGGATAGACGAGACTTAATATGGGAATAAGTTCCAAAATCATTTTTAATCATCCCACTTCGTTCTTAAGAGATTAGAAGCGACCTATGACGATTTCTTGCAGTTTTTCACTATATTTTATACTAAAAGTAAGTTAATCACTCTCCTAGCTTGCAATTTGATTGTTAGTACCTAGAATCCATGTGGGATAACTTAGGAGAGGGCTCTTGGCTTGAAATTAATGGCGGGAAGTAGCCTTAGATGGGTGTTAGGATCATGGGTTTGGCCAAAGTTGAAAATTTTGTTATAATTCAGATAAATTAGGTCATTTTATTGATCTTTTGTATATGTGTGACTATTTTTAGACCAAGAACATGACGAGAGACATCAAAAAAGGAAAGATCCAGCAGTTTAGAGTTTTCAAGGCTTGGTTTTGAGGTAGGTGATGATTTTTTCTTCCCCGTATGTGTCATATGTGCTTGTTTGTTGCTTCATTTGTATGCATATATGTATGTGAATAGGGAAAGATGAAATGAACCATGTAAAATGACCATTTCTTCTTAATGGCATGCAATGAACCTGTTCTTGACAATTATGATTGTTGAAACTATTCACTGTATTTGTGATTGTGCTATGTTTGCTTAGACTAGGTGTCATGTTCCGACACATAACTGGATCGGGTGTCATGTTCCGATATATAATTGGATTGGGTTTAACGTTCCGACATAACCTTGGACTGGGTGTCACGTACCGACACACTAATAGGTGAAGTGTAGGTTCCATGAGAGAACCATCCTTGACCGTGCATTAAAATTGAGTCTGTTAACCTGTGTATATGTATATGTACTGTTTATGAGATGATAAGTGGTAAGGTATTCTATATATTTGCTTACTATTTGTAGTTACCTTTTCATATCTCATTTACTAGAATAGCCGCGTGATCCTATTAGTATACCGTTGTTTAGTGTACTGATACTGCATTTACTCTTTCTTCATTGAGTACAAGGCATCTTCAGGCTATTGAACGACCTCAGTTAGGAGACTGTTGATTACTAAATTCAAGGGTGAGTCAACTCTTTTAGGCTACCATGGATTTTCCTAAGTTTGGGTTCTTCCTTCAGGACTTAGACCTTTAGATTCTTGAATTTCCACACTAATTACTTCTGTTTTTTGTTACTTCCTGAGTTTATGGGAACTCAACTTTTTAAGACTGTCACTTAAACCTGTTTTCATATTTTTGAACTTTGTCTCTTGCCATTACTATTTAGTTGGGTTGTAATAATGGTTCTCTCATTGAAGGATTAGAATGTGTATAAATCACGACGAGTCAGGGTCGTAACATTATTATAACATGATACATCAAAACAATACATATAACCATTCAAATAAAGTGTTTTTAAAGAAACTTCTTAATTCTAACAATCCACGTTACATGTTTAAGATCACAAAATTAAAAGACATTTTTATACATTCCATGTATCTTTAAGAGGGTGTTTGGATTAACTTTTTAAAATATAACTTATAAGCTAGTCATAAGTTGGTCATACCCAACTTTTAACTCTTTTTTCTACTTTTTTGGCCTAAAAATATGTATTCTTTAAAGCAATATTTGTTTTTCCCAAATATCTCTAAAGAATAAAAAAATAATTTAAAAGTCAAAAATTACTTAAAATAAATCAATTCAAACATTTTTTTAGGACCTTATGAATTTTTTTTAATTTTTAAGTTTTTAAACTTGGTAATAAGTCAAAAATCAAATATAATAATACAATAGGTAACTAGCCTCCAACAAGCTGTAACAGTTAAAAAAAATAAAAGACCAAATAATAATGCCACTGACTGACCAGAATGTATTTTCATTCACGTTTTCGTGCGGATTTGTAATTGCAGCACGCCAGGCAACCTACTCACGTGATTTTTCCTTTTATAGGGCGGATCCACCCTATGTGAAATAAGTCAGTTCTACTAGAATACAATTTTTATTCTAAAAGGAATTGGAGACAATAATAAACTGTAGTAATTTACTTTATTTATGTTTTATTATTAATGTAATATTATTATATTTTTTATATATTTATTTATTTATATAGTGCTTGAAGAAGGAAGAGATAATGTTTTAGCGAAATTATTTGATACAATGAGATATAATAATAATTATCTTTTAATTTTTGAGGATATTTATGATCTCTTAAAATAACATAAGAAATATTTTTTATCTCAAAATATAACAGATGATATAAATAGTTTATTCCGCATATCACAAAGGGTAAATTTGGACCTTTATATTGTTACTATCATAAATACTGAAAAAATGTTAATTGAAGGGGGTCACTGACTCATAATGCACTGTCATAAATACTGGACAAGTATTAATTGAAGGGGTCACTGACTCATAATGCATTCAATGATAAAACAATCCACCTAATCATAATCTATATATAATATTTATCACGTCCCACGTAGTTGGTTAGATAAAATTAATTTTTTTATTTTACTCTTGTAATTAATATTTTTTGAAGGCCTTAATAAATTTAAAAGTTAGAAAATTTTAATTTTTCAAGAATTTATTTATTAATTTGTATTCAAAATGGTGTTTACTTCATTTGCAATGAATTTTAATAATAACAAATGATGTTGATTTTGATTTTTTACCTTAAATCTATTATGTTTGTAAAAAAAAAAAAACGTTAACTTCAACTTTAGATTCCCAGATGGCTCACAAAATCTATCCTTATTGTCCTCTTCCTTCATCTTTTCTATCACAAAATCTATCATTATTGTCCTCTTCCTTCATCTATTCTCTTGTCTTTTCTTGTTTTGTTGAGTTTTAATATTATATATCAAAAATATGACATTACGATCTAAAATAAGTTAATTACTCCATCCATTCACACTCGTTAAACAAAAATTTAAATTTTTAATTAGAAATATATTTTACCAAGTTAACCTTATTATTATTATTATTGTTGTTGTTGTTGTTGTTGTTATTATTATTATTATTATAGAAAGGAATAATAAAAATATTTTTGATTTCATATTCGATGTTCGGAGTTCGTAGAGCTTCGAATAAATCTGGAACACACTATGCAGAGCCTATTTGAGAATAGCGCTCTTAATAAAATTTTCTCCATAAACAGAACTTGAACTCCGAGACTTTTGATTAAGAGTGAAACAAAGAGCATGTTCTCTCTCGGCTATTTGATCAAAGAAAGAGAGCTTGTAACGTGGAAGGTGAGGGGGAGTTGTAAAACATGGCCTTGTGAGTTTCATATATAAGATTTCAACGTTTATGTAAAATCCTTTTCCATTTTCACTTTTGCCACTAAGGGTACAATTCAGGACGTGATATATATGTGAAAACCTCCCAAATATATATAGCAAAAATAACCTTTTTTAATCTCACCTATCATAAATACTGGACAAATATTTATTGGAGGGGATCTTATCCTAAGGCATAAATGAAAAATTTTAAAAAGTTGTAAGTGAATTTATTAGATTGTTCATTTTGATTAATTGATGATTGGACCTTATTTAAAATATAAGGAAAATATGTTTCAAATTTGAACTTATTCAGAGTAGATTTAAGGGATGAATTGTTGAAATTCAAATAATAAATTATTACTTTTTGATAAAATAAATTCAGACACAGATGACAAAAATTTAGGATAATTTATACGTGTGATTATAAACTTTTCCAATAAAATACAGCAAAGAGTAACATGTGAGAAGTTGGATGAACAGAGACAGGAATTTAGCCTAGAGGACAGATCTCTAAATGCTTTTCTCCACCTTGGTTTATGTACCACACCTTTTTGTTCAGTTTATTCTAAAAATCAGACAATTAAAATTTATATTTCTAATGAATTTTTTTTTATAATCATACAAATGTCATGGCATAATTAACGGTACAAGTTTATATCCACAAAAAGACAAGGCGAAACTCATCGGTGATCCTCTAAAGTTGGCACCAACTTTTACTTATACACCTAAATCAGGAGATGTTCATTTTAGACACCTCAAGTAAGGGTCGAATGTGTCATCTTGACATTTTTTTGACAATCACCAAAATATATTAGGTGTGTGTGATACACTCGCATGACGTGTCAAATACAGCGAATTAAATAAAGATACGTGACATATATATATATATATATATATATATATATATATCAAAAATAATTATCAAATAATGACCAATAATTTGATGACACGTGATATTTTTTATCCAAAAAAAATAAAAATTAACAACTATTAACCCCCTCACCCCGCCGTCATCTTCTCCAACCCCACCCACCCCAACCCCAACCCCTCCCCCTACCCCACCAAATCTTTTCTCCTCCAACACCCACCCAACACTATCCATATCATCTAAAGAGGAAAATATGGAGCTATAATGACAAACAAAAATATAAATTAAATTGGGTCAAAAAAATCGATGAACCTCCATTTTTTCTGGCAAAATTAATACAAATATAAAATTACTTACTAATTTCTAATTGTTGTTAGTAATTATATAATTATCATCTTCAAAATGCTGTTGTATTGTTTATGTGCACCACACATAATTCAATCAACTATATGAACTCCAAAGTAGTTAACATTATCTTTAAGAATAAAGCCAGATTTACATATGAATTAGAATAAGCTGAATGGAAAAGACCACAAATTCAAACGGAATTTGGGGCTTTTCAGATTTTGAGAATCTTATAGATATCGATTAAGTGGTCGAGAAAGCTTCCGTGCTTATGCCAACATTCGCCGGCACTGACGGAACTCAAAACGACGATAAGGATTGGGAGATCTTTATCGATTGATTCGAATTTTCCTCGGAGAAAACGACGAGATGATTCCAAAAGAGTATAGATATATGGGTTTTCAGTGGGAGAAAGTGATGAAGAAGAAGAACCAAAAAAATGATGAAGAAGAAGAACCAAAAAAAAAAATTAAAAAAAAACAGCTTCTACGCGCCTCAGATAGATGGAAAACACGCGAGGTGTCAGCTGTGTAAAAAGTGTCAAGATGACACATTCGACCCTTACTTGAGGTGTCTAAAATGAATATCTCTTAATTTAGGTGTCTAACTGAAAGTTGATGCCAACTTTAGAAGGCCACCAATGAATTTCGCCAAAAGACAATAACATGTTTTAAATTAAAAATTTGAAAAATCTTTGTAAAGGCTGAAAATGACCTATTTTCTGATTGCCCATCAATCATCGTGATTTCAAGAATTTCAAACTTTGTGCAGATGCTTTCCTTTTAAAAATTTCATATCAATGAGATTTACCCATTGTTATAGTAAATATACATTACATTAATTTTAATTATTTTATTATGATAAAAAATAATTTAATTGCTTTAATGTTATTGTAGGCAAAAGTTAGTTACTTAAATGGGAGTAATTTTTTTACTGTTACATTTAATTTTTTATACATAAAATTAATTTTTCCACCTCAATATTTCAACATGAGACGATTGATTTATTTAGTAAATCGCGCTATAATCACCTTAACGGTATGTGAAATTATAATGATTCTGTAAAATGAGATTCGGATTTAGAATTTAAAGTTTAAGAATTTTTTTTTGAATAAAAAATTATAAAGTTTATGTGAACCATAATCATGCTTTTAAATCCACCCTTGCTTAGAGTGGGTGACCAATCACATCAGGATGCGGAAAACATATACACAAAGTAATAAAATAATCAAGCCTAAAAAAATAACATAACATGCATACTCACTCTCATCATGGGTTCACATAATTATCTCAAATACTCAAATGAAAAATTTGTGTTGTGATGAGTGAGTGACTTTTTTTTGTTCCAATTTATATGATACAGTTTGAAATAATATTAAATCCTTTTTTTAAGAAAATATTATACTATTTAAAAATAGCTAAATTCCTAGCGAGGAAAGTTGTAAGAAAAGATGTGTTATTTCTTGTCAAATTTAAATGCATAATAAGGTAGAATTATGGGTGAAATAATGTGTTAGAAGTTATAATAATTTTAGTGGCAAAATGAAACCACTCTTAGCCATATAATCAAAGGCCACCAAGTTCAAAAGAGAATTGCAGCAAATGAAATCATCTATTGATCAAATTTAATATAATATTAAAATGTCACACTAATAAGTATATTTTAAAATTTTCTGATTTTATCAATACCAACAAATTAGAGGAATTTTGGAGTATTATTAATTGTATTGTTTTTTGTTCTGTGTTTTCGTTTTCCTTTTCACTCAAAGTATGTTTCCATCGAATCCATATCGATTGTAGCGGATTATTTTTAGGAGTATTCTCTAATAATTAGGCTTTATTTATTATCTTAATATTTAAAATTAATTAGAGTTATATCTATTAAATTTTTTTTTTCTTAATATTTAGAATACTCATATATAGTGTAGTTTGTTTTGTTCTTTCCCTAATTGTTTAGAGTCTGTTTTGTTTATCAATACCAACATATTTTTGATTTTTGATAGCAATGAATTTTTTTATTCAGAACTAATTTTTTGAAAAACAAAAGCCATTTACTTGAAACAGTGTCCATCAAGGGCTTGAGGTTCTATAAATTATTTGATTTCTTCTGTTAGAGATGCCAAGTCAATTTAATTGCGTATGCATTTAGTATTGCCTTTTCCCGAAATTAGATCATTTAGATTATTGTAATATGATTAGTTAATGTGTCATTTTCTATATAAGTTTCAATAACTTGCTAGGGGGAAGTAGATCAAATTGGATTGCAACTAGAAGAATCCACCATCACCAAACAACAACGTTGAATATTGCCAATAGGAGCATATATTTTAAACGCAGTATTAACACGCAAACACGTACACAATTAGCAGAAATGGAAATAGAAATCTTATGCACGAAGCTCCCCCTCACCTTCAGCGTTACAATTGAAACGTATGTCTACTTTAAGGAAATTTAACTTGGTAATTCTTTTAGTAAAGTCGGACAACTTCAGATGGAAGAAAGGAAGAAGAAGGCCATATCATCAAGAACGATATGGTTTTTAGAGTAATGGGGTTTTTAGTTGGGTCGGGTGATTTAATGGATGGATCCGGGTTTGGTGTGAGTTAAATTAGGTTTAATTAATTATTTTTTCTAACGAATTAGAATGAGTCATATATTAAATGAGAAGACTAATTAATGGATTCATTTGTGATAAGGGTAATAAAGGTCCACAAAGATTGACATCAAATGTATTTCTTGGCTAATAGGTCAACGGGGAATATTTTTTTATCAATTTCAATAGTTTAATAGTATTTTATGCCCCTTTTCACTAGTTAATATAGAGTATTACGTAACTAGGTATTGTATACAATAATTGTAAATTAATTAAAATAATTTATTGTCATATTCATATGAAAATAACTAAAAA
This sequence comes from Solanum dulcamara, assembly GCF_947179165.1. Classification (NCBI taxonomy): domain Eukaryota; kingdom Viridiplantae; phylum Streptophyta; class Magnoliopsida; order Solanales; family Solanaceae; genus Solanum; species Solanum dulcamara. The sequence continues at coordinate 8,951,297 of NC_077246.1, read as the reverse complement.
TTGTTCCTAATCTTATTTTGGTGTAACGAACTGTCTCCGTCGTTATGGATATGCCGATGGGAAAGAAAATTGGGCCAAAAAACTTTTGGGTAGTAACTTGGAAATATTGAGCCTAGTGTCACAGACTTAGACTTTAACAATGACCTCCGTGCGGCACTTGAAAATTTACTCACGAATCTTTCACGATCTTGCAAGCTCAAGTAAGCCTTTAAGACTAGATCATTAAGGGAACGCTAGATTGTAAGAAAGAAAAGAGAGCTTTTATGAAGAAAGTTTTGTATTATTTAAAAAAATGCTTGATTTCTGAATGGTTTTCTACAAATGAATGCATCCTCTATTTATACTACTCCTAAATGGCTCAAGTGTAAATAAAAATTTCTACACAAGTCCTTTCATATTTACAAAGAAGTCTCTCTCTAGAAATTTCGACACACTTTTTCCACTAAGGGTACAATTCAGGACGTAATATATATGTGAAAACCTCCCAACTATATATAGCAAAAATAACCTTTTTAAATCTCACATATCATAAATACTGGACAAATATTTATTGGAGGGGATCCTATCCTAAGGCATACATGATAAAATTAAAAGAGTTCTAAATGAATTTATTAGATTGTTCATTTTGATTAATTGATGATTGGACCGTATTTAAAACATAAGGAACATATGTTTCAAATTTGAACTTATTCACAGTAGATTTGAGGGATGAATTGTTGAAATTCAAATAATAAATTATTACTTTTTGATAATTTATACGTGCGATTATAAACTTTTCCAATAAAATACAACAAAGAGTAACATGTGAGAAGTTGGATGAACAGGGACAGGAATTTAGCCTAGAGGACCACAAGATCTCTAAATTCTTTTCTCCATCTTGGTTTATGTACCACACCTTTTTGTTTAGTTTATTCTAAAAATCAGACAATTAAAATTTATATTTCTAATGATTTTTTTTTATAATAATACAAATGTCATCGCATAATTAATGGTACAAGTTTATATCCACAAAAAGACATTAACATGTTTTAAATTATAAATTTGAAAAATCTTTGTAAAGGCTGAAAATTACCTATTTTCTGATGGGTAAATTACTTAATTGAATGTGTTCTAAAAAATATTACCATTTTTAAATATACTTTTATTTTATTACCATTTTTAACAATCAATAGCAATATTTTAATTAAAGAAATATTATATACCCTTTTTATTTGAGGAAGAGGAACGAGAGTTTCTCTCTCTAAGTTTTTTCTTCAGTTTCTGCGTCTCTCTCTTATTCCTTCATCTTCTTGATTATTTCAGACGGAACTTATAGGTTTTAGGTGCACAATTGTAATGAAAGGTCAAAAATCTCCTAGAAGAAGCCCACGAATTCTAATTGTTGATTCAACCGGCAATAGTGAAGTGAATGTCGGTCCAACTTTTAGTTTGGGAATTTCTGCAAATCAATCTCCAGAAGAAGCTGGTGGTGAGGTTAATCAAAATTTCCAAGCATTGCATGTGAAGAAAAAGGGCGGTAGAAGTAAGAAAAAAACCAATGAATTGAGTTCTAAATCTAAATCGAAAAGAAAACGAGTTGATGTTGCATCGGCATCTAAGAAATTTGTTGACAGTGATGATGATTTTGAGGATTTACCTCCTCAATTTCAGTCAAAGAAAGTGAAACCTACAGTTGCTCAGGAGAAGAATTCAAAAAATTGAAATCGATTGTGCAAAAATACGGTTCTACCGAAGAGTTTATATCCGGTATGCCATTCTACCAACACATTATTTAACTGATAGCATTTTCAATCTGTTTATGTGTATTTTCTTAGTTTGTTGTTGTTTTGAACTTGTGTGCTAGAGGTTGAATTTTTTTTTATTTGATACTTTTATTATAGTCTAAATTTATTTGCTCAAGTTTATTATATCAGTGATTGTTGGGAGTTTTGCCATGAATTGTTAGATCTTTTGTGTTGCAATTTGTTTATTTTTTTAAAAATATATAAATATAAATGAATTAAACTTTGAACTAAAATATATTACACATACATTAAAGTTGAATTAGAAGAGAATAAGACACAAATAAAATATGCAGTTAATTGAAAAAAGTTTTCAGTTATCTATACACCACAAAAATGAATTAAACTTGAATGAAATTGTGTATTACACACATTAAAGTTGAATTAGAAGGGAATTAGAGACGAATGAAACCTATAGCTAATGAAAAAGGTTTTCAGTGATTTGTACACCACAAAAATGAATTGAACTTTGAACTAATATGCAACCTATGTTAGCATCTTCCTACTTATTGGAACAATCAATAATCTCATAAATCATCCTCCTATAAATCTAATGTTTTTAGAACTAGCCACATGTAGACCAGCAAAAACCGAAGACAAAAATGAATTCAAAGCAGATTTATTTACCATATGATTCTTCAAGCTTATTCTCCCTCACAACTATTAGTTTTTCAATGAGAATAATTTAATCTAAGTTAAGACTGCTTTTAAGAGTCTTCCATTATTAAAAAAAGAGTGAAAATGAAACAGTAATATTCCCTTTTTTGCAAAAAACAAAGCAATCATTAAAGTTTAGTATGTTTGTGATGATGTGTTTTCCTTGAAACTTAAGGACTACACATTGGTAGTAGTTCATTTTTAAATAAAATATTTGATTTGCTTTTATTTTTCATCGGAGCCATGTCTGTTTCTTTTACTTTCTCCTTGATTCCTGAAGAAATCTTTAGATGTATAACTATTGCATGACTAGCTCCTTTTTATATATCTACACTCTACAGTATCTCTGTATGTTCACTTTAAATCAAGTGTAGTTTGATAAAATTTTGATTTATTGTCGAGTGCAGTTTCTCTATTTTGAAATCACTTCTTATGTTAGATTCATAATCTCTTAATCTTTTGTATTTATCTTATCTTATTGTTGAGCTTAAGACCAAAGGAAGATTTGATATCAATAAATAGATCTTCTAAGATCATTGTTTTGTATTATCAATTATTGTCATATAAAAGACATTTCAATATAAAAACAATCATGGGTAAAATTTGCAATCTTCTGTTTTCTCTTGCAGTTTTCATTATGTTTCATCACCATTCTTCTTCACTAGCTAATATTAGCACTGATAAAGTTACTCTTCTTTTCTTGAAATCTCACATATCTTTTAAGTCCTATTTGAGGATTCGTGTTAAGATATAATTATCTATAGTGATAGATTGATATTATTTATATGCAGGATCATAAATTCTGGAGACATTCAGATGTTTTGTATTCTTCAAGTAGGTGGCGTCATATACTAATCATGACGTGATTGAGAAAATAAAACTTTCTTTATCTGAAAAACAGCGTGAGTTGTTTAGGAATACTTGTTTTGGTTACTTTCTTGACCTTCCGAAAGTGACCACACAACTCCAACTTATTCATTGCCTTATGAACATGGAGTTAAAATACACACCAGATGATGTGTTTGCTGTTGAATTAAATGAGAAGATGCTGTTTTTCGAGCTTAGGGAATTTGGATTAATTACAGGCTTAAATTGTGTTAGTGATGGTTGTTTTGTTAATGTTCCAGATTCTCCTTGTCGGTTGTTGAGCAATTATTTCCCTGAACAAATTACTGTTCAAAAGAATCATCTATGCGAGTTGTTTTTATCAAAAAAATTCATAGATGATGATTCTACCGTTTCACTAGCTGTTTTATTCTTTATTAATGATTTTTTGTTCTCATATGAGAACAATGAATACCAAATTAGTAATAGAGATTTCTACCTTATGAAAAGTGGACAATTCAATTCTTACCTGTGGGGTTTAGATGTCTACAAGAAGTTGCTTGATAATGTGAGGCACAAGCTTAATTCAACCAATCGATACTATAGATTTGGTGGATTGCCTCTTGTCCTTCAAATTTGGATATTTGAGTGTTGTTATAGAGTCAATGAAGATTTAGCTCTTCGAATTTCTGATTCTATTCCAAGAATTTTGAGGTGGAAAACAATTGCTGAAAGTCCTTGACAAAAGCATATTGAAAATGACATCTTCATGCCTATGAAATGCAAGGTATCTATACAAAGTTAATACAATTTATGACATATATATATATATATTATTTCAACTCAAGTTAATACATCTATTTGTTTCGGTATTTTAATTTCAGTTTGAGAATATAGTGGCGAGTGAAGATGAGGTATCTAAATTGAGGCTTTCTGAACCTCGTGATTACCATTCTGAAAAATCTTGAAATTGGAGCCGAAAGGATCAAAGCATAGTCTAGCTATGTTGACCAGAGAGGTTATAGAGTTTAGTAAAGAACTTGTAAAGGTATAAGCTAACTTGCCTTTAGGCTTTATCTTTTTCAAAACTGTTATTCTAATATTTGTGTTATATTTGATTATATACTAGGCGAATGAAAATCACAAAGCTCTTGAAGAGAAAATAGACTTACAATCTATTCAAATGAAAGAATTTGTGATGAATTCCAACAAATAATTATTGAAGGATATTTCTTTGTTGTTTGCTAAGAGAGACAACAGTTCTTTTACTCAAAAAGACAGGGAATTATCTAACAAAAAGGCTGGCGAGACATTTTCTGATGGATTAGACTTCAATGGAGGTTCTTTTATATTTTAAATACATCTATATTATCTTGTTTTGCTTGCTGGCAGGGACTTAAGTTTATTTACTGTTTAGAGTTTTTACTTATCTAAGTTGTAGTTTAAGCTTGAATTTTTTATTCACATATTTTCACTTATAAGAATGGTGAACTTTGACTATGAATATAATTTGTTTCATGGTTTTAGCTTCTAGTGTTACTATTCATAATCATAGACCTTAGAATTGAATAGTGAATTGTGTGCTTATATTCTCTATGCTAATATAGAGGAGTTGCATTTTTATGAATTAGACACGAATAAAAATTATAGCAAATAAAAAAGCATTCAGTGATGTATTTTAGTAGCGTTATCAAATTAAAACCTGCATTATGAATTAAACTTGAATAAAAAATAAATTAAACTTGAATAAAAAATAAATTACATAAATATTAAAGTTGAATTAAAAGAGAATTAGAAAAGAATGGAAAATGTAGCTATTGAAAAGGCCTCCAGTAATCCATAGAACACAAAAATGAATTAGACTTGAATTAAAAATGAATTACATACACACTAAAGTTGAATTAGAAGAGAATTAGACACGAATGAATATGAAAAAGCATGCAGTAATCCCTAGAACACAAAAATGAATTAGACTTGAACTAAAAATGAATTACATACACACTAAAGTTGAATTAGAAGAGAATTAGACACGAATAAAAATTGTAGCTAATGAAAAAGCCTTCAGTGATGTATTTCAGTAGTGTTATCAAACTGAAACCTGCATTATGAATTAAACTTGAATAAAAATATAATTAAGCTTGAATAAAAAATAAATTACATACATATTAAATTTGAATTAGAATAGAATTAGACACGAATGAAAAGTGTGGCTAATGAAAAAGTCTTCAGTGATCTATAGAAACACAAAAATGAATTACATACACACTAAAATTGCATTAGAAGAGAATTAGTCAAGAATGGAAAATGTAGCTATTGAAAAAGCCTCCAATAATCCATAGAACACAAAAATGAATTAGACTTGAACTAAAAATAAATTACATACACACTAAAGTTGAATTAGAAGAGAATTAGACACGAATGAAAATTGTAGCTAATGAAAAAGCATTGAGTGATGTGTTTCAGTAGTGTTATCAAACTAAAACTTACATTATGAATTAAACTTGAATAAAAAATGAATTAAACTTGAATAAAAAATAAATTACATACATATTAAAGTTGAATTAGAATAGAATTAGAAACGAATGAAAAGTATGGCTAATAAAAAAAGCCTTCAGTGATCTATAGAAACACAAAAATGAATTACATACACACTAAAGTTGAATTGGAAGATAATTAGAAAAGAATGGAAAATGTAGCTATTGAAAAAGCCTCCAGTAATCCATAGAACACAAAAATGAATTAAACTTGAACTAAAAATAAATTATATACACACTAAAGTTGAATTAGAAAAGAATTAGACACGAATGAAAATTGCAGTTAATGAAAAAACTTTTAGTGATCTATAGACCACAAAAAATAAATTAAACTTGAACTAAAAAAATGAATTCTTGTAGCAAACTAATGCCCTAAAACAAACAGAGTTTATTCTTTATTTCCAATGTCATTCTTTATTCTTAATCCAAAGGCCTAACATTCTTGCAAGTCTTCCTATTGTGACCTTGCTGTCCACAATAACTGCATGCTATTTTTGATTTTTTGAATCTATCTTCTCTCAATTGTTTGTGTCTTTTATATTTTAGCCTCCCAGGAGGTCTCTTTCCAAGTGGTGGAAGTACAACCTCTTCAAGAACGTGTGTTGGTATATTTCAGGTGCTTTCATCTGGGAGGGGATTCAAGTAAAACTGGTATGTTAACAATAAATTCCCTCTTGTCTAATAATTAGAGCAATATTTTTCATAACTAGTGTGTTTTGTTGTTAAAACAGCCAAAGCATGTGGACATGATAGCTCATCCAATTAAAATCTCCCACATGTGCATGTACATTATTGAAGACATACCGTAAATCGTGTAATGCCATCAAGTAATGTATACACATATTTGTTTGTCTTCCTAACCTATAAAAAATAAGAAGAAATATAAGCAAGAGAGATATTACATGTGAATCAGAAGAAAAAATATTAGCAAAAAGAAATTTACAGATACCATACTCTTAATTTCTCCGATGCAGTTTTGTTACATTGTAGAATTTTTTCATACTTTTTCCCAAGGTAAAATCCTGAAAATATTGCCTTTGACTTGTTATTGTTATTCTATTTTTGAACAAGTTGTCTCATGAATTCTAGGAGGTGCAAAACTGTAAGAACTTTGACATGTCTTGTTCTTGAATTGACTGATTCTGCAATATTTGATGTCATCATCCAAGTCCTATTTATCTGAGAATGAACACGTGACTATTTATTGTATCCAATGTTCAGCAAGTAGTCTTTAATCCTCTTGTCTATCTTCTCAACAATTTTCATATGTTGATTAAACTCTACCATAGTGTATATTTTTGCCATAGAGTAGAACAATTCTGTTACCTTTTGCTGACTCTTTTTGAAGTTTTTCATTATGTTTTGCAACAAGTGTCATATACACGCGAAATGAGGTATTTCATCATAGACAGTTGAAGTTGCCTTAATAATTTTTGCATGCCTATCCGAAATGATACACATCTCTGATCTTTGACCAAATGCCTCTCTGAATTGTTCAAAAAACCACCTCCAAGATGCATCATTCTCTGAATCAACAATGGCATAAGCAAGAGGCAGTATACTCCCTGCATCAGGTATAATGTTTAATACATTTTTGTTTCATATGTAATACACTTTTAATACATTGTGCAGACTTTTAATACAAATTAAAATTAGAATTTCATTTATAGAAGCATTAGTATTGTATTCGAAAAGTTTCACCTGCTGCATCTAAGGTATTAGCTGTTAGCATTGTCCCTTTGTATGCTCCTTTTAGAAAAGTTCCATCAACAACTACAATTGGTCTACAATACTCCCATCCTTTTATCAATGTAAAAAGAGCTACAAATGCATATAGAAAATGGTCATCCTCTGATTTGTGCAATCTTATATAAGAACCAGGGTAAGTTGCCTCTAGTATGTGAAAGTAACTTGACAACTTTGCATATGATTGAGCTGGATCACCTCGGACTAATTCAAAAGCTTTTACTTTAGCTCTCCAAGCTTGCATATATATGAGCCGCATACCATATTCCTATAACATGTCATTTTGTATATCTCTTGGTGTGTAGTTGGCATCTGGATCAATACATTTGTCAACAATAATACTTCCAACAATTGTCTTTGTTGCTTGTCTTTCCGATAATGAATTATGTAGCAACAAACACGTGTGTTCACTTTCAAAATCTCTAATAGCGAACATTTGAGATTTATTCACGCTTGAAGTGCGTAAATTCCAACTACAGTTTTCTTTAAGGCATTGTATTGAATAGCTGTTGAATTTTTTTTATTAATAGACAATCAATAGTATAAACTAACTTGAATTTGAGTCTTACCATGTTCAGCTTGATCTCAATGTCTTGAATTCAAAGTGTTTAAGAATGGAATGTCTTTTTAGTGCACTGGTAAAGACATATTTATATTTATAAATTTGATCTTTCTCAAAAAAAGATTGATTAGGGTTAATAATGATGTCTGGTTGTATTTCTTCTTGCTCATCAACTTCCTCACATGATCCAAAGCCAATTAACTCCAGCGCATCACCGATACCACTAAATGCATTAGAAAAGTATGAATTATGTGTAATCCTCATGTCTTCTGAAGTGTCTGAACATAATAGTGGAATTAAGGTGAAATCACTCTTCAAGTTGACCAATTCAGTGGTTGTGACACATAAAGGGTATTTTGACATATCTCTATGTTCCTTTTTTATTTCAATATACACTTTTACTCCCATATCGTTATGAATTTGAATTGGAGGAGACCTTTCATCAATTTTATATCTGATTTCAACTTTACTTGTTGATGTATCTATTGACAATTAAGCAGCAATCACAAAAATGAGGCTAGCAAATGTTGAATCGATATTTATCAACACACCATCTGCCAAGTAATTAATATACTTGTTGCTAGAATCCCATAGGCCATTGAAGTAAAGTAGCACAGCCAGATTAGCCATGTTTTTCTCCTGCATATTTTTTTGAAGATGCCAATGAAAATGCTGATTTGAAAATTAAACTAGTGTTTTGTTTGGCTATGTTGTTGTCGTTGTTACTTTGACCAAGAAAGTAGTATATTCTCGACAAACAAATAAGAAAAATAGAAATATAAATACAAGAAGAGATCACAAAGATTCCAAATAAAGGGCAATATAGTTGGACAAACTTATTATCAGGCTCACAACTGAAGTCACTCAACTTAATCAACATCATGCATCATTTGAATTCTCAAGTTTTTCTCATGAAGCACAAATATATAAGTGTCTTTGTGTATTGTATATAGTGTCATATTTATTATAAGCATAAAAGATTTTCCTGAAGTGCAAGAATTGAACCTTCAACTTTTTTATATACTTGTATATAAATCCATCAATCAAAAACTTAACTGATCATATAGCTAATCAAATAACAACTGAAAAAACATGTCACTGCAAAGAAAATAAGTACTTAGAGGATAGATAGAAAAAAGAGAAAGATCATATACATGATCAGTTCACGGATTGGCTAGTGCATTTCCTAGCAAAGTGGCCTACCTCTCCACAGTATATTAATTAAACTTGAACAACAAAGGTATTACACACACATTAAACTTGAATTTGAAGAGAATTAGACACTAATGAAATATGTATCTAACAAAACTAGCCTTCAGTGATCTATAGGCCACAAAAATGAATTAAAGTTGAACAACAAATGAATTACACACACATTAAACTTGAATTAAAAGAGAATTAGAGACGACTGAAACCTGTAGCTAATGAAACTAGCCTTCTCTGTAAGCCACAAAAATGAATTAAACTTGAATTAGAAGAGAATTAGACACGAATGAAATATGTATCTAACAAAACTAGCCTTCAGTGATCTGTAGGCCACAAAAATGAATTAAAGTTGAACAACAAAGGAATTAAACTCACATTAAACTTGAATTAAAAGAGAATTAGAGACGACTGAAACCTGTAGCAAATGAAACCAACCTTCTCTGTAAGCCACAAAAATGAATTAAACTTGAATTAGAAGAGTATTAGATACAAATGAAACATGTAGCTAATAAAACCAACCTTCAATGATCTGTAGGCTACAAAAATGAATTAAAATTCAACAACAAAGGAATTACACAAACATTAAACTTGAATTAAACTGTAAACATAGGAGATCAAAGTTAAATAGATAAACATATGGCGAATCTGAGAAGAAGACAGGATTTGCCGACAGAAAAATCACCGATTAACAATAGTTTGAACAAGTAATCGCTGCAATCAAAAAAATGAAAATCAGTAATAAAAATAAAAAATTTTGGAGAAAATTTCGCATGAATATTGTTGAATATCGTACTATTTGTTGCTCATGTTTTCTTCTTCCTCTTTTTGGCTATGGAGAACAAAAAGTTTTCTTCTGAGAAGTGGGATTTCACCAAATACACATCACTTAATTCCAAAATTGGAGTACAAATATTGTAGAAAGTTGTGGTTGAGAAGCTATGAAGCTAAGTATTGCCCTAATTTTGGAGAAATTATGGGTGAGAAGATTAGAGAGAATATTGGTGTAGCAAATTTGGAGAGAAATAGGGGAAGAGAAAATAGCGGGTGAGAGTTAATTTAATTCAAACAATTTGCTATATATGGTTAAAATAGTTATATTGCTCTATATGGTTAATATTTTTTGAATACTGTACGTTTAGGTGATTTGCCCTTTTCTGATTGCCCATCAATCATCGTGATTTTCAAGAATTTCAAACTTTGTGCAGATGCTTTCCTTTTAAAAATTTCATATCAATGAGATTTACCCATTGTTATAGTAAATATACATTACATATAATTTTAATTATTTTATTATGATAAAAAATAATTTAATTGCTTTAATGTTATTGTAGGCAAAAGCTAGTTACTTAAATGGGAGTAATTTTTTTACTTTTACATATAACATATTAAAGTTCAGTGATCATACATAAAATTAATTTTTTCACTTCAATATTTCAACATGAGACGATTGATTTATTTAGTAGATCACGCTATAATCACCTTAACGGTATGTGAAATTATAATGATTCTGTAAAATAAGATTCGGATTTAGAATTTAAAGTTTAAGAATTTTTTTTTGAATAAAAAATTATAAAGTTTATGTGAACCATAATCATGCTTTTAAATCCACCCTTGCTTAGAGTGGGTGACCAATCACATCAGGATGCGGAAAACATATACACAAAGTAATAAAATAATCAAGCCTAAAAAAATAACATAACATGCATACTCACTCTCATCATGGGTTCACATAATTATCTCAAATACTCAAATGAAAAATTTGTGTTGTGATGAGTGAGTGACTTTTTTTTGTTCCAATTTATATGATACAGTTTGAAATAATATTAAATCCTTTTTTTAAGAAAATATTATACTATTTAAAAATAGCTAAATTCCTAGCGAGGAAAGTTGTAAGAAAAGATGTGTTATTTCTTGTCAAATTTAAATGCATAATAAGGTAGAATTATGGGTGAAATAATGTGTTAGAAGTTATAATAATTTTAGTGGCAAAATGAAACCACTCTTAGCCATATAATCAAAGGCCACCAAGTTCAAAAGAGAATTGCAGCAAATGAAATCATCTATTGATCAAATTTAATATAATATTAAAATGTCACACTAATAAGTATATTTTAAAATTTTCTGATTTTATCAATACCAACAAATTAGAGGAATTTTGGAGTATTATTAATTGTATTGTTTTTTGTTCTGTGTTTTCGTTTTCCTTTTCACTCAAAGTATGTTTCCATCGAATCCATATCGATTGTAGCGGATTATTTTTAGGAGTATTCTCTAATAATTAGGCTTTATTTATTATCTTAATATTTAAAATTAATTAGAGTTATATCTATTAAATTTTTTTTTTCTTAATATTTAGAATACTCATATATAGTGTAGTTTGTTTTGTTCTTTCCCTAATTGTTTAGAGTCTGTTTTGTTTATCAATACCAACATATTTTTGATTTTTGATAGCAATGAATTTTTTTATTCAGAACTAATTTTTTGAAAAACAAAAGCCATTTACTTGAAACAGTGTCCATCAAGGGCTTGAGGTTCTATAAATTATTTGATTTCTTCTGTTAGAGATGCCAAGTCAATTTAATTGCGTATGCATTTAGTATTGCCTTTTCCCGAAATTAGATCATTTAGATTATTGTAATATGATTAGTTAATGTGTCATTTTCTATATAAGTTTCAATAACTTGCTAGGGGGAAGTAGATCAAATTGGATTGCAACTAGAAGAATCCACCATCACCAAACAACAACGTTGAATATTGCCAATAGGAGCATATATTTTAAACGCAGTATTAACACGCAAACACGTACACAATTAGCAGAAATGGAAATAGAAATCTTATGCACGAAGCTCCCCCTCACCTTCAGCGTTACAATTGAAACGTATGTCTACTTTAAGGAAATTTAACTTGGTAATTCTTTTAGTAAAGTCGGACAACTTCAGATGGAAGAAAGGAAGAAGAAGGCCATATCATCAAGAACGATATGGTTTTTAGAGTAATGGGGTTTTTAGTTGGGTCGGGTGATTTAATGGATGGATCCGGGTTTGGTGTGAGTTAAATTAGGTTTAATTAATTATTTTTTCTAACGAATTAGAATGAGTCATATATTAAATGAGAAGACTAATTAATGGATTCATTTGTGATAAGGGTAATAAAGGTCCACAAAGATTGACATCAAATGTATTTCTTGGCTAATAGGTCAACGGGGAATATTTTTTTATCAATTTCAATAGTTTAATAGTATTTTATGCCCCTTTTCACTAGTTAATATAGAGTATTACGTAACTAGGTATTGTATACAATAATTGTAAATTAATTAAAATAATTTATTGTCATATTCATATGAAAATAACTAAAAATTGCTCCTAATCTTATTTTGGTGTAACGAACTGTCTCCGTCGTTATGGATATGCCGATGGGAAAGAAAATTGGGCAAAAAAACTTTCGGGTAGTAACTTGGAAATATTGAGCCTAGTATCACAGACTTAGACTTCAACAATGACCTCCGTGCGGCACTTGAAAATTTACTCACGAATCTTTCACGATCTTGCAAGCTCAAGTAAGCCTTTAAGACTAGATCATTAAGGGAACGCTAGATTGTAAGAAAGAAAAGAGAGCTTTTATGAAGAAAGTTTTGTATTATTTGAAAAAATGCTTGATTTCTGAATGGTTTTCTACAAATGAATGCCTCATCTATTTATACTACTCCTAAATGGCTCAAGTGTAAATAAAAATTTCTACACAAGTCCTTTCATATTTACAAAGAAGTCCCTCTCTAGAAATCTCTATACACTCTAGAGAAATCTAGGTCTTCCAAGACTAATCTACAAGGTTCTAGGTTTCTCTAAGTCTTTTCAAATTCTCTTGGATATTCTAGAGCCTTCTATTAACCTCTCTAAGACTCTAGATCTTTCCCCCATCTTTATGGTCAAGTGATGAGTCATGACACTCTCCCCTACCTGATATGGCGACGACCTCGGCGCACTGCTGCTACAAAAGATTCCAGACTTAGTCTTGAAACTACCACAAGTCTTTATGCCATTCTTATGTGGCCTCTTCCAGAGATTGTCCTTTCTAGTGGACGAGGAAAATGGCAGTGGACTGTTGTCCCTATTTCTGCTTAGTTCAGTCACCACTAGCCTCTGTTCTTCTTGGTACCTTAGAGGCAAGTGTCTTGGCAACTTCTTCGGTATCACGCCCTTTTTCATGCAAGGTGGAAATGCCTCTCTAGCACCATTGTCTTTGCTTAAACTCGCAATGGTGTCTATGAACGTCGGTACTCCCTCATCTAGGCCAAAAGTTGGGTCAGTCCTTCTATCTTCGACACCTTGACTAGGGGCACCATACACGATCCCTCTTGATCCATAACCACGAGTTGTTGGAGGTAGGGGTCAATCACCGTGTGGCATCGCTGGAAGAACTCCTGCCCAAGGATGATATCAAAGATATCTAAGGGAGCGATGCTAAAGTTGGTATTACCTCTCCACTTTCCCAATGTGATGTCTACTCCTTGAGCGACTCCGCACACCGGTGTCAGGGGTGCATTAACCGTCCTGAGGCGGGCGTCACTTGGACTGTAACTTAGCCCCAACTTCATAGCTGCTGACTTGGTCATTAGGTTGGCCTCTGCACCTGTGTCAACCATTGCACGAGCGGGTCGTCTATTGATCATGATGTCTACATATTGTGCGTTGTACTCCTTCGATTTTCCTGATTGCTTTGTGATAGCTCCGCATAGTCCAATCGGGCCCAATTGCGTTGTGTCTGAACCTTGATCTTTCCCTTGTGCATCTTTCCCCTTCCATTCCCGTAGGATGGCACCAAGGTTCTTTGGTTCAGGACACCTTGCATAGCCATACAACCCTCCACATATGTAGCATCCATTCCCTTCGTATTCTATGCCTTTTTGTCGGCATCGCCTCATCGTCTAGCCTTCTTACCATTGGACTTATAGTTGTCATGGTTTTTGGGATGAGGTTTTTTCTCTTCACAATCTCCCCCACCTTGGTCTTGACCACCTCTCGTCTTGTGTCCTCTTCCTTGGTTATGTTTGGCATGCCTGCAGTTTGTTAAAGCTTTGGCTTGTGTGATGGCCTCATCGATGGTGCTGACTTGGCGATGCTCCAACTCCGTCTTGGACCAACTCTGTAGTCCATCCATGAAGTGGAAAAGCATGTCTTCATCCGTGAGGTTGGGGATTTGAAGCTTAAGGGTAGTGAACTCCTTCACATAGGCCCGTATGCTACCCGTTTGCTTTAATTCCCCAAACTTGTATTTGGCCTCATAGATGATATTGTTGGGGAAGAAGGCCTTCTTGAACCCATTCTAGAACTTCTCCCAGGTGTTGATTATGCATCGACCCTTTCTGATCTCGGACTCCTTGCGCTTCGAGAGATATAGCACGGCTGTGTTGAATCTCGTCTCGTCATTCTTTACCTTGTTACACTTGAAGTAATTCTCCAAGTGCCAAAGGAAGTTCTCTACCTCTTGTGCATCACGGGAACCTTTGAACATAGGTGGCTTAGGAGCCTCAATCTTGGCCTCCCTATCCGCGCTAGACGTCACGCATCTCCCTGCTTCCACGTCTCCCTTGAGTACTGCCATCTAGCCCTTCATGGTCTCTATCATGCTTAACGAATCTATGAGCCGACACTCGAAGGAAGTGATCGCCTCTTTCATCTCGTACTCGGCAGCCTTGCGCACCTCCAACTCCTTTCGGATGTTGTCATTATCCTCAAGGGTAAATTCCTCTAGAGACTTGAACTTGCTGTCGAACTTGTTCAAGCGCTTGCTTAATATCCCTACAAACTGCCGAGCAGCATCCACCCTTACGATCCACTCCATGCTGGGCGTGACGTCCATGGGCTCCTCACCTCGCTCATCGTTACTCACCTCAATGGCCGAGGGTGAGTAGGATATTCGGGCCTTGCTTGGAGTAGGCTCAAGCGGCACCTCCTCATTTCTCTTAGAGTTCTTCTTTCCCTTGCGGTGGTTCCTTTCAACATCTTATTTGACGTTGGTGGCGGTAGTGGCGTTGATGTCTCTCTCACTTTCCATATCCCTTAGTAGAACCTCGCTATGATACCACATTCTCATGGACTTAGACTTCAACAAAGACCTCCATGCGGCACTTGACAACTTATTCACAAATCTTTTACGATCTTGCAAGCTCAATTAAGCCTTTAAGACTAGATCGCTAAGGGAACACTAGATTGTAAGAAAGAAAAGAGAGCTTTTATGAAGAAGGATTTGTATTATTTGGAAGAATGCTTGATTTCTGGATGGTTTTCTACAAATTAATGCCTCCTATATTTATACTACTCCTAAATGGCTCAAGTGTAAATAAAAATTTCTATACAAGTCCTTTCATATTTACAAAGAAGTCCCTCTCTAGAAATCTCTACACACTCTAGAGAAATATTGGTCTTCCAAGACTAATCTACAAGGTTCTAGGTTTCTCTAAGTCTTTTCAAATTCACTTGGACATTCTAGAGCCTTCTATTAACCTCTCTAAGACTCTAGATCTTTCCCCCGTCTTCATGGTCAAGTGGCGGGCCATGAAACTAGGCTAGACTTGGATGAAATTTGGGTCAGGTGAGGTCTAGGGTGATCTAGTAATGGACGGAGATTGAATTTTCAGCTTAATTGATTGAGTTGATAGACAATATGATACGGGGTGAGTAGAACTCCCAAAATCAAACTTGGTGTGATGGGTAGATGTTATAATGTCATGGGATGAGAGGTATTATGAAATGAGAGGCTTGAGACTCAAACACAGAGATTCTATCTCCGTACATCCAACCAAAATGGATTAATCCCGCCAGGGCGGAGTTGCTAGAGCGGAATGGTCCCGCTATGGCTGTACAGGCAGGATGGTTGTCGTAAGTTCCATCCTAAGTTGTCTGCTTGGATTACCAATTTTGAAATTGTCACTCTTAGTCAACCTAGTGTAGAGTGAAATCAAAACTCTGATTTAGCGTATTGTCTTATGATGACCCAATACCCAAGGCGTATTGGGCTCATTAGAAGCCACCTTGTGTTTATTTTTCCCATTGGTCAATAAAAGACAATCATGCTTATGTGTTTAATTGAAGGATATATATGTTATTTTTAAACAAATCAATTATCCAACGAGGGTGGAGGTAACTTATTGTGAAACATGGTACAATGATAACATGGTGTTTAGATTCGGGGAAGTAGAAATGACCCCAACTATCAAGGAAGTCCTTGCTAGTTACGAGAGTATAGGCATCTGTAATAAATGGAAGCGTAAGCCTGATAGTGACCTCCTTATTCCCAAAATATGGGATTTTGACAAGATCAAGGAAGAACTTTTACTTGTCAAAGCTAAATGGATGGACAGGCTTCCCGGAACGAACATTCCACTATAAAAACTTTACACTTGATTTGGACGAGCAAGAGCTTTCGAAAAGTATCAAGATATATTTGTCTCAAAGGAAAAATAGAAGGAAATAAGTCCCCTTGCGTTTGCAATATGCCTACTTGGGAAAATGGTGTTTCTCAAAGGCCCAAACTATACTATCCATCCAAGTGTAGTAATTGTCACTCATGCTATCTTTAATAGGGTAAACTACGGGTCTGCAATCAAGTACTATACTTTGGCGCCCATGATTCTTATGGACATTTATCGAGCTTTGGATAAGTGTAAAAATGGTGGATGATTCTTTTAGGGATGTAATCTGATACTTCAATGGTGGATGATGAGACACTTACTCAAAGCTCATGGCCTAGAACATCCAGATCCTTTGAGACGACTAGACAAACTTGAAGGTGATGGTTGGTGGTTATATTGCAATCATTTTCACAGAACTGGAGGTCAAAAATTCTGGTATCCAAGGCTTCAGGGATTAAGAGAAGAAAACATCCAATGGTTGATCTAGAGTATGGTGCTACCAGAGTAAATAACGACTCGAGAGAAAAAGTCTCTTACTTGATATTAACTGTATTAAGAGGAACCTGACCGTATGACCCCGCTCGAGTCCTTAGACAACTAGGAGGAAAACAAGAACTTCCACAAAACTCAAACATGATAAAGTTTGCAACATACCACGAAAGTGGCCAAGTCTTTTTTGCTGAAAAAATACTTAGAATATGATAAACTCGAAGGGTGTTAGGTGAGTCATTACCGAATAGATTTCAACCTGAGTGTTCTACGGAGTACATAGAATGGGTAAAGAAGAACCTTACCGGAATCATCGAACCAGGGCTGAATGTCCATCATCATGTTGTAGATATTGGTGCTAAACATCAAATTCGACTCCATCAGCTCCAACAGAAGTATGAGAAGAATGAGTTGGATCATTAACATTGATATTTAGAAGATGCCAAAGTCATAACCCAACTGAAGCTAGAGCTATGAAGAGCGAGATAGTGCATCTCAAGAAGGGGCTCAGTTAGCAAGAGCTCATCTGTGGGCAAATAGATATGCCATATGGGATGAATTCGGCATCACCATGAGAACCAAACTTAGTGAATGATTAGAAGAAGCTTAAAGTTCATTATCATTCCCTGTGTGAGATTGCTTTTATTTGTACTTTGTTTTGTTATTTCCATTTCGAGCTTATGTGCCCATTTTGAGGTTTGTTAAACATTTTGAATGTTTTAAAATTACTTTGGGGATAGTGAATTGACATAAAAAACATATACATCCTTCAGTTCGCTAGGCCTACCCTTGGCACAAAAGGGTCACACATCTATTTAGGATACACAATAACTGTTCATGTGTCTTATGTGTTTATTTGTCTCATTATATGCGATATTTTGCATTATATGAACAAAGACTAACATATTTATTTTTGAGTTGTTTTTCTTTTATCAGGTAATTAGAATTGATCTGTATTGAATTCAAGTTGGCCGACCATCCTTACTTCACGAGATCTAAAGCAATCATACCACCCTTTCCTGACCAATCTTTTTTAAAAAAGCAAAGGCCAAATGACTGGTACCCCCAAGGAAATAGGAATAATAGGCGTTTCCATGAGAAGTTTTGAACCTATCGATCAGAGTGAATTAATCGCTCAATTGATGCAACAGATCGCAGCTATGCATGAAGAGCTACAACATACCAAGGATCTTGCGAAATTAGCTATTGCAGTGAATACACCTCCCGATACCAGAAGACCTTCACCTCCTTTTCCATCTCTCACCTCCCAATTACCCAACTACTTCCCTTCCCATCCTACACGATCTATCATTTCCAACACTCACACCATTGATTTAAGCATGTGCAATGCTCCCTATGCCAGCACTTCTTACTAGATACTACCCCCACTAAATCAGAACCAAATACCCAACACTAGTCACTATCAAAACTTCACACCAATTTACCAAATACCACCATCAGTTTCCCATAACCCACATGTTTTTCGTAGACAACATGCGCACCCTTGAATAACATTTCAAACTCCACCGACTTATGCAATCCCTGAACTATATCCAAGCCTTCCCGTACAACCAGAATTGGATCATTATAAAGAAATGGAGAGAGAGTGGAGGTTGAAAGAAGAAAAGCGAGAGCAAGAAATGAGAACTATGAAAAATGCCATCTCCCAAGCAGTAAAGAGTATTCAATCTTCGAAGAAAATCATAGGAATTGAGTATGAAGACCTTTGCATGCACCTTGATTTGGAGATACCCGAAGGTTACAAAATTCCAAAGTTTAACACCTACAATGGTGTTGGAAATCCTATTTCCCATCTCTAAGCTGATTGTGACAAGCTTGTAGATATTGGAAAAAATGATGCATTGGTCATGAGCTTGTTCAGTATGAGCCTAAGTGGAGAGGCATTAGAATGGTTCACTTCTCAAGAACTACGTTAGTAGTCAACATGGGGGCTTGGGCCAAAGATTTCTTAGAAAGATTCCAATTTAATGTCGAATCTGTCTTTGATAGATTTTATTTGGAAAAGATAAAGAAAAAAACTACGAAGAATTATCATGAGTATGCATACCGTCGGAGGAAAGAAGTTGCCAAAGTACAACTTATAATGTCAGAAAGTGAAATAACCACTATTTTTATTCGGGTTTAGGAGCCTGAGTATTATGAAGGATGTTGCCCATGATGGGATAGAAGTTCTCAAAACTGATTAAGATGGGATAAGCCATAGAGGATGGTCTTAAGTCTGGAAAGGTTATGAGTCTTCCTTTTTGAAAGCCATCAACAAAGCCTCATCATCTGTTGCCGCAGGATTTCTTAAGAAAAAGAAAGAGGATATGTCTATTGTGTCTTTTTGCCTAAGACCAAGACCACGAAGATATTTTAGGTCTAGTTCTGCTATTGGAAACTCCAATCAATTCTTTTGCCCAAACAACTACTCATCATCTCTACAAATTCCAATCCCAGTCTACTATGCTCAACTAAACTATCAAGAATCCCCACCTATCTACCAAAATTATCCATCAGCATACCAAAATGCAGGACAAAATCACAAAGTTAAAGCACCGTCCTTCCAAAATCCTGAACAAAATAACCAAAATACCAACAATTTACCTCATCCTAACCTAGAAAGAAAGCCTCTTCGATTCTTTAATCCTTTGGCAGAAATATGTACCCTAATCTTTGAGAGTCTAAAAGTAGCAGGAATGATTCAGCAAATAGACAATGCTGATAAATCCTACATCGAGGTTCTTTCGAGTAGACCAAGGATGTACCTACTATTCTAGAGGGGTGGGACTTAATACGAAAGGATGTACTGGCTTGAAACACAAAATTCAAGTCTTGCCTAAACTCAGAGTTATCACTCTCCAAGCTCTTGCCCCTAATGTGAACCATAACCCATTACCTGATCATAGGGGAGCAACCATAAACATGATCGAAAGAAAAGAAGATTGGCTCACTAATAAGACCAAAAGCAAATAAGATGTCAATTCACTCATTCCAGTAGTGGTCTCAATAACCATAAAGATCATCTAGAGTTTGTGGTGATAACCGCGCCTCATAAGGCATTCGCTTTAGCAGCAGAAGAAAATCATGTCCAGCCCAAAGAAAAGTTTGTTGTGTAGACGGCTACAATGCAAAGAATGATATATTCCGAAATATGTCATATTCTGGAGGAGAGGACTCAGGTAACGCAAAGGAAAGAGAACCAAAAGAGGCTAATCAAAGAAGGTGAAGCTAAAGAATTTTAACAAAGAATGCAATCCAAGGAATACTCTATTATCAAGCATTTGGAAAAAAACCCACCTCAAATTTCTATTTGGGCTCTATTAATGAGTTCTATGTACCATCAACAAACATTATTGAAGGTACTTAATGAAGTATATGTACCAACGAGAACAAGTAGTAATAATCCAGCCGCCATGGTGAGTCGTGTCATTGGAAGTCACCAAATCTCTTTTCGAGGAGAAGAGTTGCCACTTGAAGGAGTGATGCACAACCGAGCCCTATATATCACTGTCAAGACTTGATTGACCTCAGAGATATCACTCTCTAAGCTCCTACCTCAAATGTGAACCATAACCCATCGCCTGATCACAGGGAAATCATAAACGTAATCGAAAGAGAAAAAGATTGGATCACTAATAAGACCAGAAAAAAAAAAGAAGATGTCAATTCATTCATTCCAATAGTGGCCTAATTAACCATAAAGGCTCATCCAGAGTTTGTGGTGATAACCGCGCCTCATCAGGTATTCGCTTTAGCAGCAGAATAAAGCCATATCCAGCCCAAAGAAAGGTTTCTTGTACAGACGGCTATAGTTCAAGGAATAACGCATTCTAGAAGATGTTATATTCCGGAGGAGAGAATTCAGGTAATGCAAAGAAAGAGAACCAAAAGAGTCCAATCACAGAAGGTGAAGCTAAAGAATTTTGGCGAAGAATGCAATCCAAGAAATAATCCATTATCAATTATTTGGAAAAGACCCATCTCAAATTTCTGTGTAAGCTATATTAATGAGTTTTGAGAACCATCAACAAGCATTATTGAAGGTACTTGATGAAGCATATGTATCGACAGGAACAAGTGGTGAGAATCTGGCCGTCATGGTGAGTCGTGTCATTAGTAGTCACCAAATCTCTTTTCGAGAAGAAGTGTTGCCACTAGAAGGAGTGATGCTCAACCAATCCATATATATCACCGTTAAATATAGGGGAAAGTTTGTGGCTCGTGTGTTAATTGATAATAACTCTAGACTTAATATTTGCCCATTATCAGCCCTCACTCAGCTATATTATGACACAGGGAAAATCTGTCAAAATCGAATGAATGTAAGAGCATTTGATGGTGCACAAAGAAAGATTATGGGGGAATTAGACTTGTGCATCCAAATGGGGTAGGGCTGTTCAAAGTTGTCCGCTACCGATAATCCAACCGCAAAATTGGTTTATTGGCTTATTGGTATTGGGTTATCGGATTAGCGGGTGGGGAATGGATTTAAATTTTATAATTAACGGCTTATCGGCGTGGGGGACGGATTACTCAATTTTTTTATTGGGTAAACCGTTAATCCGTTAAGAATTTATTATATTTTAATATATTTTATCCCTATACATATAAAATATGCATAATATTGATAATTTTTATTTGTAAACCTAAAATAAGGGCCAAGCCCATTGAATTAAACAGGCCAAACCAATTTAATTAAATAGGCAGGGCCATTTCTACTAGAAGCCCTACTTGACTACTTAAAGTCTTCAACTCTTCTACAGAGTTCTACAAAGACTTACTTCAACAGTTCCGCCCCTCTTTAGACTTTAGGTTTAGCAAATTTGTGACTATTTCCGCCTCTTTCTCAGTCTCTCTCTCAAATTATCATCTTGTGCCGACTTGTCTCAGGTTTAACTACTCCATAGTTCATGCAGCTTTTTGAACTTAGAACTGTTTCTATCTGCTATGAAGAGAAACGAAGAAATAGTTGGATTGTGGTGATGTTTTTCATCTCCACAAGATGAGGTTCTATCTTCTATGGTTCGTATTCCCTGAGCAGATCTTCTTCTAATCTCTAATCTTTTTCTCTGAAACATTCTTTCTCTTCTTCTCAAACATGAAAAGATTTTGCAACAGTTCCAATCTTTTCCCTCTCATTTTGGGATTCTTGTTATGTTAGTTCATGTTGATTAGTTGAACTCAATTTTCTTGTTTTTTCTTTAGCTTCCTGTTTTTGTAAAGCTTGATTTGATGTTCATATTAGTCTTGTATTTGGCTCAAGTCTAGTCTCCTTTATGTTTTCTCGCGTCTTCCCTTTTTTCAGTAATCGTAACTATATTTCATTGAAGTAATGACTGGTAGTTATTTTAAAATGTAAACTCAACAATTATGTTGGGACTTGTATACATTCAAATGGTATCTTTGCTTGAATATTTGAATATCCTGTCTGTTGTTTAGTTACTCCTTGAATGCAGTAGTTTAAATTAATTAAAGTGCTTCTTGTTTAGCTATCTCGTTTGTTCTTCTATTAATTAAAGTGCTTCTTGTTTAACTATCTGCTTACCTAAATTACATTGTGCATGCCTGGTGTGAAGGGAAATTGAAGTAAGTGGCAGAAATTTTACATGTTACCATACCACCGATACACCGCCCGATAACCGTCCGATAATTGCTAATCCGACACCAATCCAACCGATATCTTATAGGTTGGCTGGCGGATTAGTACTTTTAACAGCCGATAACCATTAAGTCAAACCGTTAAGCATAATAATCCATCCGATCCGCCCGATAAGCACCCCTAAAATGGGGCCTGCAGAATTTGCTACTGAGTTTCAGGTAATAAGTATAGACACAAGCTACAATTTGTTGCTAGGAAGACCATGGATACATGTGGCTGGGGCAGTTCCATCTACATTGCATCAGCTGTTGAAATTTACTTGGGAGGACCATGAGATTATCATTCAGGGTAAAAGAAGTGACCTTAGTTACTCTGTCTCCTCGGTTCCCTTTATTGAAGTATTTTCTAAATCTATTAATTTTCACATGGTGGAGATAATGAATGCTGATGATGAAGATACAATACCTCAAGTGCCAATTCCACCAGTGTATAAAATGCTTGCCATAATTATGTTAAGAAGCGGGCTTGAACCTGGGCGTGGGTTAGGGAAGAACTTGGATGGGATATCTGAACCTCTTCCTATCCCATCTAAAAAATTCCACTTTGGCGTTGGTTATATCTCAACAGCAAAAGAATTGTTTGAAGTTGATACAAGGAAGAAGCATGATCATGATATACCAAAGGCTTTTCCAAGTTTGTACCAGTCATTTTCTGCCAAAGCTTCAAAGTTTGAGATTAATGATCTAGTGGAAGGGATGGGAAAATTGTTTGACGAAGAATATTGCGCCATGATCTTGGAGGAGTACACCATGACATCCACCATTCGAGATGTTGAAGTTGAAGAGAAGCTGCAAAATTGGATAGCCACCTTACTTATGGTCCATCGAATGGCTCGGTAGACAAAAACAAGATTTAGAACTTTTATTTTTGAAAATCGGTTTTGTTCAGATGAGGCCAAAACCACCTTTTATGTCACTTTATTTTTATCGAAATTCTTAAAAAAGGAAATGACTCACATTGACTTGAGTCATGACCAAAGTTTGTATGACCTTAGAAATCCAATAAAGCCTCATTTGTTTTAAATTGATGAATCTTATCTTTCTTAATGGGCTACCATCTTATATATATATATATAGAGAGAGAGAGAGAGAGAAAAAATAGCCAAATGACCCCCAACCTATTGCCGAATTTCTAAATACACACTTATACTTTATGTGAGTCCTATTACCCTCCTAGACTATTTTAAAGTGAAATTAATTACACCCTAAAATGTCATTACCAATCGCATGACTTGTGGTGAATTACACGCGCTTGACACATGTATTTCACCAATTAATAATTTTTTAAAATTTGTTTTCTCCTCCTTCTTTCTTCCTCGATCATTTCTTCAACCCTAATCACAATAAAACACCATTTTTACCTCAAAAGTTATTTATCTCTCCAATAATTAATAAGAACAATGTTCCCAATCAAATCTTTCATTTAATAAATTCAACAATATTTTCATATTCTTTTATATTTCGTTCGATTTTCTTTTTTAAAAAATTATAGATACACATCAAATGGGTCATGGAAATTCAAGACCAATTTGTAACTGCAATTTGAGAAACCCCTCTCTCTTCCCATTCTTTCTCTCTCTAAAGGTTTCTTGAATAATTTATAATTTGAGTTTTTGATGTTGATTTTTCATAATATTTAGGAGAAAATGAAGGATCCATATTAAAAAAATATAGAAGAAATTATTTTGTTTCAATTTCTTCTAATAAATTTAAAAATAAAAACACAATTACATCTCTTTGATTTTGTTACTCTTGAGTGCATGACTTAAAAATATAAATCAATTAATGGATATGTTTTTTTTAAAATAAATTTAATTTGTTAGATGTGTACTAAACAAGTCTATTGAAAAATTATTTGTTCATAAAATGCATTAATTGTTGATAATTTTTATACCAAACATTCATTGATTAAGATTCAACAACGATAATGGTGAAGAAGGTATAGTAGTATAGATAAATAACAAATGATAAAGAGAAAGAAAAAGAAGAAGAGAAAAAATGAAAAGATAAAATAAAATAGGCAACTCACTCTCTCATAGAGAGTGACATACACTCTCTATACCAACTTAGTACTTAAGAGGTTATTTATTCCATTTAAAAGTAGTCCAGAGGGGGTAATAGGACCCCCGTAAAGTATAAGTGTGTAATAAAAAATCCGACAATAAGTTGGGGGCTCATTTGACTATTTTCTCTCTCTCTCTCTCTCTATATATATATATATATATATATATATATATATATATTTAAACTCTTGCTATATTATATGTTTGATTGGTTCTTATTTTCAGTGAAAATAAAACTAAACCTGCCAATATAATGTCATGTCACAAGCTAAATGAGCAAAATAAGATAGATGGTGATGAGTTCAAGGATTATGATGAAGAGGCTAGGATACCCGAACACCTTGCCAAGGAATTGAAACAATTTGAGGAGCAATATAAGCCAAATCAAGAGAAAACTGAGGCTGTGAATCTAGGAGAAGATGAGTGTATCAAGAAAATCAAAATTAGTGTCTATTTAACAAAAGCTTAGAGGAAGAAACTTAACAATTTTCTTAGAGAATACATCGATATATTTTCTTGGTCTTATGATGATGTGTCAGGTTTTAGTGTAGACATCATTTCTCATAAATTGCTAATTAATCCGGATTGTAGTCCGGTAAAATAAAAGACTCGAAAGCTCAAGACAGATTTGAGTTTGAGGATCAAAGAAGAGGTTACCAGGCAAATTCAATCCAGAGTTGTGAAAGTGACACAATATCCAACTTGGTTAGCCAACATTGTTCTAGTGCCTAAGAAAGATGGCAAGATTAGAATTTGTGTTGATTATAGATATTTGAACAAAACTAGCCCTAAAGATAACTTCCCATTGCCAAATATCCATATTCTCATTGATAATTGTGCCAAACATGAGATGCAGTCATTTGTGGATTGCTATGCGTGTTATTACCAGATTCTAATGGATGAAAAAGATGCAGAAAATACAGCTTTCATCACACCATGTGGTGTGTATCATTATCGAGTAATGTCATTTGGTCTTAAAAATGTTGGGGCCATTTACATGAGATCCATGACGACCTTTTTTCATGATATGATTCATAAGGAAATTGAAGTATACGTGGATGATGTCATTATCAAATCTCTCGAGAGTGCGGATAATTTGACTCACTTGAAAAAGTTTTTTTATCATCTGCGGAAATACAACTTGAAATGAAATCCCGCTAAATGTGCTTTTAGAGTGACATTGGGCA
This sequence comes from Solanum dulcamara, assembly GCF_947179165.1. Classification (NCBI taxonomy): domain Eukaryota; kingdom Viridiplantae; phylum Streptophyta; class Magnoliopsida; order Solanales; family Solanaceae; genus Solanum; species Solanum dulcamara. The sequence continues at coordinate 8,925,175 of NC_077246.1, read as the reverse complement.
ATTTATTGGGGTTTATAGATAGTAGAAGGGGCATCGAGCTTGATCCATCTAAAATTAAGGCAATTCAAGAATTAGCTCCACCAAAGACCAAGAAGGAAGTGATGAGCTTCTTGGGAAGATAGAACTACATCAGCTGATTCATAGCTCAGTCCATGTTGATTTGTGAGCCTATCTTTAAGATGCTGAAAAATAATGCATTGACAAAATGGATCGAAGAGTTTCAGACAGCTTTCGATGCTATCAAAAGTTACTTGTCTAATCCACCAGTGTTAGTTCCTCTGAGGGAAGGAATTTCATTGTTTCTATATTTATCTGTCTCGGATAATGCATTTGGATGCGTGCTAGATCAACATGATAAAATCGAAAAGAAGAAATGACCAATATGCTATTTAAGCAAGAAGTTTACTCCATACGAGGCTCATTATACTCTTTTGAAGAAAACTTGTTGTGCCCTAACCTGGATTGCTCAAAAGTTGAGATATTACTTGTCTTTGTATACTACATATCTCATTTCCAATAAATCCATTGAAGTATATCTTTCAGAAAGAGATGTCAACCGGGATGTTGGCAAAATGTCAAAAGCTTTTAAGTGAGTTCGATATTGTGTATGTAACCCAAAAGACGATAAAAGCAAAAGCCTTAGCTGATCATCTCATAGAAAACCCTGTAGACGATGCATATGAATCGCTTAGAACTTATTTTCCCGATGAAGAAATATCATTTGTAGGAGAAGATATTTCTGAGGCATACCCTGGTTAGAGGGTATTTTTTTAATGGGGCGGTGAATCATAAAGGAAATAGAATTAGAGCAGTCCCAATATTAGGATCTGGCCAACATTATCCTATGGCAGCCAAACTTCGATTTTATTTCACGAAAAATATGAATAAGTATGAAGCATGCACCATGGGTCTAAAGATGACTATCGATAAAGAGATTCAAGAGTTGCTGGTAATCAGAGATTCAGATTTGCTTATTCATTAGGTTCAAGGTGAACGGTCCGTGAAGAATTCAAAGATTGCACCATATGTGAAGTTAGTGCAAAAGTTGTGAAGAAGGTTCCGTAAGGTCGAATTTAGGCATACTCCAAGGTTGAAGAATGAATTTTCTGGTGCTCTTGCTACTATTTCCTCAATGATCAAATATCCAGATACAAGTTATATTAAAACTCTAGAGATATATTTGAAAGAACAACCCGTTCACTGTTCACATGTTGAAGTAGAATCAGATGGAAGGTCGTAGTATTTTGACATAAAGAAATATTTAGAAATTGGAACTTATCAAGATAATGTGACTTTCAATCAGAAGAAAGCACTACGTCGCATGTGTAATAATTTCTTTCCAAGTGGAGAAACCCTTTTATAGGAGGACTCCTAATATGGGACTTCTCAGATGTGTCGATGCCATTGAAGCTACGACGCTTCTCGAACAGATTCACGTGGGAGTTTTTGGAACACATATAAATGGTCTTACTTGGACAAAGAAGATCCTTTGAGCTGGCTATTTTAGGATGACTATGGAGCATGATTGTTTTATGTATGTGCAAAAATGTCATCAATGTCAAGTGCACGGTAATTTAATTCGAGTACCTCCTCATGAACTCAATGCTATGTGTTCTCCTTGGCCATTTGTGGCTTAGGGTATGGATATCATTGGCCCAATAGAGCCAGCCGCCTCTAATGGACATAGGTTTATTCTAGTTGCCATTGATTACTTCACCACGTAGATGGAATAAGCCTCGTATAAATAAGTTACGAAGAAAGTAGTAGTAGACTTTGTCCATAAAAAAATGATATAAAGATTTTGAAATATCGAATTCCATCATTACCGAGAATGGAGAAAATCTTAATAATCATTTGATGAAAGAGATATGTGAGCAATTCAAGATTAATCACTTAAACTCAACCACTTATCGTCCTCAAATAAATGGAGCCGTAGAAGCTGCCAACAAGAACATCAAAAAGATCTCGAGGAAAATGATTGACAATCACAGTGATTGGCATGAGATGTTGCTATATGCTTTGTTAGGTTACCAAATGACTGTCAGAATATCAATTGGAGCAACCCCATACTTTCTAGTATATGGAACGGAAGCCGTAATCCCCGCCAAAGTAGAAATACCTACGTTGAGAATCATTTAAGAAGCTGAATTGAGCAACGCCGATTGGGTTCGTTATTGAATTTAAAATTTAGCTTTAATTGATAAAAAGAGAATGATCGCCATTTACCATGATCAATTGTACCCACAAAGAATGATTCTTGGTTTTAACAAGCGAGTGAGACCAAGAATATTTGAAGTTGGTCAATTGGTTCTCAAACACATTTTTCCACATTAACATAAGTATAAAGGAAAGTTCGCATCAAATTGGTAAGGCCCATACATGGTTCGCAAAGTATTATCTGTAGGTGCCTTACTATTCTCCGAAATGGATGGCCAAGAGTGGCCAAAACCAATCAACTCAGATGCTATCAAGAGATATTTTGTTTGAAGGTTCAAAGTTTTCTTTATCACTTTACTTGTAATTGTGTCATTTGCTTATAATCATTTCTATGCTTGTTTGCTTTAAACTAAGCTTTCTCTTTGTAATGAACTATGTATGACCTAAATTCTCAATAATGAGATATGTAGGCGGCCTATGTTGGTTTTGGTCACCCCTTTATCTATTTCTAATATCCCCTTTCGGTGTTTGAACTATGTCTAACCTGAATTCTCAAGAATGAAATACGTAGGCGGCCTATGTCGGCCTTGGTCATTTTTCTATTAAAATATTCCATTTCTTATTTATCTCCCGAGAGGGGAACTACGTTTGACCTGATTTCTGCCTCAATGGGATACGTAGGTGCCATAACGGTTCGATTATGTCTCCCATAAGTTCTTTATTTATAATAGAAAATGGGACAAAAGTTTTGAGAGGGACTTAAAAATTTCGAAGAAGATCTTTCTACAGAAGAGTCAAGACTGAGGTGCATCAGAAAAAGCAATTGGGACAGAATTTTTTAGAGAGTCTCAAAAATTCTACAAATCTCTTATTGGTAGTATGATATTCACCAAGACATCTAACCGGGACAGAAATTTTGAGGATGACCTCAAAAATTTAAAACAGTATCACACGTTTAAAGGCAGTTTTGAATATTTTCAACATGATCAATAATTTAAAGACTAGCTTCAAATGATTGCCAGCATTATTAGAAGCTTAATGTCAACCTCAACAATCTTCAGTACTATCACAGTTTAGAGCCAACTACAAAAATTTCAGTTATGTTAGAGCTTTCCAACTTCAACCCTCAAAGATTCTCAAAATTCTCCTAACGAGCTATCAGACATGCTTAAAGCTTTGAACCCAGAACGTTCATCTAAGCTATGCGTGACATGGCAATTGGCAGTAACCCTTTCCAAATTGTTTTTCAAAAACTCATCTTTCTTAAAAGCTTTTAATACATCAAATATTTTACATAAATATATTATTGTCTTATATCTACCGAGAAGTGGGGAATCAGAGCAAGCAATAAAAGATAGCAATACAAGGAGAAAACAAATGAAGAATTCAACACAGATCAATTTATTCAAAACTAACAAATTTTCTGTGGATGCAGATTTATAAAGGATCATCATATTCCTCCATTTAGTGAGTACAAAAAAGTTAAAAAAAATAAAGAGTTTTCAAAAGTAATAATTTTTCGTGAAAACAAGAAAGTCATTAGGATTCATCAGACGAAAAAAAGCCTTTCAAAATACAAACGACTCATTCAAATCCTGAGCACACCATGAGACACAACGAATATAAAGTGTTGAAAATGAGCATGACATTCGCGCACTAATGTCGAAGTGATCAGGCACTTTGTACTCATTTTCAAGAATTTTCCTAAGATTTTTGCTCAGTTGTTAGTTAGAACGACAATGTGTCTATTACTTATTTCCTTTTGAGTACAGGAACAGGCGAAAGAGCTACTTTCAAAGCATGCAAGCGTCTATAATGATGTCAAATTATATTTTCCAGCGTCAAAGATGTCTAATAGGCATACATAAGTCTCATGAAATACCGAAGAGGGTTTAAAATGCAACTAGCCAAAATATCCGATATCATGTCAAAAATTGATCAAATATCAACATCTGAAGAATATCGATCGCCATCCTATCCATAGAACAACATCACTCTTACTAATGAAACGTCATCATCCTATCAATAGGACATGATCATCATTATGATATCATTTTCAAGAGAGCCATTCATATTATATTACTGAAAGTGGTAATATTATTGCCAAGAGGGTCATTCATATTATATTACCTAAAGTGGTAATTGCCAAGAGGTCTATTCATAATATATAACCGGAAGTGGTAATATTATTGCCAAGAAGGTCATTCATATTATATTACCGAAAGTGATAATATTATTGCCAAGAGGGTCATCCATATTATATTACCAGAAGTGGTAATTACCAAGAGGGTCATTCGTATTATATTACAAAAAGTGATAATATTATTACCAAGAAGGTCATTCATATTATATTGCCTTAAGTGATAATATTATTGTCAAGAAGGTCATTCATATTATATTATCGAAAGTGGTGATTGCCAAGAGAGCATTCATATTGTATTAACCGAAAGTGGTAATATTATAGCCAAAAGGGTCATTCATATTATATTACCGGAAGTGGTAATTGCCAAGAGGGTCATTCTTGTTATATTACCGGAAGTGGTAATATTTTTGCCAAGAGAGACATAATCATATCATTGTCGAGAGGGTCATTATCATGATTATTGCTGAGAGGGTCATCATCATTATCATACATTTCCAAGCGGTCTATTATCATACCATTGCCAAAAGGCCATCATCATATTGTATCATATTAACTCATCTTCATATTACATCATATCAATTCATCATCATATTGCATCATATCAACTCATCACATATTGCATCAAAATTGAAAGAAATTGGCAGTCGAGAAATATATTATAAATCACATCAATTTAGAAAGTATGTTTTGTTTTCTCAACGTCAAAATCGGAGGAGGTTGGCATGCCAACATAGTAACAACGCTACTTTTCTTTATGAGTTATATGTTTTTACTAATGAGTTTTATCTCATTCTTTATTGAGAGAATCCGAGAGGAAAAATTCTCAATTAAACCATAGGTGTAGACAACAACAAAAAATAAATGCAGCACAATGTGAAACTTTTTCTTAGCAGCGAACTGGGACAAAGTCTCAAGAGGAATATCAAATTCTTGAGACAGGAGTTGAAGAGCGACTTCCACCACAATCAAACCACACCCCTATCATAAGGCATCTGGTATTTCTTTAAGTTTGTCAGTTTTAATTTTGTGTTCGAAAACACCTCAACCGTCATCGAAAGTAACTTTTCAATCCGACTGACAATGCATCAAGAGATGTGGAAATTATGTCCGAGTAAGTTCTTAGTTATGTGGAAATGCACCACAGTAATGGCTAAGAGGTTGCAGGCATCATTCTCCTACTCGATTTTATTTTTCATTCCTCCCAACTGAAGGTTATCTTAGTATAAAAGATTTCTTTTTCAACTGATTGAGTTGAACTACAAGAAGTCTGATTCCTAAGCTTAGGGATATGTAGGAGGGCTCGATGTTGAAAATCGACTGTACTCCAACTTCTCCTCACTCTGTGCCCAAGCTTTCCGGTCTCTTTGTAATTCGACTCCATGATAGCTTTTGAATTCTTTCAAATTTATACGCTAAATCAAGCATATTGAACTACAAGTGGTCTGAATTCTCATATAACCTGAGATATGTAATAAACTCGATATCAGAGTTCGGCCATAACTTTCTAAAGTCCGTACCAAACCTCTTTTTTAGAAGGATGAAAATCTGGTCGATCGAAATTGGATTTGTCAATTTTCTTTGTTCAGGATCACTTTCATCAATCCTATTCAAAGAAATGGACAGATGTTGACACCCAATTTTGACATTCCACAACACAGATTAGCTATCGAGTTTCTTCAATTTTTAAACAATTTTAAGTAATTATTTTTAAAATCCAAAAAAATAATATATATATATATATATAGTCAAGTTATTTTTAAGTAATTTTTTCATTTTAATAACTTTTGAATGATTTATATAATTATATCTTTTATGATTATTAAAAAATGATCTCAAAAAGATTTTAATTTTATTAATTATTTCATAAATTAGTAGCTTTATTTTTTTAAAGTTCGTAATTAATTTAATTAATTAATTTAATTAGAATTAAGAAGCTCATTAGTTAATTAGTGTTAATTCATTTTATTTAAATTTTAACCGGAGATTTCCTAATTAACTCAAATCGGCTAAATGTGCAATGAAATTAGCTATTGAAATTGGCTAAAATTACAAATTTATTGGCCAAATTCCTAAACCCATTCCAATACATAAAGCCCAAAACCCAATCCCCTCACTACACATCACATCTTTATTTCCCAAATTTTCTTTCTCTCTAAACATCTCTCTAAGGAAAAATCTCTCTAGGAGTCCCATAAGTGAGCCTTACGGCTGAAATAGGGGGGATCACCTCTTGATGTCAAAAAAATTTGTTCAAAAGATGGAAACGTAGATCTTGTCGAGATGAACACAACCCAAGTCGTAGCATCTCCAAATTCAACTCACAGCTCATTGAATGTGCAAACCACCACTGCGATCACTGTAGCACTGTCCAAGGAGCAAATCGCCTAGGCTCACAAATCATCTCCCTCGGGAAATTTGGATATATTCAAGTAGAATCAAAGATTGAGGATGAATTTCCTGTACCTAATCTATATACAAACGAAAATTCAGCAAATTCTAGCACCCCATTTGTGAAATCTCAACTGGCTACTCATGGGCGAATCGCCACTATGGAACCAAAAAATCAATCTAAAAATTGAGCTATTTCCGATGATATTTGAAGGGACTCAAACACTAGGGTTGTTATCCATATCAAAGCGCCCCTACCACCAAAGTTTCTAGTCAAACAGACGGTGAAATTGTGGTGGAGGAAAATTCCAACGACAATGACAGAGCTCTGGCGAACTTGTCAGTTAGAGACCAATGCCAAAAGAAGCGCTTCAATGATCTCAACAACCCCCACTAGCTAATGTCTTTCAAATCTCATCACAATAATTCAAATAAGGAAAAAAATGCTACTAGATTCGAAAATACTGAAAAATTGAGCAACAGAATTCAAGTCCCTATTTTGGATAATTTTCAATGTAATAGATTAGGTGTTATGGAAAATAGAGAATTTTCTACTCAAATGATTGATGAGGAAGAGTTGAACTCGTCCAACTTTGAAAAAAATATAATGCACATTATTCCATTGAGTTGTAATTTGGAAATTGATAAAGATAAGCTAGACTGTGGTCACAATGATATTAATGGAATCAACTTTTCTAACTTCTCCTTTGGTGTGAGAAATCATGGTGAACTGTTACATGTTCAAACAAATAACAAGAATCAAGGATCTTGTGTCAATGAGGTAGAGTTGGGAAAATCACATGGTCGAATAGACAAGACCATACACAGTAGTGTGGCTACTGTAAGCCCCACCTTAACACTGTAGCGGGATCATAAATTAAGAAGCAAAGCCATCACATTGGAGATGAAAATGCATGGCAATCTTACATGCAAAGAGGAGGGACAAATGCAGATATTTCTATTCCCTCTAACTTGATGAATTATGATGTTAATATGTTGAAATCCATTGGAGTGCAATTGCAATCCCATGGAAATGAGCACTATGGTACTACTGCTACTAATTCTATGCAGGGCAAAGAAACTGATCCTACTAAGGTTGATTGCCACCTTGTATCATTGCCCAAAGTATCTAACAATGTTTTTCCTTATCAATACCAGCAACAAAAGATTCAAAAGCCCACTTCAACCCAAAATAACTATCCTAAAGTTTTCAGTAATTTTGAAAAAACTAGTCTAAACTGCCAAGGAAATAACTTAGTATCTAACCAACCTCAACTAGGTGATTACAGTAACCAAAACCCCCAGAAAAGCCAATTTCTTAACAAGAGGGACTTGGTCCCTCAACCAACATCCTACACTGTCATCCAAAAATTTGCAACCAAGCTTAGACTCAACCAAGCAAGGACTGAGGTCCCAATTGAGTTATCAACTCCTACTTTCACTACCAAGCAACGCTTACCTACAGTGATTTTCAAAAGAGAGGACTATATGGTTAAATTGGCTACAAGATGCAAGTATACTTTGGTGGGCAAACTCAGTAACACCATGCCCAAAATAGAGTTGATAAGGAAAAGTTTCATAATTCAGACTCAATTGTCTGGAAGAGTAAAGATAGCACACTTCAATGCTAGACATGTCTATATTGACCTTGATAATGGTAACTAGAGTTTGCCGACTCTCAGCTCTAGTTCCCAAGAGACATCTGCTGCCACTAGAATTAGAGACTTTATGAGGATGAATCCGCCTGCATTCACGGGTTCTAAGGTTGATGAAGACCCCCAAAACTTTATTGATGAGATGTAGAAAATTCTGAAAGCTATGCATGCTACAGAGATTGAGGGGGTCGAGTTGGTGTCCTATCAACTCAAAGATGTGGCGAACATTTGGTATAACCAATGGGAACAGGGTAGGGGTGAGGATGCTGAACCTGTTAGATGGGATGAATTTGAGGGAACCTTCCTTGACCACTTCTTTCCCCAAGAATTGAGGGAAGCGAAAGTGGAGGAATTTGCAAATCTAAAACAAGAAGGCATGATTGTTAAGGAGTACAACCTGAAGTTCATCCAGTTATCCAGGTATGCTCCAGAAATGATCCCAAATATGAGGTCAAAGATAAGGAAGTTCGTCTCCGGGTTAGGAAGGCATGTGAAGAAGGAGTGCAAAGCAACATTATTGATCTCGGACATGGATATTTCCAGGTTGATGGTGTATGCTCAATAGGTAGAGGATGAGAAGAGGAAAGACAGAGAGGAGCATCTAAGCTAAAAGGCAAGATCTAATGGGCATGAGAGTGAACAGAGGCAAAATAAGGGCAATAGGTCCTTCTTCCAAAAGAGGCCTCCCAATTTTGCCTCATCTACTACAAGTGCACCTATGCCGCAGAACAGGTATGATCGATAGGGACAAGGTCGCCAGAATCTCAGACCCCAGGGTTTTCAATCCCAAACTAGCATGGGTCAAGGTTCACGAGGGAAGCCCCCATGCGTCAAGTATGGTAAGCTTCACTTGGGAGAGTGCAAAGCGGGAAGGATGGCTTGTTATAAATGCGGCCAAATAGACCATTTTCAAAGGAGTGTCCAGCATGGGGGAACAGATCCCAGTTCTCTACCACCGCACCATCGGCTAGGGGTAATTAGAGGGGCACTACTTCAAGTACGAGTGGAGGTACAAACCGCCTATATGCCATGGGTAGCCATCAAGATCAGGAGAACTCTCTAAACATCGTGAAGGGTATGATTCGAGTCTCTTCTCTTGACTGTTATGTTTTGATGGATTCGGGTGCCACATTATCTTTTGTAACTCCTTACGTGGCTAGTAAGTTCAATAAAATCCCTGAATGTCTTAGTGAGCCTTTTTACAAAGCTACCCCTATTGGTGATTCTGTCATAGCTGAGAAAGTCTATACAGATTGCACTGTGTCAATTCATCACAGAGATACCTTGGCTTACTTGGTTGAGTTAGACATGGTTGATTTTGATGTGATCCTTGGCATGGACTGGCTTTATGTCTGTTATGCCTCCATTGATTGTAGAACTCAGGTTGTCAAATTTAAATTCCCAAATAAAGCTGTCATAGAGTAGAGGGGTAGTCCTGTTATGCCTAAGGGTAAGTTTATTTCATACCTTAGTTCCAGGAAGCTAATCTCAAGAGGGTGTGTTTATCACATTGTCCGAGTGAAAGATGACAGCATTGAGTCTCCATCCCTTGAGTTGGTTCCGATTGTCAACGAGTTTCCGGATGTCTTTCCTGAAGATCTGCCTGGAGTCCATTCTGATAGGGAGATTGACTTTGGGATTGATATTCTTCCTAATACCTAGCCTATCTCAATTCCTCCATATAGAATGGCCCCAGCTGAGTTGAGAGAGTTGAAGGAGCAGTTGAAGGACTTATTAGATAAGGGATTTATTAGGCCGAGTATCTCACCATGGGGAGCTCCGGTCCTATTTGTTCGAAAGAAAGATGGGTCCCTTAGAATGTGTATTGACTACAGGCAGTTGAATAAGGTCATCGTAAAGAACAAATACCCTCTCCCAAGAATAGATAATTTATTTGATCAGCTTCAGGGTGCCGCGTGTTTCTCAAAGATAGACTTGAGATCCGGCTACCACCAGTTGAAGGTGAGAGAATGTGATATTCCGAAGACTGCTTTCTAGACTCGTTATGGCCACTTTGAATTTTTGGTCATGTCCTTTAGATTGACAAATGCCCCCGCGACTTTTATGGATCTCATGAACCGAGTGTTTAAACCATATCTTGATATGTTTGTGATTGTATTTATAGATGATATTTTGGTCTACTCTAAGAATAAAAAAGAGCACGCCTATCATCTTAGAGTCTTTATACAAACTTTGAGGGACCAAGTATTGTATACAAAGTTCTCTAAATGTGAATTTTGGCTTGCATTAGTGGCCTTCTTAGGCCACATTATATCTGGAGATGGTATTCAGGTTGATGCTCAAAAGGTTGAAGCGGTGAAGGATTGGTCCAGACCCACATCCCCAACGGAGATAAGAAGCTTCTTGGGTTTGCCTGGCTATTATTGAAGGTTTGTAGAGGGATTCTCATTCATATCATCACCATTGACTAAGCTGACTCAAAAGAAGGCTAAGTTCCAATGGTCTGATGCTTGTGAAGAGAGTTTCCAGAAATTGAAGGCCAAGCTAACCACTGCTCCTGTTCTAGCATTGCCTGATGGAACAGAGGGCTTTGTGGTCTACTGTGATGCATCCAGAATTGGCATGGGTTGTGTGTTGATGCAAAGGGGGAAGGTGATAGCCTATTCTTTGAGACAACTTAAGGTTCATGAGCGAAATTACCCAACTCATGACCTTGAGTTGGCAGTTGTGGTGTTTGCGCTTAAAATATGGCGCCACTACTTGTATGGAGTGTATGTTGACGTATTCACCGATCACAAGAGCTTACAATATGTCTTCAGCCAGAAGGAACTCAACCTGAGGCAAAAAAGATGGCTCATCTTCTACCATCCAGGTAAAGCTAATGTTGTTGCTGATGCTCTTAGCAGGTTGTCCATGGGTAACACTGCCCATGTGAAAAAGGGAAGGAGGGAATTGGCGAAGGAGGTACATCGATTAGCCCAATTAAGAGTTCGACTTGAAAAGAACAATGAAGGTGGAGTAAACGTTCGAGATGGGGCTACGTCCTCACTTGTAGCAGAGGTAAAGGAGAAACAAGATCAGGATCCCATCCTCCTCCGGTTGAAGGAAGTTGTTTACAAATAAGGGGTGATGGTTTTCACCAAAGGGGGAGATGGTGTGTTGAGATACCGAAGTAGATTATGTGTACCTGATGTCAATGATGTTCGAGAGAGGATTATGGCTGAAGCGCATAGTTCCAGATACTCTATTCATCCAGGCTCCACGAAAATGTACCATGACTTGAGGGAAATCTACTGGTGGAGTGGGATGAAAAGGAATATTGCGGAATTTATTTCTAAGTGCCCGAATTTCCAACAGGTGAAGGTTGAGCATCAAAGACCATGTGGTTTAGCCCAAAACATAGGAATTCCAGAATGGAAGTGGGAGATGATCAACATGGACTTTATTATAGGCTTGCCGAAGTCCCGAAAGCAACATGATTCCATTTAGGTGATTGTGGATAGAATAACGAAATCAGCTCACTTCTTGGCGGTTAAGACTACTGACACCACAGAAAATTATGCAAAGTTGTATATACAGGAGATCGTCAAATTGCAGGGGTCCCTTTGTCTATCATCTCAGACAGAGGAGCTCAATTCACTTCCCAAATTTGGAAATCCTTTCAGAAGGGATTAGGTTCGAGGGTGAACTTGAGTAAAGACTTCCATCCCCAGACAGATGGCTAAGCAGAGCGCACCATCCAGACATTGGAAGATATGTTGAGGGCAAGTGTGCTCGACTTTAAGGTAAATTGGGATGATCACTTACCTCTCATAGAGTTTGCATACAACAATAGCTATCATGCAAGCATTCAAATGGCTCCTTATGAAGCTTTGTATGGGAGGAGGTGTAGATCGCCCATTAGGTGGTTTGAAGTTGGTGAAGCCGAGCTGATTGGGCCTGACCTTGTTCACCAAGCCATGGAGAAGGTGAGAGTTATCCAAGATAGGCTAAAGACAGCCCAAAGCCGCCAAAAATCTTATACCGATGTGAGGAGGAGAGACTTGGAGTTTGAGGTGGGTGATTGGGTGTACTTGAAAGTATCACCCATGAAGGGTTTCATGAGGTTTGGAAGGAAAGGGAAGCTTAGTCCTCGATATATTGGTCCTTACCATATTTTGAGGCGGATTGGGGGTGCTGCTTATGAGTTGGAGTTACCCTCGAAGTTAGCTTCTATCCATCCGGTATTCCACATTTCGATGTTGAAGAAGTGCTTAGGCGATCCTTCATTGGTAGTTCCCATTGATAGTATTGGAGTTAAGATAGCTTATCTTATAAAGAGGTTCCGGTCTAAATTCTTGATCGCCAAATTCGCAAATTGAAGAACAAAGAGATCGCCTCAGTCAAAGTCCTATGGAAAAATCAACTTGTTGAGGAAGCCACATGGGAAGCGAAGGAAGCCATGAAATCTAAATACCCACATCTATTCATGCCTATCGATAATAATGTTAGAGGTAATGCCCATTTCCTTGACTTGAATTCGTTTGCGTATTATGAGTTTGATTGGTAAATTGTTTGAGAAATCGATTGGTTGATTGACTGAATTCTTATTGTGATTGGTACTTCGAATCCATCCATGGGTACTCGTCATTCGAGGATAAATGATCCCAAGGGGGAGATAATGTAACACCCCTCAAAATCTTTCCCCTAGGATTCGGACCTTTCTTGTATTCATGTAGGGTCGAAACCAATTATTTAGAAATGTGTGCTTAAATTAAGATGATTCCCCAAGTAATTTAAGAGTTTTGGAGGTGATGTGGGGTCACGTAGGACCCCTAGGACCAAGCTAAGTCCAAAAAGATTCATCGTGACTAAACTTGAGGAGGAGTTCGCATGAGGGTTCACTTCTAATGACCCTATCTTTTGATATATGATGATCTGGATGGCCCACAAAATATTAAATCAAAGGTCATCGAGTCTTCTTTCCAACGCCACCAAGAATGTGAATTTTGGAGTTCAGAGTCGAAAGATACGACGATCCTAAGACGAACTAGCACGATAGGAATTTCATTTTTGGCCAGGGTTACAACTGCTGGGGAAATGGCCTTGGCGCTGTAAGGGCGCGACGCACCACTATCGCGCTAGAAACATACCTCAGTAGTTTGGTCCTTGGCGCGACGCGCCACTAAAAGTTGTGCAGGGTTTTTCAGGCAAAATTTCCAGAACCCAGAAAATATGGCCTTGGCGCTGTAAGGGCGCGATGCGCCACTATCGCACCAGAAACATGCCTCAATAGTTTGGTCTCTGGCGTGGCGCGCCACTATGAGGTGTGCAGGTTTTAGGCGTAATCGGCCTGGCGCTGCAATGGCGCGACGCGCCACTAGCGCGCTATGTGTATTTTCGCCTATTTTTCAGAACTTTTAAGGAGGGGCAATTTGGGAATTATTCCAAATTATATATGTATCAGCCTTAGCACATTTTGGGATCATTTTCAATCCCTCACTCTCTCTCTAAAAGCCCTAGAAACCTATCTCTCTCTCTCTCTTCTTCTTCTTCTTCTTCTTCATTTCCAACAAGAAGAGTTCCAAGAGCTTCAAGGTTTGAGTTCTTCATTGAAGACCCAACCACAAGGTTCTCTTCAAGTCTTCACTAAGGTATGTAAGGCTATCCAAAACATGGGTTGAGTCCACCCATGTGCCCTATTCTTGCTTTGAGGTTAGATGTTCATGAAAATGGAGTTTCTTGGTATGGTCTAAGTTTAAATGAGTTTTGTCCCCTATTTATTTGATTCTATATGTATTGATGTTGTTGAGTCAAGAAGTTCTAAAAATGACCCTTTATGTGAGTATGAGTTGATAAAAATGAGTTGTTAAATATGTTCTATTGATCTTCTTGACTATGTAGATTTTGATAAAGGATGTTATTTTCTTTAAAATGTTGCTTATTATAAAAATATAAATTTAAAATCTTGAAATTGTGACGAGTCTCAAAGATTTCTCATATGGATGGAGGAAATGATTGATTATATCTAGATGTTGCTATATATGTGCATTTAAATTTCTTTTGAAGATATGATTGAGATTAATCGGATAGTATGATTAGAAGAGATTTGATTGTGATAGAGTTGATGAGTTGACAAGGTTGTAATGAGACTTGTCGATGTGATTTGATTGAGTTTATTGGATGGAGTTTTATGAGCATTGAGTCTTGGGAGGAGTATCGAGCACCGAATTGGGCAAGAGTATAGTCCATACTCGAACCCAATAACTGCGTCGCCAAACATTAATTGGTATCTGGTGATCCAAATTGGTATCTAACCTCTTTCACTCTCTTGTTCCCAGATGATTAACATACGTTATAATGGTGTAAGGCCCGTAGCTCCAGTAGATCTAGAGGAAGAGCCTGTTGTCCAAGGGAGAGGTCGGGGTAAAGGCATGAGAGGGAGACATAGCAGGGGAAGGTGGAGAGCAACACCTGCCATAGTAGAGGTTCCGATTGAGTATGTGCTAGTAGGCGAGGCCGCCCCTTCTGCTCTCCAGAATAAGTTAGAGGGAGATGTAAAGACTGGAGAGGAAGTGGAGAATACTAAGCTGGAGGAAGACACCCAAACTAGGGCTACGAGTATTATCCCTTTGGACCCTATACTATCCCAGCACATCATAACTTTCTTGAGTAGGTTGGCTGGCACTAGAGCTATTCCCACCATGCCTGCAGCACCCGCTCCTGTAGCTCCCCTATTGCTGCAGCAGCTCTGCTAGCAGATGAGGTGATAGGAAAAGATGCCTTCTTTAAACCACTCATGGTTCTAGTGATGACCGGTAATGAGCATGACTTGCTCACCAGGATCCTAAAACTTGAAACACCACTCTTCCATAATATTAAGAATGAAGATTCTTATGAACTTATCCTTGATTTCTACGAGAGGTTGCACAAGCTGGGTATAGTGCACCAACACGAAGTAGAGTTTGTGATATTTCAGCTACTAGGTGAAGCAAAGAAGTGGTGGAGGGCTTATGTAGAGTGTCATTCGACAGTGTTTCCCCCACTTACTTGGGTTCAGTTTCATGCCTTATTTCTAGAGACATATGTGCCTCGTACTTTAAGGGACAGGAAGAAGGATGATTTTATGGCAATGGAGCAGGAAGGGTTATCAATAGCTACTTTTGAGGCCAAGTTTCATGCGTTGTCCAGGTATGCTACTCAGCTGGTCACTATAGAGGAGGAAAGGATCAAGTTGTTTGTGAAAAGGTTGAAGCCTGAGTTGCAGGTATTGTTCGTCTATATGACTTTGCTATTCAGGAGTTACAATGAAGTCAAGGACTTTGTGAAAAGGTGGAAGGTGTAAGAAGAGATGGGAAGGACAAGGCTTCGGCTAAGAAGCCCATGAGCACAAGTAATTTTCAGGGTTCCTATTCTAGAAGGTCAAGCAGGATGGTAATTGCAGACCGGTTGATTTAGTCAGCGCTTCCCGCTTCTACTAGCAGTTTTTTAGGTACTCAAGAGCAACATCCGACCAATGAGGGTCAGAGAGCATCATTCCCAGGTAGCAAGCTGTCTTTTGATCATAGCTATTTTATTTGTGGAAAGTCGAGACATATACGTAGTGAGTGCCCTCACCCCCGAGGGACAGTTTCAGCACCCCAGCAAGTCCGAACAATAGTACTAGTGGCTGGGGGGAGCAATGGTAGAGGACGTCTACATGGTGGGAGAGTAGAAAATCGAAGAGGTCGTGGGAGCCAAGGTAATGGTAATGCAGGTCGAGGAGTAGTCCATCTAGGCAGGGAGGTAGCCCATCAGGATGACGGGGCTTAGTTTTATACATTTCCAAGCAAGACCGAGGCAGAAGCATCTGACAGAGTGATCACAAGTACTATTCTTATCTGTGACCAGATGGCTACTATTTATTTGATCCGGGTTCTACTTATTCTTACGTGTTTGTGAAATATGCCTTGGATTTTGATTCACTATGTGATATATTAGATGCCCCTGTTCATGTTTCTACCCCTTTTGGAGAATCAGACATAGTCACCCATATGTATCGTGCTTGTTCTGTAGTGTTTATGGGATACCAGACTTGGGTGGACTTCGTGATTTTAGACATGACAGATTTTGATGTGATCTTAGGATCACTTGATTTTCCCCTATTTTTGTTGTGCTTAATTTTAATACAAAAACTGTGGCTCTAGAGATCACGGGGAGGAAAGGGTTAGAGTGGGAAGGGGTGTACAAACTTAAGGCAGCTAAGGTCATATCTTTTCTACAAGCTAGAAAAATGACGGGGCAGGGTTGTTAGGCCTATTTCGCCCATATTCAAAATGTGGATGTAGAGTCTCCTTCTATTCCAGTTGTGTGTGAATTTCTGAAAGTATTTCCTTCAGACTTGCCTTGTATGCCTCCTGACCAAGCTATAGATTTTTGCATTGACTTAGAGCCGGGAACTCGTCTAATTTTCATTCCTCCATATCGTATGGCTCTGACAGAGTTGAGAGAGCTTAAGGCTCAGATCCAGGAGCTTCTTGATAAGGAATTCATTTGTCTCAGTGATTTTCCTTAGTGTGCTCCGGTGTTGTTTGTCAAGAAAAAGGATGGTAGTATGAGAATGTGCATTGATTATCGACAACTGAATATGATTACCATCAGAAATAAATACTCTTTGCCTCATATTGATGATATTTTTAATCAGTTGCAGGTGCCTCATTCTTCTCAAAGGTTGCTCTCAGGTCTGAGTATCACCAGTTGAAAATTAGGCATGAGAATGTACCCAAAATAGCTTTTAAAACCAGGTATGGGCCTTATGAATTTTTGATGTTGTCTTTTGGGCTAACCAATGCGCTTGCAACCTTCATGAGTTTGTCTTCCCAAAACATCCAAGACAATTTGAAGATAATCTGCATGTTCATGTTCACTCATTGAATATACCAATATATCATCTATAAACACTATTACAAACGAATTCAGAAACGGCTTGAAGACCCCATATCATTCAATTAGGTAAGAATAACTCCATGACCAATGGTTGCCAATAACTTAATCACATAATTTTTAGAATAGAGAGAAGTTGAGAAAAATATGTGACAAATCTTACAAATATTTTGACAAATCTAAGAGACTTAAGACAATGAGATTTTTTAAATTTTAGTAATAAGTAAAACATACAACAAACTCAACGGCAATTAGACCAAACAAGTATAATTTTTCTTTAACTTAAATTATTTAATTAGGTAGATTATATATAGACTTAATCAGCACGTCCAACTCACAATAATTAATAATTTAAAATATTTTAAAATCATATAAAAATTTGGAGTTGTGTCATATAAATTACTATTATATAGAGAAGTCTAGAAGCAGGCACATCTTCATCAACATATAAGCTTCTTGTCGAGGACATTTATATAATTTTCATACTTCTTTTATTTTAATTTATTTATTTTATTTTTATTAGTCTTTTGAATATTTATAAATTACGTAAAAAATCATATAAGTCACAATTAGTAACAATTTAAAATATTAAAAATATAAAAGACATAAGAAATTTGATTGATTTTTAAAATTTTATTGGTGCCACATAAACTGGGATTGAGGAAATAACATATATTATTTAAAAATGACGTAAAACGTTCTAGAAATTACAATAATTAACAATTTCAAATATTTAAAATATATATAAATTTTAGTTGACTCGTGAAATTTTATCTTTGCCACGTAAATTGAAACATACAGAATAATTTATATTATTTAAAAATTATATAAAAAGTATTATAAATCACACTAATTAATAAAATTTCTATAATTCTCTAATTTTAACTATGTCATATCTAGTGTTATGTAATGACATTAATAAAGTTTATACTACATAGAATGTATTATTATGAGTCAGTTCCCGGGATAAGGGATCTCATAGAATGTATTACTATTTACATTAGAGATAAGTGTCAAAAACGTGATTAAATTAATTTTTTTTTGAGTTTCATATCTAAACTATTAGGAGTGTGAGTTTCATCCTAAACTATCACTTATTAGTTTGAGAAATACGCATCTCTCTTTTAATCCACTCTCATCATAGTGTGTGTACTACACTATCTCTTTTATTTAAAAATATTAATCACATTACATTCTACATGGACAAAACATTCCATCTTAACAAAAATTAAATAAATTATTAGAATTAGTTAGAATTAAGATTAAAGTAATACTATTTCCTGCCCAAAAAAAATTATAAAATAAAATATAAATATCTTTCTTACATCACTCCACCACTTTCCTTCACCATACCCCCACCCCAACCCACTCCACCCCAATTTTTTAGTTTTATTTTTATTTATTAAATTTCTTTTATAAAAGTTTTTTTAAAAAATTCTTACTTCATCTCCTCCCAGGCCCCCTCACAAATAATAATTTAAATATTTTTATTTTTACTTGCCGCAAGATTTTTCTTAAAATAAATTTTTTATTTCTAATATATTCGGTACGCAAGTAGAAAAAATATTTTTCTAAAAATATATGTACATATTTCACACAAAATAAGAAAAATATTATATATATATATATAAATTAAGATCGAAGAGTTAGATGGATTGGGTATGATTTTATTTTTTAAAAAAATAAAAATAATAACATTTTTTTAGAAAGGAGTGGGGGAGGAGGTGAAGTATGGATTTTTAAAAATTATTTTATAAAAGAAATTTAAAAAAATTAAAAAATAAAAGGACGGGGATTGTGGTGGGGGGTGGAGTGCGTGAGCAAAATATTTTAAATTTTATTTTTTAAAAAAATAATTTCTTTTTAAAAAAAGTAATTTCTTTTATAAAAATATAATTTCTTTTTTTTTGGAATAACAATACTTTAATCTTTAACTTTTAACTAATATGAATAGTTTATCTAATTTTTGTCAATGTGGATATTTTATCTATGTACAATGTCATGTGACAAGAGTTTTTCAAAAAATAGAGAGAGGAGAGAGAGTGTATTACACACACAACTGATGTGTGTTTGTTAATCTAATAAATAATAGTTTAGGTATGAAACTCATGCATCCAATAGTTTAGATATAAAACTCAAAAAAAATTATATGTGTTTTTGACACTTATCTCTTTACATTATTATTAGTCCGGTTCTCATTGAATGCTTTATAACTTTTAGTAATTCCTGGCTTTTATATTTAGAGATAATTTATACTCTAGTAGTCTGGTGCAATTCATAAAATTACGTTACATAATTTAATCAAAATTTTCATTGATTACTTAAGTCGATCTAATTTCATGATAACTCTAATTTATAGGACTTGAATCTTTTGTGTTTCTTTTCGGCTGTTTTACTGTACATCTTTTTTCAGCACACTGTTCTTTAAATTAATAGTATTTCTATTGCAAGACAAACTAACTGAATTTTTTAATCAAACTCATCTAACTTAAATTGAAATATTGATATAATTTTAAGTAAAACTTTGATATAACTTTATCAAACTCACCTAAAACTTTTGATTTATTTGATTATAAATAAAATAAAAAGAAAATGGGCGAGTACAAATCAATACATATGAGGTTCCCCAGTTGACATTAAAAAAAACTTATTTTTGCTATATATATAGTTGGGAGGTTCTTACATATATAATTATAGCCTTAGTTGAGTTGTGTAAAAAAGGGTAGTCCGGTGCACTAAGGCTCCCGCTATGCGCAGGGTCCGGGGAAGGGCCTGACCACAAGGGTCTATTGTACGCAGTCTTACCTTGCATTTCTGCCAGAGGCTGTTTCCAAGGCTTGAACTCGTGACCTCCTGGTCACATGACAACAACTTTACCGGTTACTTCAAAAATGGAAATTGAAATCTTATGCTCATAAAGCCATGTTTACTTACTCCTCTTCGCCTTCAACGTTACAAGCTCTCTTTAAATTTCTGAAAGAGAACACGTATCTATTATTTTTTTCTTTTGTAATTATAATAATTCCAATTACGAAAGTAATTTAATGTGTATATATATAAAATAATATTAAATTTATACATGGAGTATAATTTTTCAATGAATCATGAATGCTAAATTTTACTCTCAAGTTTGGTTATTCACTTAATATAAATCGTACAACATGTATGCTTAAAGTGATTTAGTTAATTTGTAGATGACATTTTAGTCCTTTGAGTCTGGTTCTAAATTTTGATAAGTAGAAATAAATAACTTTTTGTGCATATTTTATTAATTCATGATTATTCTGACCTTTTAGCCCTTTAACACAGCCTTGTAGTTGGAAAAAAGTGGACTCATTTCTCATTATAACAGTAGGTTGTAGCTGACAAACTTTTCTCTTACATAAAAATAACATATATACAATATTATATTATAATAGGTCGTAGATACCCTCCTCCCCACAGTAAGAGGCAAATATTTTATTATTACATAAAATTGGCGAAACTTGAGAGATTCATCGTACTTATTTAGATTATTTAGCCTTGTTGGACATGAATTCAAATCATAATTTAATTTTATAATTTGTGAAAACTATTCAAAAAATTTAATTTTTATATAATATTATCAAATGAGCCAATTATAATTTATAAACAAGATATTTAAATTTTAAGATGCTGAATTACTAAATCATATATCTCCTCTTATCATTTTTCTTTTAATTATGTATAATACAAATATTCAAATATACATATACCAAAGTTCAAATTTTCTTTTTTTGTTTTCTGCAAATGAAAATGACGTTTAATTAACTAGGGCCCGCGCAATCACGGGTAAGCCCTCTAATTTATATTTGTCCAGTTGTGGGATAAGATTCCCCTCCAATAATTGCTGGCTTTTTTATTTATTTGATTACAATTAAGATAAAAAGTAAACGGGTGAGTAAAAAATCAATACATATGAGGTTCTCTAGTTGTCATTAAAAAAACATATGTAAAACTTATTTTTGCTATATATAGTTGGGAGGTTCTCACATATATAATTGTAGCCTTAGTTGAGTTGTGTAACAAAAATGAAAATCCAAATCTTATGCACAAAGCTCATAAAGCCATGTTTACCTACACCTCCTCACCTTCAGCATTACAAGCTCTCTTTCTTCGATCAAATATCTGAGAGAGAACATGTATCTATTGTTTATTTCTTTCGTAATTCTAATAATTCCAACATCGATGAACGACTTGAGCAATCCCTTTCTAAGGTATTAACTCATATTTATCCAGCTGCAGGAAGGTACAATGACAAAGATGAATATTGTTCGATTTTGTGTCTTGATCAAGGTGTTTCCTACACTAAGGCCAAGGTCAGTTGTATGCTTGATAATTTCTTCGAAAAAGCACGTAACGACTTAGGTCTTGCAGCTTTATTTAGGCCACATGTAAACAAGAATATAAATGAAACTAATTTCATGGTTTCACCAATTGTTACTATACAAGTAACCAAATTTGAATGTGGTGGCCTAGCTATATCAATCAGTACTTCACACCCTGCAATGGATGGTTTCTCAGATTTTCAATTTGTTTTTGAGTGGGCAAAAGTGTGTAGAATGGGGACTCCGATCGAGGAGATTAATTTTCTAAGCTTCGATATGGGTAATATTTTTCAGACAAGAGATATATCAGGAATTTTCAAGTCGACTCAAGTACCAACTATACAACAAGATATTGTTTCTAAGAGGTTCATCATTCATGAGGCTAATATGTCAAGGCTCAGAAAAAAATGCATTGATGAATCAGGTGGAGCGTTGACTTTTCAACCTTCAAGGGTTGAGGTTATTACAGCACTCCTATGGAGGGCTTTAATCCGCGCTACAGCAAACATAAACGGGTATTTCAAGCCTTCTCTACTAGACTTTCCAATGAATATGCGTTCCAAAATTACATTTTTACCTCAGGTGAAAAATCCTATGGGGAATTTTATGATTGGTGTTCCAGTAAAATTCATACCAGGAGAGACCAAAATGGAATTGCATCATTTCATAATATTAATCAGAAATGCAGTGAATAAAGTTATTGCTTCATGTATGAAAGCAAATTCACCAGATGACATAGTGTCAACATTGGTTAATTCATATAATGAAAGTTTTCGATCACCAAAGTGGGGAGGTAATGAAGAAGTTGACAAAGTCATGTGTACAAGTGTGTGCAGGTTCCCTGTGCACGATTCTGATTTTGGTTTGGGTAAACCAAACTTAATATTTTTTGGTATGAAAGATACACAAATGTTTTGGTTGTATGATTTTGGACTTGAAATTTGTGTGCAAATGGACTTGAAGGAAAAATGTGTGCCGTTATTTGACCGCGATGATGATATTAAAGATCTCACATTTATATGTGATGCAAAACTTTAATTTCATTATGTTATTGGTACTTGTTTTGTTTGTACTTTTTTAGTTAAGGATTGTTTGGCACATGCATATGAAATTATGATTTGAAATTGTTAGTATCCCGTGTTTAAATTATTAGATCAGAAATGTAAAAGAAGTAAAATATTATTCCGAGCCCACAAGGTTTTGGTTACTTCCTCCGAGGATAGAACGGAAATATGTTTCTGTAATAGAGGAAATGAAAACTATAGAACTCTAGCAAACTCAACAAACGAAGCAAATATACGACACTTATATTTTATTTAAAAACAATGCACAAAAAAAAAAGAGAAGAATTTCAGATTTTCATTGTATTTAAAATTATAAATCAGAGGCATGGCCTTCGAAATTATAGAGAATGAAAAGATGAGATAAAGAGGTGTCATTCAAAAGGTATCTTTTTTATTCAATCCAAAAAATGTCTTTCTTATTTTCCATTTACACCTCAAATATCCAACAGAAATAAAATTAATTTGGACCAATATTGTTCTTGAACCAAAGACAAAGACCTCTTACTGAATCTTTTGAGCTTGCTCTGAAGAATCCACGTTGGATTACCTATCTCCTTCTGATTTGCATTTGATTTCTCTTCCTTGTTGGCAACTAACAACTGTCTTACTGTCAGACCCATTACTAATATTATTTATTGTTGTCATAAGGAAGGGCAGTAAATTTCAAAAAACACAGCTCTATAGCCTTCGCATACTTTTTCTCTTATTCTAATTATTAGGGCTGTTTAAAATCGAATCAAAATTGTTAATTTGAATCGAAAAAAAATTATTGATTTATCGATAATGGGTTATTGATTTAGCAGTTTCGGTAACGATTTTGGTTTTTTTATTATCGGATTATCAATTTTTATGTTATGACGGAAGGACGCAAATCCAAAAACAGAGATCTTCGAAATTCGAATTGTTCCACTATAACAATAAAAGGGTTACAAATATTCTCCTAAATGACTACACAACAATTTTCAAGCAAGGGAAAACAATAGCTATATCAACAAAAGTAATAGGAAGAAAACCACTCAAATGAAAGCTACTGTTAGGACCTAAACTGGATGATCTTCAAATTCGATATGCACCGTTCAAATCAAACACTAAGATATTCGAAACACTCAGTAAAATATTCAGCCCGATCCAACGGTTAATGGATTGGTAAACGCAATTTGAAGGTTTCTAGTCGGAGAGGCAAAACTGTTGCGGAAAACACCCTATTCTTCTCTCTTCTCTCTTGTTTAAAGCTCTTTCAAAAATCTCTCTTATGTATCTAATATCTCTCAAAGACACTACCAATGAGTAATTGCATAATTCTCTCAAATTATCTTATTTATAGAGTGGTCTTTTTTCCTAAAGTCAAAACCAACTCCAAATAGGATTATAATTCCAATCCTTTTCCAAATAGAATTGGGAATCAAATTAGGAGAATTATTTCAATCATTTTACAAATAGGATTAGGCCGTGGGCCTTTGGATGGAACATGAGCCATTGCCCAACAGACTCCTCCAGTCAAGGGGCCAAATGAACTTCAAGTGAAGGAACTCTTGACAGGCTTCAAGCCTGTCACTGTTCTACAAAACTCTTATTTTTCTATGATCACCACTTTTGTAAGCATATCTAAAGGATTGTCATCAGTGTGTATCTTCTCAACCTCAAATAATTTCTTTTTCACGGTCATTCTAATCTAATGATATTTTCTACTAATATGCTTATACTTAGAATGAAAGGTGGAGTGCTTGGTAAGATAAATAGCACTCTGATTATCATAGAATAAGATGAACCTTGACTTCTCAAAGTCAAGATCTTTCATAAATTCCTTCATCCAAAGTAATTCTTTGGCACCTTCAGTGATAGCAATATATTCGGCTTCTGTGATGGATAGAGCTATGCACTTCTGTAGTCTAGATTTCCAAGAAATAGCTCCCCTTGTAAAAGTGATCAAATAACCAAAAATGGATTTTGAATTGTCAAGATTCCTCCCAAATCAGAGTCTGTGTAGCATACAAGTTCAGGCTTGCCACTACCAAAGCACAGCTCCATATCTGAAGTGCCCTTCAAATATCTTAGTATCCATTTCACTGCATTCCAGTGTTCCTTTCTAGGATTAGAAAGAAATCTGCTAACAGTACCAACAGCATGTGCAATATTTGATCTAGTACAAACCATACCATACATCAAACAACCAACTGTAGAAGAGTATGGAATACATGACATCTCCTTCTCCTCTTCATTAGTAGATGGACTCTGGATCGTACTCAACTTAAAGTGTTTAGTAAGAGGAGTACTAACCACTTTTGCTTCTGTCATATTAAATCTCTTGAGTACCTTCTTAATATACTGCTTTTGGGATAATGATAACTCTTTCTTTCTATCTCGATAAATTTGTATGCCTAAAATTTTCTTTGTTGCCCCCAAGTTTTTCATTGCAAATGATTTTCTCAACTCCTTCTTAAGGAATACAATTCTAGATTTATTTCTGCCAACAATCAGCATATCATCTTCATAAAGTAGTAAGATAAAAAAATTATCATCAGAGAACTTCTAAAAGAATACACAATGATCTGAAGAAGTTTTTTTGTATCCTTGATTTTTGATGATAAATTCAAACTTAAGTACCACTTCCTTGGAGCTTGTTTCAAGCCGTACAAGCTCTTTCTCAATTTGCAGAGATAGTTTTCTTTTCCTTTAACCGTGAAACCTTCAGGCTGCTCCATGTAAATTTATTCTTCTAAATCACCATGAAGAAAAGTAGTCTTGACATCCATCTGCTCAACCTCTAAATCTAGACTTGCAGCTAATCTTAGAACCATGCGAATAGAAGACATTTTCACAATAAGAGAGAAATTTCATCAAAGTCAACTCCCTTTCTCTATCCAAAACCTTTAACAACTAACCTCGCTTTATATCTAGGTGAAAATGTATGTTGCTCTTGCTTTACTCTGAAGATCCATTTATTTGTCAAAACTTTCTTACCTTTGGTAACTCCATTAACTCATATGTGTCATTCTCATAAAGTGACTTCATCTCATCTTTCATGGCTTCTATCCACTTATCTCTATGAGTATCTAGCAGGACTTCATCATAATCTTCATGTTCTCCCATGTCAGTCAAAAGTATATGCTCACTAGGAGAATAATGTGATGACTTTAGCTTCTCCTTAATAGAACTTCTATAAGAGGTTTCTGAAGCATCTGGAGTAGTCATTTGAATATGAATTGGTGGATGATCAACCATAACATCATTACTATGAGCATCTTCAAGTTCTACACTCTGATGATCATTCTGATCTTGATCCCCATCGACATTAGTATCTTGGATTCCTTCATGTGCAAAAGATATGTCAGTACTAGGAACTGGATCAACATCAACCAAGATCTCATTAATTTGAGAATCTATTTTATCAGTCTTGTTAATATCTTCAATTGTTTGGTCTTCAAAGAACACAGCATCACGACTTCTGATAAGCTTCTTATCAATTGGATCATAAAAGTGATATCCAAACTCATCTTGAACATAACCAATGAAGATGCACTGCTTAGTTTTAACGTCTAGTTTTGATCTCTTATCTTTTGGAATATGCACACAAGCTTTACACCTAAAGACTTTCAAGAGATCATATGAGACATCCTTTGCAAACCAAACTCTGTTTGGAACATCACCATCCAAAAAAATAGTGGGAGACAAATTAATAATATAAACAACAATGCTACGTGTTTCTTTCCAAAAGGAATTTGGAAGCTTAGCCTCTGAAATCACGCATCTAACTCTCTCAACAAGAGTTATATTCATTCTTTCTATCAATCCATTCAATTGAGGCATCTTGCGATGAGTCTTTTGATGATGAATTCCTTGCGCTTTGCAGTAGTTATCAAAGGGACCAATATACTCACCACCATTGTCAGTACGAATATATTTTAATTTCTTTCCAATTTGTCTCTGCTTGAAACTCTTCAAACACATCAAGTACTTAATCTTGGGATTTTAAAGTATATACCCACAACTTGCGAGAATGGTCATCAATGAAAGTTGCAAAGTAAAGTGCACCACCTTTTCATTTTACTTTAAAAGGACCACACAAGTCAGACTGTACTAGCTCCAGTAGTTCAGACTTTCTTGAAGGAGGATGACTATGAAAAAAAACTTTTTTTTATTTTTCAGCTAAGCAATGAACACATCTTTTCACCTTTGCTTATTTCACACCAGCAAGCACATTCTTCTTATCCAAACATGTGATCCCCCTCTCTCTCATGACTGAGTCTCTTGTGCCATAATTCTGACAAAGTTAGAAGTCTCACTTTCTACCAAATTTATAGAGTCCCCAAGAATTGATCTGTGTGTCACTTATAAATTTGAATGCTTTCTTCCTCGAGCTACAATCAATGAGCCTTTGGTGAGATTTAATTGGCTATTAAACAAGTCATTATGGTAGCCATCATCATCTAGCTGTCCTATAGAGATCAAATTCAAAGGAATGTCTGGAGCATGATTGGCATTCTGAAAGACTAACGTTGTACCAAGATTGGTCTTCAAACAAACCATATCAACACCAAGCATCTTAACCTCACCGGCATTACCCATATTTAACACGCTAGAATTAACATGAGTATAAGATGAAAAGAAGTCTTTTCTCGGTGTGACATGCGATGTAACTCCAGAATCTACTATCCAACTTGTATCTTGAGATACAAAATTGATGACGTTTTTATCACAAGCAAAGAGAAGGTCATCTCAGACGACAACAACAACACTATCTCCATTATTTTCTTATTACAAAATCTTTTAATATGTCCTTTCTTTCCACAATGATGACATAAAATATTTTGATAGTTGGATCTTGAATTGCTTCTACTTTTACCTCTATTTCCCAAACCTCTTGTTTTACCTCTCCCTTGATCTTTTATAAAGAAAATGTTTGAATGTGAGGATGTGCCTTGAGATCTTCTTCTGACTTGTTCATTCAACACACAACCTTTTGCATATTACATAATAACCTTACCACCAAAAGCAGAATTTATTAAAGAAACTCGAAGAGTTTCCCAAGAATCTGGTAGAGTATTAAAAAGCCAAAGTCCTTGTATTTCATCATCAAAATTGGCACTCATTCCTAAAAATTGATCAAGAATACCTTGAAAATTATTTATGTGATCAAGAATAGGACTGCCCTTTTTGTATTTAAAGATCATCAATTGCTTAAGCAATAAAAACCTTTTATTACCAGTTTTTGAATCATAAAGCGTCTCCAACTTTTTCCACAATACTCTAGCATGTGTCTCATTCACAATATGATTGAGAACATTATCTTCAATCCATTACCTTATATATCCACATACTTGTTGGTGCTCAAAATCCCAATTTTCATCTGTCACATTCTTAGGTTTATGAGCAGCGAAAATGGGAAAATGCACCTTCTTCACGAACAGTAAATCTTTCATCTTACTCTTCCATATGTTGTAGTTACTTCAATTTAAATATACCATCTTTCTCATATTACCCTCAATTAAAAAATCCTTGATAGACAACCAAGGTGTCATACGGAAGCTAGCAAAGCAAACCTCGAAAGACCATGAGTAAGAAGACAAATGAGAAATATACCAAAAGAGACACAACCATTTAATGCAGTTCGGTCAACTGACCTAAATCCATAAGAGGAGATGAGAAATCCACTATAAATATGAGAGTATAAAATTTTGAGAGAAATAACCTCACACAATTCACTAGGAATACAAAGAGGTTCACACAAGTGATAATGTATCACATGTGTCTCACAGTTTCTCCCCACACACAAAACTCTCAAAGCCCCTTAAGGACTACATTGTGAATGTTATCATGTTAGAAGGAATGAGCCTATATTTATAGAGTAATAAATATTTTCCTATAAAAAAAGGACTAGTCAAATATGGAGATATTGTGTTTTCCTTTTAGAAAAAGAAAAACCGAATTATACTAGGAAAGTTATGTAAAATACCCAACAATTCTCTCTCTTGGCCTGAATTTCCGACAAAATAAATTTGGTCCTCCTTCTTTACATAATTTTCAATAGATTGCATCTCAATCTTCAAAATCTCCTCTGTAAAATCTATATCTCGACACAGAAAACTTCTCTGAAAAACTTCTCCAACAAACTTCTCCGTTACTTTCAAAAAAGGTTGCAGCTAAAATTGAACCCGCCAAGATGAACATCCATTTTTAATATTGCTCTGATACCACTTGTTAGGACCGAAATAAACATGTGTCATACGGAGTCTAGCAAATAAAAACTCGAAAGTTCATGAGTAAGAAGACAAACGAGAAATATACCAAAAAAGACACAATCATTTAATATGGTTCGGTCAACCAAGCTACATCCACAAGAGTAGATGAGTAATCCACTATAAATATGAGAGTACAAAATATCAAGATAAATAACCTCACACAATTCACTCAAAATAAAAAGAGGTTCACACTAGTGATAACATATCACTTGTGTCTCATAGTCCCCCCCCTCCCCACAAAACTCTCAAAGACCCTTAAGGATTACATTGTGCATGATATCATATTAGAAGGAATGAGCCTCTATTTATAGAGTCATAAACTTTTTCCTATAAGAAAAAGGACTAGCTAAATATGGAGACATTGTATTTTCTTTTTAGGAAAAGAAAAAGCAAATTATACTAGAAAAGTCGAGAAAAACACCCAATATTTTAACATTTTGAGGTTTATCGTAATAGGTTAACCAATAATCCAATAGTAAATCAATAAATTGTATTTATACCATGTGGTATATTTCTTGATTTAGGATTTAGTTTCATACTTTTATTTCTGGTTGCCTCAATCATTGAGCATTAATTTGGTAAGAGAGATTGTCACACCCCGGGAGGGTATCCTAGATGTGGCCGGCACTCAAAAATTATTACGGGCTCCGAAGTGAATCACTTGACTTGGTCACATCCGCTCATTCATTCAATCAGCGGAAGACTTAAAATAAAGAGGCAAATGGATGGGCAAATCCAATCAACACTCTAACTCAAGGAACAAAGGTCATAGGCCAATATATCACTCCAATCTATGTCATAAGAGTAGTCTGACAAGAACAATGCAATTCTCTTCTTGTATTTTCTTCACTTCTATTATAATACGTTAGTGGCCTACTCTTGTCAGACTACTCTTATGACATAGATTGGAGTGACGATCAAACTTTGGGGATATTAAGAGTTTGATTATGTTATTCACATATTTCGTTATATTGAGATTTTATTTTTGCTTTATTTCTACATTTATCTATATCATCAAATTTTAGACTGACTTGTCTTGGTGGGATAAGGCAAGTGTCATCACACATGTGTTTGTATTGTGATAATAGCAGGTTGAGAAAAAAGTGTATATGGAACCCTCATAGTATTAGAAGGCATATCTTGAGCCCTAACACTTGCCCCTTAATATGTATAGCAGGCTCCTTTCCTAGTTTAAATTTTAGTTAGTGGAGGCAGATTGTTTGCATCAATTCTAGTGGGAACCTCAGTACTTGCAACATTCCTTTAACTGAACCTACGCTTCGGAGGTATGATCTAAAATACGTGAACACACAAATTAATAGAAATTTTATAGAGTTAGACTCTATCGAACGAACTAGAGTATGAAAGAATGGTAGTATCTCCTAATATCTTCACTATTATAGAAGTGGCATGCTTCATATATATAAGAAGGACTATACTAGACACGGCTTCATAGACATTCTAGGAAATTTAAACTAGGTACTTTGATATCAAGTTTTTCATGCCCCGGGCCTATATTCTGGACGTGGCTGATACTCAAAAATATTTTTGATCTCAAACGAATACTTGGCCTAGCATTCTGCTAGACCAGAAGACTGAACAACTTATGCAAAAGCTTTATAAAATATGAGCATCATAATGATTTAAACAAATCAAATCATTTCAACAACTCTATCTAAAAGTCTAAATAATAATAATAACTGAGTTTGAAAACATCTAAAAATAATGACTTGACTGACTCATCTAACTCATCTATAAAGTCTCTACTAAAATATAGGTATCGGTATAAGATCACCGATTACCTGAATACTCTACTATAAATGTCTACTAAATACTGAATAAGATAGATAATCTGGAGCCCTCTAAAAGCAAGGAGGTCTCACCAAATGCTGATCGAAAAATATCCTAGTGAAGCCTCTACGGGCAATCCTCAATACCTGAATCTGCATTATTTAAAAATGCAACGCCATATAGCATCAGTATGTAAAATATAAAGTATTTAAAATAGTAAAATGAAAACAACTGACTAAACCACTGAATCAGTAACTCTGAATATAGATTTAAATAAAGTCAACTGAATAGTAAAGCATGTAAGTGTACTTTAACAACAAAGTTGTATAACTGAGATATACGTAATAATAGAAAATACTAAACATAATACAACTTTATTTTTCTTGAGGAGTTTCTTTAATAGAGAACCATCACGTGAGCTCATAATGATATAATGGACAAGATCGATAAAATGGAAGAAATCTCCCATGCTTAAGACATGAAAATTGGAAGGGCTTGCCCACGTTGCCTTGACTGGAAAACCCAACCACTATACTTTCTTGGCCTCTCCCCTGCAACTTGAAAAATTATAATAGAAGAAGAAATCATTGTGTAGAAAGTCGTGCTTTCTTTCTCCTTCATCATTGTTATGTAAAAGGAAAAGAGCGAGAAAATGACTTTTAGGTAGTGGCCTAAGCGCTAAAAAGTGAAACTCAAACTAGCTTAACACATACAAGTCAAACCTTAGTTTTCGGAGTTTGAAAGAGAAGGGGCAGATCCATCCTATACCTTATCAGGGTAACAACAAAGCTTTACAACTGAGATATATGTAATAATAGCAAATACTAAAAATAAGATAATTTTATTTTCTTGGAGGAGTTTCTCTAACAGAGAACCATCACGTGAGCCCCATGTTGCCAGAGTCGTCCTATACCTTGTTAGGGTAAAGAACGAACTTAACTAACATATCCAATTTTTAAGCCCTTACCAAGAGCTGTCTGAGGAGACGCTCAAACCAACGACACAATTCTATCCTATGTTGGCGGTGCAGTTCTAGAGTTTGAATTACCTGAACTCTTATCTAATTCAGTGCTCAATACTACTCCCAAAATAATATAATAATGCTCAATAACTATATGATGTCCCATTTTAGAAAAAAGTTCCACTTTAAGAGAAAATTGATAATCTTTGTCTTAAGTTAATACTTAGAAACGATTCTTTATAACTGTACTGAACTTGTTTTAAAATACTATTCTTTTATAAAAAAAAATTGATTATACTTTCTCGAAACTGAGCTTTAAAGCTAACTATGCTTTTCATTTTAAAAATAATGCACTTGAAGTAATTCATGCTTCCTTAAAACACTTTCAGAAATACTACTTTAAGACTTGAAATTTACTTTACTCATGAAAACAATCTATAAGAAATAGTATGTCAAGGTTTTCAAATAACTTTTAGCCAAATATAGTTCATGTAGTATATTAAGAGTGAACAATAATCAACAACACCAAGCCTAGTATAATCCCACCATGAGGGGTTTGGAGAAGATAGAATGTACACAGACCTAACCTCCACCTTGAAAGGTAAAGCGGTTGTTTTTAAAAGACCCTCGGCTCAAGAAAGGAGAACAAGAGAGGGAAACAAGAAAAATAGGACAAAGGTCAGATAGAACCAAGCATATCGAAAACAATATGAAAATAAGGAATAATGAGAGCGAGAAAGTCATGGTAGGACAGTTCGGGAAGAAAGGAGCATTAACTACTATAGATAAATAAGCTAACCAAATTATACCAGCCTCACAAATATAAGCAGCAATCAAATGCAGAAATGGTAATAGACAAATGAGCAAAACTACGACTACTATGGTGAAAAGATAAGCCACTTAGCCTTCTATCTTAATCTGATTCCTCTACAGTCTCCTATCTAAGGTCATGTCCTCTGTGAGCTGCAACTGTATCATATCCTATCTAATCACCTCTCCTCAATACTTCTTCGGCCTCCATTTTCCCCTCCTGAAATCATCCATAGTTAACCTCTCGCACCTCCGCACTGGAGTATCTGTGTCTCTCCTCTTCACATGTCCAAACCATCTCAGTCTCGCTTCCCGCATTTTGTCCTTCACCAATGTCACTCTCACCTTGTCTTATTATCTTCATTTCTAATTCTATCCATCCTAGTGTGTCCACACATCCACCGCAACATTCACATTTCTGCGACTTTCATCTTCTGAACATAAAAAATTTTGACTGTCTAACACTCTACCCCGTACAATAAAGTCGGTCTAACCACCACTTTGTAGAAATTGTATTTGAGTTTTGGTGGAACTTTCTTATTACACAACACTTTAGAGGCGATGTGAAACATCATCGTTGATATCCTCATCTTCATGTATAATAGACCCAAGATACTTGAAGCTTCTTTTCTTTTGAATGACCTGGGTACCAAGCCTCACTTCCCTGTCAACCTCACGTGGCAGGCCACTGAACCTGCACTCCAAGTATTCTATCTTGGTCCAACTCAATTTAAATCCTTTAGACTTCAATGTTTGTCTCCATCCCTCCAGCTTATCGTTAACTCCGTTGCGAGTCTCATCAATCAGGACTATGTCATCCGCGAACAACATACACCAAGGCACCTCACCTTGTATTTATCTCATCAATTCATCCATCACTAGGACAAATAGAAACGGGCTAAAAGCTGATCTCTAGTGCAACCCCATCATAACAGGGAAGTGCTCTGAGTCTCATCCTACCGTCCTTACCTTGGTCTTAGCTCCATCATACATGTCCTTAATCGCTCTAATGTACGCCACAGGTACACCTTTATCCTCCAAGCATCTCTATAGGACCTCTCTTGGCACTTTGTCGTAAGCCTTTTCTAGGTCAATGAATATTATGTGTAAGTCCCTCTTCCGCTCCCTATACTGCTCCACCAATCTCCTTACAATATGAATGGCTTTTGTAGTCGAGCGCTCCGGCATGAATCCAAACTAGTTCTCTAAAATAGACACACCTCTCATCGCCCTCATTTCCATCACCCTTTTCCACACTTTCAAAGATCATTAATAATATGAAGTACGAAATCTTTATAATGAAAGCAAAAATCAATAATAGGAATATGGAGAGAATTTCAAACATATTAAATTTGGGGGAAAATATTCTAGGTTTGATCTTGCTAATTGAAATTGTAGATGTAGGGAGTGAAGAAGAACTTAATCCCTCATTATGATAGTCTTACATACCTGAGAGAATAAGAGTTCTTGAAGAAAGCTTGATTGAGAAACTTGAAATCATAGGTTTGTTCTTTTTGTATTCATGTTCTAAGCTTGGGTAGAAAGATATAAGAGTATTATGAGGTAATACTACGATATAATCTCCAATTAGGTATTAAAATATTGAGGTTTAGGCTTAGGAAGAATGGGAAAAGACTAAAATAACCCTAATTAAAAAGCTGTCAGAATAAAACTTGGAGGCTTTTAGAATTAGATTCTTTAACACTAATCTTAAAATCTTCGCCCCTACTCAATAATTAATACTTGTCTCACTTTTTCTTAGTTCTAAAACTTTCTTTTCACCCTTGATTATTTATCCCAAGTCTTTAAGACTATTGGGCATTTGGACATCCGATGTGGAATCATGATTTCAAATCAGTGTTTAGACATACTATTTGAAATCATGATTTCAAATCTCAAATTCTCCAAAAGCAGAATTTGGGATTTCAAATTGTGATTTTTTTTAAATGTTAGTCTTGACTCATAAGTTCATATTTTGTAAAAACAAGACCCTTTATTTTAAATTTTGTAAAAATGAACTCATGCTCAGCGTGAAGATTTTGTTTGTACCCTATAAAGGGTTATATATATTAAAAAGTAACTAATTACTAGTATTGTTTATTAGTGAATTTTAATAAAAATATGTGTATGTAGAAGTTTGTAATCGCAAACATTTATAGTTAAAAGGGATATAGAGATATGTGATTGATCAGTGCGGCACCTTAGGACATACCAATATCTTGTTTATGAACTATGGTTTACTCATTTATTAAGATTGTATAAAAACTGAGAAAATTTTGATAGTATTCATAACTTGTTGGGTTTTTCATATTATGAAGGGAAAAACAACTTAAGAAATCCAAATTGCATATACAAATAAAACTTCAAATTCAAACTAATCTTATTTCAAATCATGATTTCATATTGCATGTCTAAACAAAAATGACAAACAAAACAATTTCCAATAACAGAATGAAAGTAAAATAATATCAAAGATTTGCATCACGTATAAACGTAAGAGCTTTGATGTCTTCATCACGATCAAATAACTGCATATAGCTTTCCTTTAAGTCCACTTGCACACCAACTTCAGAATGAATATCCGTATCATGCAACCATAACATTTGTGTATCTTTCATACCAAAAAATAGTAAGGTTGGTTTTCCCAAACCAAAATCAGTATCATGTAAAGGGAACATGCACATACTTGAACATAAAACTTTGTCAACTTCATCATTACCTCCCCACTCTGGTGATCTAACACTTTCATTATATATATTAACCAATGTTGACACTATTTCATCTGGTGAAGCTTTGGCACATGAAGCAACAACTTTATTCACGGTATCCCTGATTAATATTATGAAGTTGTGCAATTCCATCTTCGTCTCCCCTGGTATGAATTTTATCGGAACATCGATTCTAAAATTCCCCATAGAGTTGTGAACTTGTGGTAAAGATGTTTTAGAACGCAAATTCAATGGAAAGTCCATTAGAGAAGGCCTAACATATCCATTTATGGTTGTTGAAATGTGGATTAAAGCCCTCCAGAGGAGTGCTGTAATAATTTCAACCCTTGAAGGTTCAAAAGTCAAAGCTCCATCTGATTCCTCGATACATTTTTTTCTAAGCCTTGACATAGCAGCTTCACGGACGATGAATCTCTTAACAATAATATCTTTTTCTATAATTGGATCGTAGCTTGACTTCAAAAGTCCCGATATATCTCTTGTTGGGAAAATATTACCTAAATCAAAGCTTAGAAAATTAATCTCCTCGATGGGAGTTCCCATTCTGCACACTTTTGCCCACTCAAAAAGAAATTTAAAATCTGAGAAACCATCCATTGCAGGGTGTGAACCACTGAGTGATATAGCTAGGCCACCACATTCAAACTCGGTTACTTGTGCAATGACAATTGGTGAAACCATCAGATTAGTTTCATCTATATTCTTGTTTTCATGTGGCCAAAATAAACCCGCAAGACCAAGGTCCTTGCGTGTTTTCTCTAGGAAATTATCCAGCTTACAATTGACCTTGGCTTTAGTGTAGGAAACGCCTTGATCAAGACAAAGAATCGAACGTTCATCTTTGTCGTACCTTCCTGCTGCTGGATAAACATGGGTTAATATCTTTGAAAGGGATTGTTCTAGTCGTTCATCGATGGTGGAGTTGTTGATGAAATTATTATTTGCATAGAAAAGAACAAATGGGACATGTTCTTTTTCAGATAATTGGTCGAAGAAAGAGAGCTTGTAACGTTGAAGGTGAGGGGGAGTTGGTAAAGATGGCTTTATGAGTTTGGTCCATAAGATTTCAACTTTTATGCAATCTTTTTTGTTGATAAATCCTATTTCCATTAGTTTGGTGGTATGACTCAAATGGAAAAGAAAGCAAAGATAGAGAAGTGAACAAGGCTACAAGAGGTACAATTGTTCCTTTGTAACCTCCCAACTATATATAGCCAAAAAAAAAAAAAGGAATTCCTTGATTATATTCTGTTAACAAAAGAATTTGGATGTCATAAAATGAAAATATGTTAATGTTAATAGATTCAAATAATATCTTTTAACATAATTTGGTATGACTCAATGAAGTGATAAAAGTATTTTGACCGTGAATAGATTTAAATAATCTCTTTAACACAATCTGACTTGACTTAATAAAGTGATAAAAATATTTTGACTTAGAATAGATTCAAATATTAACTTCGAACAAAATTTGATTTGAGTTAATGAAGAGATAAAAATATTTTGACCGTTAATAGACTTAAATAATATCTTCAAACCAAAATCTGATTTGAGTTAATAACGTGATAAAAAAATATTTTGACTGTGAATAAATCCAAATAATATTTTCAAACATAGCTTCGTTTGATTTAATGATTTGCTAAAAACATTTTGACTGTGAATAAATCTAAATAAATTTTTCAAACAAATTCTGGTTTGAGGTAATACAGTGATAAAAATGTCAATTTTGAAATTTCAAAATGGATGTTTCCGGTTAAATTACAAGATCGTACTGAATAATGTATAGCACTCACTCATTATTTGAATATAAAAAAAGAAAGGATTCAAAATTGTCACGACCCCGACCCATCGTGGTTGGCACCCACACTAACCCTTAGGTGGGAGAACCATTTTCAACAGACCAACAACAATAATCGAGAAGTATACAAAGCTTAAAGATGCGGAAGCTGGTTTAAATCAAAAAATAACTACTGAGTTCCCATAAACTCAAAAACCGTCTAGTTATCAACCCAAAATATGCGGAAGTAAACACGTCCTAGGAACTGAAAGTCATCGTACCAAAACTCTAAAAATGAACAAGTCTAGAAAAGAAGAATAATACAACCCCAAAAGAATTCATAATGAAAATTACAATGTGTGAACATCTGAGTCCCGAACGAGGGACTAAGAAAATTGAGAAAGTCCACGGCAGCATGACAGAATAGCTTACCCTCAGACTTGAACAAGATTTCTACTCCTCTAAGTGAGGTCTCTCCGCAGCCAACTGAATATGCCCTGTACTCAACAAAGACTGAGCAAGTGTAGTATCAGAACACAAAATCAACAGTGTACTGCTAGGATCACGTAGTTAGCCAGTAAGCGGATCATAGACAAGTAAATTCGACACAATAAGCATATACATATACGGAATAAGTCAACCAATCTCATGTTCAACCATATTCAGCAAGACCACAACTTAATATCTTCAACATGTTATAACTTCATACAAGGGTCCTCACAAGGGACCTACAAACAATCAACTTTGTGTCAGAACGTGCATCTGATCCAAATATGTGTCGGAACGTGACATTCAATCCAAACATACCACAATCACAAGTACATCCAGTATTTACCACATTATATCACCAAGAACAAGTTCATCACAAAAACAGGCCAACAAGTGATCATTTCACACATAATCTAGCATGTCTCTCTATTCATATACACATATGCATATTATGAAATAATTTAATATTTATATGAAACACATACAGGAAAAAGGACTATTACTGTGACACCCCGGAAATTTTTTCGCAAAGACTCGAACATTTCTTCACGTGTGGGTAGACTCGGACCGGAGGACTTATAATTCTACACATGAGTTAGGATTAATTCTTAAGTATTTTAAGTGTGTTAGATGTGATTAGGGGTCATAAGGGATCTCTAACACCAAGTCGAGTCCAAAGAACTTCAATCGATTAAGATTTCGGACGAGTTAGTATAAGGGTCAACTTCAAATGACCATATCTCCTAGTATATAAATAAATGGGTGTCCCACGACCTACCGAATTAAAGGTCTTTGAGTCTTCTTTTCAATGCCACCAAGATTGTAATTTTTGGAATTCAGAGTCAAAAGATATGATGATCCTAAGATGAACTAGCACAGTAGAGATTTTCAGACCTGGGTTGCAATTGCTGGAAAACTGGGCTTGGCGCCGCAGTGGCGCGATACGCCACTATCGCGCCAGAAACATACCTCAGTAGTTTGGGCTTTGGCGCGACGAGCCACTAAAAGGTGTGCAGGGTTTTTCAAGCCAATTTCCAGAACCTAAAAAATATTGGCCTTGGCGCTGTAAGGGCGTGACGCGCCACTATCGCGCCAAGAATATGCCTCAGTAGTTTGATCCTTGGCACGGCGCACCACTACGAGGTGTGCAGGTTTTAGGCGTAATCAGCCTGGCGTTGCAAGGGCGCGATGCGCCACTATCGTGCCAGGTGCATTTTTAGCCTATTTTCAGAACTTTTGAGGAGG
This sequence comes from Solanum dulcamara, assembly GCF_947179165.1. NCBI lineage: Eukaryota > Viridiplantae > Streptophyta > Magnoliopsida > Solanales > Solanaceae > Solanum > Solanum dulcamara. The sequence goes on along the minus strand of NC_077246.1, from coordinate 8,886,519 downwards.
GGTAATTTGGGAACTTACCCAAATTATATATGTATCACCCTAGACTATTTTGAGATCATATTTTCAGCCCCCACTCTCTCTCTAAAATCCCTAGGAGCTTCTCTCTCTCTTCTTCTTCTTCTTCTCCATTTCCAACAAGAAGGGTCCAAGAGCTTCAAGATTTGAGTTCTCCATTGAAGATCCAACACAAGGTTTTCTTCAAAGTATTCAAACAAGGTATGTAAGGCTAACCTAAAATATGGATTGAGTTCTTCCATATGCCCATAGATGTGTTGGTTAGGAGTTGTGAAAGAGTTGCACCTTCTAGAAAGGTTTTCTTGAAAGTTTTCCCTAAACTATGGATGATTTTAATGACTTGAGTTACTAAATAGTTAGTTTTCATATTATTAACTACAAATGTATCTTTGTATATAGATTTATAGGTATTGACGATATTCTTGAGTTGAGTTTTATTGAGAGTATGGGTTCATATTTCATTCACATGAACCCAAGATGAGATTCCTTGTCATAAATGTCTTGAGGTTGAGATGGATAGTTGTATGTATGTATGTATTGATTGGAATGAAAAGAATGAATTGGATAGTTAAGAATGTCCTTTTTCTTCTATAAAATGAACATAGGACTAAAATAAGGATTTCAGAGTGGATGTTTGACGATTGATGTGATGACCATATTTGATGATGATGTGATGATAATGTTTGATGATGATGTGAATGATGATATATGATGATGATGTTTGATAACGATGTTTGATGACGATGTGAATGATGATATTTGATGATGATGTAAATAAAGAGGTTATGTTGAGGAGGATATTGTGTGATGAAGTGGATTGGAGTCTAATGTGATTTTGTGGTATATGATGTGCATAATTTGAGTTGATTGGAGTCTTAGGAATATTTTGAAAATAAATGATCTTTTGAGGAGGAGCTTTAAATAAATTATTTGTGAACTTTTTTGCATAAACTATTTATACACTATATTGAGTCTAAAGAATTATTAGTTTCATCTTTGATTTAGAAAGGAGTTTAAGTATGAGTTAAGTATGAGGAGCCTTTAAATGAGTTGAGTATTTTTACATTAAAGTATCTATTTTGAGTTTGAGTTGAGGAGTTGAGGAGTTGAAATTATATTTTAATGTACATAATATTTTTTGCATTCATTAGGTTGAGATTGTATAAATTTTTAAAGAGAAGAGTTTGATGATTTGATATGAGTCAATTTGAAAGAAGGTCCAATGAGGCTTGATTGAGTTGAAATGAGAACAGAGTTGATGAGGTGGCAATGTTCCACAGGAAACTAGCCGTGAGGGCTTGTTTGAGATGATTGGAGGAGTTTTATGAGCATAGAGTCATGGGAGCAGTATCGAGCACCGAATTGGGCAAGAGTTTAGTCCGTACTCGAACCCAATACCTGTATTGCCAAACGTAGGGGGGATTGAACCGTTAAGTCGGATGCTTCCCCGAGAGTTTTGTCCTGACATTATAGGACTTGGTTGGATTGGATTCATGATTGGTTGATTCGTTCATACCCTGTCAAAGTATGAACGAACGCGGCAACAACGTCGGTTTGTTGTACTTTCACTGGCTCATAAGTGATGGTTGTCGGTTAAGAGAAACTCCCATTTAGGTTTTGATAGTACTCTGAGTCAGTTGAGTTGAGTGAGTTGCTATATACTTATGAGTTAGTCATGTCTAAACTATTTCTTGTTAGACTTAGGACACTTGAGTGAGTTGTTACATATTTATTGAGTTGAGTCCTTTGAGTTGAATTGTAAAACGTTGCATAATTTAATTTGCATATATACTGAGTTGAGTCCTTTGAGCTGATTGTTGAGTTGAATGTTGAGTAGATTGTATATGGTCGGATTGGAATAGATGAATTGTGATTGGATTGAATAGAATGGTATGTGACTAGATTGGATTTGATTATTGAGTTGATTGTTGAGTTGAGTGTATATAATCGGAGTGTACATGATTGAAAGGGATCGAATTGTAAATGATTTGGTTGAACTGTATTATACATAATTGGGTTGGATTATATGATAGATGATTGGTCTCTGTCTAAAATGTATCCTTACTTTAGATTTACGACGCTTTATTTGAGTCTCTCTTATCTTCCTGAGTTGAGATATTTGAACCAACGTTACTCTTTCTTGAGGTATGTTTCATTCTGCCATTTTACATACTGGTACATTTCACGTACTGATGTCCATTTGGACCTGCATCATTTCATGATGCAGAGACAGGTTTAAGAGATCGTCAATAGGAGCATCATTGGGGATCTATTCGCACTCAGCATATTGGTGAGTCCTCCCTTACATTCGGAGGACACCATTTGTGTATTTTTACATCGAGTTAGCCCTTTTTATTCTTATTTGAGGTAGCCATGAACATGTCATCGGCACCAATTAGATAGTAGTGATAGAGGCTTCATAGACTAGATAGTGATGAGTCGATTGAGTATTTCTATCCTTGAGTTATTTTTGTCAAACTAGTTTTAAATGGCAAATATTTAGTTGATCGGTCGGCCCAAGGTCTTTATTCTTTGAGTTGGATGGGTGATTTGAGTTGCCCGCTAAATTATTCTTTATTTTTAAATTTTCCTGAATGAATGAATGAATGGATGTGTGATAGGCTATGTGGTTCGCTTGGGAGCCAGAAGTAGTTTCTGAGTGCCGGTTACGTCTAGGGTACCCTCCCGGGGCGTGACAATCACCTACCTCAAATTCAAACTTCAACAACCTTACAATAAAAGAGTCTTCCCTTTCTAGGTTCGTTCCTCTCGTTCTCGGTCTAAAAATAGTAAATGCATATAGAGAATCAACATAATGACCTAACTATCATGAAAAATAACACAATTCTCATCCTAGGTCAAACCCATGATCCTAACCCCACCCTAGGGCTATTTTCTAATATAAATTTTCAGTTCAAACCCTCCCCCAATAATTAGCAACCTTAGTTTCTAGGTTCTAGGAATCAAAGGATGAATTTAGGGAGTAAAATCCTTACCTCAAGAGTGGAAATCCATAGAAAATTGATGAAAATTGCCCTAGGTCGCCTCCTGAAGTCTTAGAAACTGTTCTTTTCATAAAAGAACCATTTCTGGGGGTTTTCTCGACTTAAGTCGCGACTGCCCCGCTCTGGCAGCAGTAATCCCGCTCTAGCGAGATAGGCGGATACAGAGAGCTCGTAAAGAGTCTCCGAGTTTCCCCTTTTACAACATACCCTCTTCCGAAGACGTATTAAAGTATACCCTTCATGTCAAATTCGATTCCAGGAGTTTTACTCGTCCTAATACGATTTTGCGAAGCCGTAAATATTCCGTATCGTCTTGGCTATCAGTTTATCCAAATAAATCGGAGATTCGATCTCCCACTATTCAGCAAGTCACCCTAGACTTCACCTGACTCAGAATTCGTCCAAATCTGGCCTTGGCTAAAAAAAATTGAAGTTACTACCCGAAGTATCTGGCCCTTAAATCTTTCCCCACTGGCCTATATATAACGACGGAAACATGTCTTTACAAAATTTGAATTTCAAAAACTAATCCAATGTATCTAAGAGCCTTTTAATTTCATTTTTTTCTTTTTTCCCGATGTTGTTTAATTATATTCCATCCAAATTAAATAATTTGAATGATTTTGTCAGTTAAGAGAAATGAGGTGAGGAGTCGAGTCCCGACTAGGGTTGTGATTTGGGTCTCGGGTCAGGTCCAGAGTTGGGACCTGTTTTGAGGTGGTGAAGTTTAAGGAAAAAAATTTAAAAATATTTTTCTAATTTAACAAAAGTTTTGAAAAAAAATCAATTAATTTCAAGACAACCGCAGTTCGTAAAAAAAATGAAAACTCCTAGACGACCAAAATCAACACAACGGCCAGGGCATCGTGCGTTGGCATGTCATTTGTGTGCGAGGGCTCAGGCCATCAGCGCATTGGCATGTCATCTGCGCGCGAGGGCACATGCCATTGGCACGCGACATCTATATACAGCTTAGTTGTTTTTCTTCTCTCTTTTTTTCAGAAAAACATGTATACTCAATCTTGATCAAAAACATAATTAGTATATCTCTTGAATTAAAGTATATGAATCATCAATTTAAGACATTAATTCAAATTAATAATTAGTATAATATGAATCATTGATTTTATACTTCAAATATTATTTCAAAAATAGTTGATGATAATTCAAGATTATAGAAATAAACAAAATCATCAATAACATGATTTATACATTTATTTGATAAACAAGACATGTATAAAAATCATGGATATTCTTTTACATTATCTAGTAAATGTAAAAAGAAGCATAATATCAAATGTTAGAATAAACACAACGGAAACGTGCATTCCAGATCACAAATTTTACATAGTAAATAGGTAATATAATCAAACCAACTAAGAACTTGAAGCTTTCGCAAAAATTCGCTCAAAACTAAGTAATTCAGAACTACAATCTTCTACTCTTTTTCTAATTAACCTTTCAACCAAACTTTGTATAGGCAAGAGTATTTTCTTCTGAAAAAGAATGATCTTCTCCAAGGAAAAACGCCCCTATTTATTTCCATTTTTCTACAAAAGATGGGAAGGAGAAAGGGGCAAAATGCTCTTTGGCATTAGGGACAATTAAGGGCAATAATGAGCAATTAAAAGCCAATGTTTTAATTTCTTCAAAAGAAACTATTTTATTTTTAAACCAATATTGTAATTGTTAAAAACAAACGATTTATTCCTTATAGATGACCAGTAATATTACTTTTTTTGGAATACTCCTTTTCTTTTTTTAAAATTAATTAATTAATCAGATACAGTAAGGACCACGGACTTATTAATTGAGGCTTTCAATTATAATATTAATTTGCATATGAATGAATTAATCATATCATAATAAATTATAAATTATTTCACTAAAATCTTTTATTGCACTTCTCAATTTAATTTTAAAATCTACTTTTATATCTTATATAACTCTTCATGTTAGAATTACCTACACTAATCAATTAAATCAATTTCTGGAAAAAAAATTAATTCATTGATTAATTTAATCCTTTATTTTTATATTTAAATTATATCACATGACGGATATTAAATCCACATTCAGGGTTTTCACATGAAAATATATAAACAATCATAAAGGGGTGTCATATCTCTTGAGTCCCAGACATTGTTCCATCAACTAATTATTATTTCACTAATATGATCCGTCACTATCCAATATATTAGGTATGTGTTGATCCATAATAGGGTCTCACCTTTTGATAAATCAAAATACCAATCAAATCACATAGATCATAGAGTACAAGTACATGCAATTGTCTAGAGAAGTTATTTCGTTAATATTCAGAAATTAAACAATCATCTCAAGTTGGTCCGTTCATTAATGTACTAGCACAAGACGTTGGAATATGACCGCTTTCATAATTAAGATCAAATATTTAATCTTATGTTACAATCATCAAGACGTTTATCCTACTTCATCTTTGATTATGAACATTAATTTATAACTTATAAGAACCAATAATTTTATCTATCGATTAAACCAAGGGTTGGGCTCTTGTTGACAAACATACTTGGGCTCTTGTTGACAAACATAAGAAGTGAGATAAAGAATAAGGGAAGAGCAAGTTCTACTCATACTTCTCTTATGGAAAGACATAAGAAGCACCCTATAAAGCATGCAAGATCTCTCTTAGTAAGCCTTGTTGGCATACCAGATGTTTAATCTTTCGTGTATGAGTTAAATAACTCCATATACAAAATTGTCTACTATATAAGTAAATGACACACATGTTAGCACAATAATGATCTTTTCAAATAAAGACTTTATTAAATTAAGTAAATAAAAAAGATGGGAAAGAATCAAAAATACCCTCAAACTATTCAAAATAGATCACATTTACCCTCAATTTGTTTTGATAGAAAAAATGCTTTTTCCAATTTTTTGAACTACAAATACCCTTACGGCGTTAGCCTTGCCACATAAACCATTTAGATTCTGACATGGAAATCCAGCATGGCAAAAAAAGATAAAATTACCCTCAAACTATTAAAAATAGCTCAATTTTACCTTTTATTTGCTTTTGATGTCAAAAATACCCTTGTCTTCTAATTTTTTTTATGCATTTAATGAAATCATTTTCTTTTATTGAATTTTTTGGTGGGTTAAATAGATTATTTTTTTTATGTCAATGTTAAAATCTTTTTTTAAAATTATAGGTTCAACTAAAAGATTCTAAGTTCAAATGAATTTAAGTATTAGGAAAAGAAAGAATTATTTAAATATATTTTTAAACTATCAGAAATTAAGTTTGAGTACTTCAAATTATCTCAAATTTTGTGAAACATACTTTAGCAAGCACATAAAGTAAATTATTTGCAATTTGCTAAATAATGAAATTAAGATATATTTTTAAACCATCAGAAATTAAGTTTAAGTACTTCAAATTATTTCAAATTTTGTGAAACAAACTTTAGCATGCACATAAAGTAAATTATTTGCAAGTTGCTAAATAACGAGACCCTCGTTAAGTTGCATATGCCATATACGGTAGAAGATAACACATACTTAAAAGACCAAATAATAAAAAGTCAAGTCAAGTAAATAAGAGCAACCAACCTTTTGTACTATTAACTATTAATATAATAGTTGATTAGTATGACTCATGGGTTTGTATCTTGATATATTTTTATAGATCAAGATAATAGTACGTATGGTACGTAAAATAGAGATTATTTTTTTAAAAAATAGTATAGTTTTTGTATTAGAGAAAGAAGATTGGATATAGTTGAATAAAAAGACGTTGATTTTTAATATTTTTCTTCATATTATTAACGCTTCTATTTTAATTTATGTGATATATTTTGATTTAGTAAAGACTTTAAGTGTCATCTTCTACTGTATGCAACTTAACTTAGGGTCTCGTTATTTAACAACTTGCAAACAATCTTATTTTATTTGAATGCTAAAGTTTGTTTCACAAAATTTGGGATAATTTTAAATTTGAACTTAATTTGTGATGGTTTAAAAATATATCTTCATTTTAAATAATTATTTCTTTTCCTAATACTTAAATTCATTTGAACTTGAAATTTTTAGTTGAACCTATGATATATATATTTTTTTAAAAAAGAAGATTCTAATATTGGCATAAAAAATAATTCTATTAAACCCAACAAAAAATCCAACAAAAGGAAATGATTCCATTAAATGCACCAAAAATTAGAAGACATGGGTATTTTTGATACAAAAAGTAAATATAGAGCAAAACTGAGCTATTTTTGATAGTTCGAAGATAATTTTATCTCTTTTATGTCATGTTGGACTCTCGTGTCAACATCTAAATGGCTAACGTGGCAAGGCTAACGTCGTCGTAAGGGTATTTGTGGTCTAAAAAATAGACGGAAAGGATATTTTTGATACAAAAAATAAACGGAGAGTAAATGTGAGTTGTTTCGAATAGTTTGAGGGTATTGTTGATCCTTTTCCGTAACATAAATTGTCTTAATTACATGATGAAAACATAATACTATAACTTAAACCACATGGTTAATAGCATATCCCAACAGTTTGAACTAAAGTTATTGAGTTCTGGCGAATTGATACGTACTTTTACTAGCTTTGTGCCTCCGCCTCCCTGCTCGCTGAGGAGGAATCCATGAGCAATTTCTTGGAGAAATCTCACAACATGCTTAAGATCACATATTTTAGAGGTATTTGTTTCTTAAATTTTGCATCAGATCAAATTATACCACATAAGTTAAATGAATGACGGATGAGGTATTTTTAGGAAAAGTTCCAAGAAAAATGATACCTATACCCTCGAGAAGAAGCAGCTGAATAAGTTGTATTCAAGGCCCACGATATAATGGATGATACAACAAAAGTCGAAAAAGTGAAAAGCTTATGGTAGAATTTGATCGTAACTCTGAATAAACAAGGAAGTAGTTACATGAGTTGCAGGAAAAAGAGTTAATTATCTGATCAAATCCGAACTGATTTCTCAAATGGTCATTCAATAAATATCAGTTATTATCTTAAAAAGTCACTTTTTTTGTTGAAGAAACGTGACTTTCTAAGATAAAAATTATTAATTTAAATGACTATTTAAGAAATCAACCCGATCAAATCCATTGCTCTACCTATTATAGAATGCATCGTACAAAGAATTAGCAATGGATCATATGGCCAACTTTTGAAGGCTAATTACACTACTAAAAAACTGCCAAAAAGCGACACAAAAAAGAGACGGACTGCGTCGCTTTTTTTGTCAAACTCAACGGAAAAGCGACGGAGTCACTTCCGTCGCTTTTTTGCTCGACGCTTTTGAAGGAGCGGCGGATAGGGTCGTAAAAAGCGGCGGATTGCGTCGCTCCTAATTATTTTAATTAAAAATATATATATAAAAAAAACGACGGACTCCGTCTTTTTATTTTTTTTAAAAAAAGAAATTATTTAATACAAAGCGACGGACATTTAGTCTCCGTCCGTCGCTTTGTTTATCTGAATCTTTTCCAGAAAAGCGACGGACAGGGTCCTTTAGTCCATCGCTTTTCTGGAAAAATAGAAAAACAAAAACCAGAAAAGCGACGAACTAAAGGACCCTGTCCGTCGCTTTTCTGGAAAATATAAAAAAAAATAGAAAAGCGACGGACTAAAGGACCCTGTCCGTCACTTTTTCTGCCACACATTTGATAGTAGAAACCTGCAGTTTCTGTTGCCCACCTGCAATCAAAATTCAATTCAATTGTATTCAATTCAGCCCATTCAAACACAAATAACAACAAACAAAATCCGCAAAATACATAATAACAAACATAATTAAACACTTAAAATGAATAAAATCATAATTTAGAATGATTTAAAGTGTTTCAAAGTTAACAAAAAAAATTCAAAATGTTCATAAACAAACATATGGAACCCTAAGGACTATTTGCTATATATTCATCACTATCGTCGGAATCATTCGGAGTGGACACACTTGAATAACGGGGCGGAGGCTGACGGGCGAGGTTGAACACTTGTTCTTTAATTTGCTCAACTTTTTCATTCATACTTTTTTTATCCTCGATCCTTCTTTTCTCTGATTCTGTCAATGCGCGTATAAGTTCGGCAATATGCTGAGACATTGCAGCTATCTGAACTCCGTCAATGGCCTCATCTTGACGCGACGATCCAATACCTTCTAAATCTGATTGGAGTCGTCGTACATTATTCTTAGAGCTCATTCCATATATTCGGCCCTTGTGGCTGCCTCCAACCACTTTTTCTGTCCAAATTTGAGTGGACTGTTCAGGCGTTAGCTGAACCGAATCTCCCATCTCACATACGTGTCACTCATAATCTTGCTTCATATTAGAAAAATTATACTATAATATATCTTAAATAACTTACATAGGTTCGTTCGGTTCATTCCTCCACCCACTCATCTGGATCCGACTTATCAGTCTTTTTCTTCACATGAGTCTTTTTAAAGACTCCATGGCGATAGGGAGTGTCTCTCAATTCTTTTTCCTATAAATAAAAATACAATTAATGAAATAATATTTTGTGAAATAATTTATTTCAGAAAATGAATATAAACTTAAAATTTAAAAACCTTACCATCTCCCTCTAAATCGTACCAACACTCTTTGCACCTCCGGTGTGCAACGAGCCACCCTTTAGACTGGATCTTGCTTTTTTTCCTTGATCGGACAATTGTTTAAGCTCATCTATCAATGGTTGTAGATAGACATCAATCAAATTTTTAGGATTGCGAGGACCTGGAATAACACAACTTAGAAAGATGTACGGACTTGTCATGCACATTTCAGGAGGAAGGTTGTACGGGGTAAGAAATAAAGGCCAGCAAGAATAAGGTGAGGCAGCATTAGAGAATGGTGTGAAGCCATCTGCACACAAACCCAATCGTACATTTCTTGGTTCACTAGCAGAATTAGGATACATGTTATCAAAATGTTTCCATGCTTCTCCGTCAGATGGATGTGACAAGACACCCGGCGACCTTCTATATTCACGGTGTTATCTCATATGTGGGGTAAACCTCATCGATGCATACAACCTCTTTAATCTGGGAATAAGACGTAAATAATTCATCGCCTTAATTGAGACCATCTTTCCAGTAAGAGTCCTCATATAACAAGCTTGTCCAAAAAACTTACAACTTTCTAATTCACTATCAGTCTTGTAGAACAACATGCAACCATTAACACAATAATGAATTTTATCATACGACAATCCTAACTTGGAAATCAATTTCTTTGCCTGATAGAAGTTCTTAGGTATGTTAAACTCAGGATTAACCAGTTCGCCCAAAAGATCAACCATTGAGTCCATAGCCGCATGAGAAACACTCCAATCTGATTTAATATTCATTAAACTGACTGCAACTGACAAAACAGAATGCAGACTCCCTTCACATAGTGAATGACTAGCCTCTTCTAAATGTTGATAGAAGCGTCTTGCTTCTTCATTAGGAGTTTTATCAAAATATTGTTCGGGTTTCATCCCACCTTGAACCCCAAATGCATCATTAATCATTTCATGAACTCTATCATGTTGAAATATATAATGTTGAACTCTATCGTGTAGAACCCTATCATGTTCAATTCTAATTTGACTATGTGGTGCAAGCATATTATAATCATCCACGGGCAGCAGATTATAAAATATATTATTCAATCCATCTATTTCTCCATGATCAACCCATACAAAATATCTAGGCTTAAATCCATTACCATACAAATGAACCATAACTATATCTGGATTAAAAAAATTCAAATACCTACATTCACGACAAGGACACCTAACCAATCTATTTCGCGTAAAAACATCAAGTGTCATTGTATGATCGATAAAACTTCTTACACCGTCAATAAATTCAGGTTTCAAACCACCACCAACTTCATAATACATGTTATACATCCACAAACGATGATCCATCTACAAAATTACATATATTCAAGCTTAATTAGTTCATAAAGACTACAATTTATCGAGACTACAATTCATCGAGACTACAACTGTCATTAATTCAAGTTATAATTAATTAATTTATATAATAATTCAGTTTAAGTTATAATTAATTTAAGTTATAATTAATTAATTCATGTAATAATTAAGTTCAAGCTCTACTTAATTCAAATTATAATTAATTCAATTTATAATTAATTAATTTATATAATAATTAATTCAAGTTATAATTAAGTTCAAGTTCTAATTAATTCAAGTTATAATTAAGTTCAAGTCCGAATTAATTCAAGTTATAATTAAGTTCAAGTTCTAATTAATTCAAGTTATAATTAAGTTCAAGTTCTAATTAATTCAAGTTATAATTAAGTTCATATTCTAATTAATTCAAGTTATAATTAATTAATTCATATAATAATTAAGTTCAAGTTCTAATTAATTCAAGTTATAATTAAGTTCATATTCTAATTAATTCAAGTTATAATTAATTAATTCATATAATAATTAAGTTCAACTTTTAATTAATTCAAGTTATAATTAAGTTCATATTCTAATTAATTCAAGTTATAATTAATTAATTCATATAATAATTAATTTCAAGTTCTAATTAATTCAAGTTATCATTAATTTCATGTTCTAATTAATTCAAGTTATAACTAATTTCAATTTCTAATTAATTCAAGTAATAATTAATTCAAGTAAAAATTAAGTTTCAAACCTCATGACATTCAGATTGAAGTTATAAATTAAAATATCCTAAAATTCAAGTATCTAAGTTATTCAAACTAGCTATAAAGTTTAAAGAGTTCAAAATTTATACAAACCTAAAAAATTTCTAAGTTTAACTTCATGAGTCCTAAAGTTCAACTTCATGACTTTAAATATCTAACTCTACTTAGCTTAATTAGTTCTAAAGTCTAAAGATTTCAAATATTATACAAAACTAAAGTTCAAAATTAGTATCTAAGTTATTCTAATTATAAGTTCTAAATTAAAGTCCTATATATAATTTCCAATTTCCAATATTTTTCTAAGTTTCAAACTTCAAAATTTCCTATATTCATGTATCTAAGTTATTCTAAAGTTCAACATTAGCTTAATTAGTTCACAAGGTAGTTTAACCTCAACAAGATTTCTAAAGTAAACAAAAATTTCAACTTCAAAGTTCTAATTAAGTTCAACTTCTAAATTTAAGTATCCTAAAATTCAAATATCTAAATTATTCTAATTATAAGTTCTAAAGTCCTAAAACTCGAGCCTCTAATTAAGTTCAAATATTTTTCTTTAAGTTTCAAACTTCAAAACTTCCTAAGTTACAATCCAATATACAAGCAAACTACAACAAACTAAATGAAATAAACTAATTAAGTAACTACTAAATCACAAATTACTATCCAATTTACAATCTAATTCAAAAGACTCAAATCTAACTTAAAGCTTAAAATCAAAACTATAACTACATTCACTAATTTTACAATCCAATATACAAATAAACTACAACAAACTAAATGGCATAAACTAATTAACTAACTAACATCACAAATTACTAAAAAAATTACAATCTAATTCAACAACTCAAATCTAACTTAAGCCCTACAATCAAAATTATAACTACATTCACTAATTTCACAATCCAATATACAAATCAACTACAACAAACTAAATGTAATCACCTAATTAACTAACTAACATCACAAATTACTAAAAAATTTACAATCTAATTCAACAACCCAAATCTAAATTAAGCCCTAAAATCAAAACTATAACTACATTCACTAATTTTACAATCTAATATACAAATGAACTACAACAAACTAAATGTAATCAACTAATTAACAAATGACAAATAAAAAAATTAAAATTTAGTTTTAGGTTTAAGCCCTAACCTCTTAAAAATGAATAATAGTCCTAAAGCACCACAAGACGGCGGCGGCGGCGGTTGACTGACGGAGGACAGAGAAGGGGATGGTGGGACGGCTGTGGGAGGCGACAGATTTTAGAGAGAAGGCAGAGAGAAAAATTAGTTTAGAGAGAGAGAGAACTGAAAAAAATACGTTCTGTGTTGAAAATATTTAACAAAAAGCGACGGACAGCGACTCTAAGTCCGTCGCTTTTTAAAAAATATTTGACCGCCATTTTGACCAAAAAGCGACGGACAAAGCGACACCGTCCGTCGCTACGTTAAAAAAAACTAAATAAAACTAAAAGCGACGGACGGCGTTATAATATTTAATTTTTAAATAATTATTTTTTAATAAAATATTTATATAAAAATAATATTTAATTTTAGCGAAAAAACTTGTCAAAATAAGCGACGGACTAGGCATCACTGTCCGTCGCTCCTATTAAAAAAATTAAAAATAAATAAAAACGACGGACAACGTCATTTTCTCCGTCGCATTTTATTTGCGATGCAGTCCGTCGCTTTTTGTTCTCTCATTTTTTGTCAATTTTTTGTAGTGTTAGTAGATTTGAAATTCCTAATCAATCTTTACTTATTCTCGTGTTATTTGATTATTGCTAGTAGTAGTAGGTAGAGAAATAACACTGTTTACGGCAATGTTCATGGTCAAATCACATAATGCCATAATCGGCTCAACGCTCATATTTTCTACTGTGGACGCGTTTGCTAAAACTGTTTCGAATTATTCTCTCTTTCTTGGACAATAGTTACACTTTAAAAATATCAATGGATGTATATGATATTTTTGGAGAATTCGACACACGAATACAGATGTGGTATCGAAAGTAAAGACTTCATGCAACTTAGCTTATCTAGTACAATTAGCATGCTTAACGTTGAAGTGTATGATCATCTCACGATCAGTGGCGGAGCCATCTTGAGTTTAGGGGTTTAGCCGAAGCCCCTTCGGCGGAAAATTATATCATCTATACATAGTTAAAATAATTTGTTAATGTATATATAGTAGATGTCGAACCTCATTCGAATAATTTATATATCTACTCTTTAGATTTTGAACCCCCTTAATAAAAATTCTGGCTCTGCCACTGCTCGCGACCATCTCGTTTAAAAGCTTATAAGATGTTTGAGAAATCACTTTTTATTATTTAATGTATTCTCAACATGCCCCGACACATGCAGCTAGTGGAGGAACTAGAATTTTCATTAAGGGGGTTCAAAATCTGAAGAGTAGACATACAAACTAGTCGAAAGAGGTTCGACATATACTATATATACATAAAAAATTGTTTTAACTATATATAGATAGTACAATTTTTCGCTGAAGGGGATTCGGCCGAACCCTCTGGACTCAAGGTGGCTCTGCCACTGCACGCGACCCTGATTATTTTTTTATGAACCAAATACGTGAAAATTCTTCTTTTTTATATATAATAATGATTGCAGTGAGATTCAATCTCAGATTTTATGCCCACTTTGATATCATATTGAAATATGTGATCATCTTATTTAAAAGCTTAAGCTATTAAAAACACACATTTAGTATTTAATTATATTCTCAACACATAATTTTGATCAAAAATTATTTTCTCGAATGTTGGAATTTAATATGATTTTTCCCTCGGTTGTACAACACCTAACCCAACATATCGTGCAAGATATGTTTGTCAGAAATTCGGTGAGGCGCTTTTGATTTGTTTGGTGTGACAATCATGAAAATTATGAAACAAAAGATTAAAAGGAGAAGGAAAACTAATTATATATGCACCAAACAAATTAAAAACAAAATCTAGAAACCAATATAGATACTACGAACCTAAATGCCCATACCACACGGGGAAATAAAAGAGGGGCCTCCTATGAGTAGGCAAAGATCAAAGAGTAAGACTGAGTTGACCACAAGAAACTTCCCATCTTCTACCTCCATGCTTTTTTAGCGACCTACATATAGATTTAAGTGTGTTTGGTGTACCTATATGGATTGTAGTGATATTGTTTCATTCTTAATCAGAAGTATGAAGTTCGAGTCCTGAATATGGTGAAAATGTCGTTCGGAGCGTCATCCAAAAATAAATCCTGCAATTCATGATTCAAATTTAGTCAAAGCTCCAATGTGGACTTCCGGACACCGAATTTGAATTTTAAAAAAAAAAAGTGCATTTGATGCGCAAGAAAATGTTTTTTTTTTTGGAAAATGTTTTCTGAGACAATAAGTAATTTTCTTGTTTCTTTTGTTTTTTTAATAAATAAACAAAAAATATTTATATATAATTTATTCAAATTAAACACCATGGGAGGTGGGAGCTAGGGTAGGAGTGTGGGGGTGGAGATGGAGATGGGGTTACGACGGGTGGGAGTGTAGATAGTGTGTGCTGGAGGGTTGGGAGAAGACAATTAATGTGAAATGTTATTCATGAAATTTAATTTTTCTACTTTCTTATTTTAAGAAATTTATATTTTTTGAAAAAATTATTCTCCAAAAATTTTTACCAATCAACATGAAAATAATTACAAACATTCTCCTCCGTACCAAGCACACCCAGTGCAATAATTATCTGAAAAATTATGTACTACTCCCTTCGTTCTTAAATAAATGATGTTTTTAACTTACGCACAATTTTTAAGAAAGTACTCATACCTAGAAAATAAAGAGTGTTTTTACTAATTTATTCCTAATTAAATACCTTGAAGAAAAAAGTGCTTACTATTTGATAGTATAAAACTCTATATATCAAGAGAAGGGTAATTTTGGAAGGATAAGATCAATTTCTCCTTGAAATTCTAACACAGCACTTATTTATTTATTTTTTTTAAAAAAAAGAGGCTAAAACATCACAACACGAAGGAAGTATTTTAGATTATTGGTGTGTTCGCTATTAAGGAAAATAGTAGGTTTTTAATTTATCTTTTTGTATTCGATATGTAAAATAAAAATATTGTTTAAACGAACTTAAAAATTATTAATTCTAAGAAATTTGTTTTCTCTAAGAAAAATATTTTTCAAAAATTTTGTCCAATCGAGCATGAGAAATTGGAATATAGTTTTTACCAACCGACGTTATTTTATTTTGCTTTCACTTATCACCTTCTATTCAAAGTCTCAGTTTGTCTATGTTCTCTAATCCACCGTTCCAAAATAATTAGTCATTTTCTACATGTAAAAAACATGCTTATTTGCCATTGACATAACTTGTTGTAGGTAGGATACAAAACAAATGGTTTGGTACAAGGTAGATTGTGGTATTTTATTCATGTTGCTTTAGCTTATGTTTAATTTATATTTAAATTTGGTAAAGTCTAATGAACATTTTAAATTTCATGTTTAGACGAAACCACCGTGTAATGGGATAACATTAGGAGTACAACTTTTGCTTTTTCTATATTCCCCTTCATGAATATGATGATACTTATAAACTTGAGACACATTTAATTAAACTATTCATTTTCCTACTACGTTGAATTTTACTAGTAATGATTAGTGGGAGTACTCCTACATCCAAATTTATATAGCATAGATCGAATTTTGAGAGTCAAATAAGAAAAAATTTGTCGTGATTTATTCATATGCTTTTTAAATATTTTGAATCTTTAATTCTTATGACTTAAAGATTGTATGTTTAAATTTACAGTCAAAATAAAGAACTTTAACTCTCGAAATTCGAACTCCAAACTTTCAAAAGTTGAAGAAATAAACACATGAACTAGCTGAAGGAGATTCGACATCTATTATATATACATAAAAAATAAATTTAGCTATATATAATTTTTCGTCGAAAAGAGTTCGAATAAGTAAGCTAGCTCCGCCGTTCTTGGTCATACAAATTGGGACGGGGGAATATTTTATAGTACAATTTCTTCTTCTTTACAATGCTATCTTTATTATGGAATAGAAATGGTTTATTTGTCTGTGGGTGGTACACTTTTTGGTTGAGTCCATGCTCTTTCCCTTCTCATTTCTTTATATGTTGGTTTTTTGTTTTTTTGTGTGTGGGGTTCTCCTTTTCCTTCCCAGTAGCTTCAGCGCCTAATATACTTGTACTCACCGACCGTCACTTACCCTTTTTATATCCCACACGTACGGGCAGTGGATAGCAATATTGACTATAACAACTTTCTTAAACACAGACACAACTACTTCATCATTCACTACTAGAGTTCCCATCATACACAATCCGGTTTTCATTGCCGGCGGCCTGACTATTTTGAATTCGCACACTTCTGGATCGAAAGATTCATTGCAACCATCATCCCACTAAGCCTTTGTATTTTGTTGGTTGCTCCCTACTAAGAAATTCTCCGTTCTAGGCTTGGAGTCAAAGATTTCTAGTTAAGGATCAAGAGATCATTTTCAACCATACCCACCAAGCCTCGTGTGTTGTTTCAGTTTTTAACTATCTGCTCAACCTGACTAATTTGGATTCACGTTGAGCCCTATCTAATAAGAAATTCTCCATTATCAAGCTTGAAGTCAGAGATTTCTAATTAAGAATCGAGAGATTCTAACGTCCATCCCACCAAGCACAAACAAGTTGGTCCTCTGCCTTATTCTCGTGTCCATTATGGCTTTCCTTAGGTGCTTTGGGTACAACGTAAAGCGCGGTGGAGTTGCTGATGTCCGTGTTTTCGCAGAAGGCGATAAAGAAGATCAATCAGATAGCACAATGACTGCTGGTGCAACGAGATATACAAGCGACAAGTTGAAGAAATTCACCATGAATTTCTCAAATTCCAATATAATTGCCTGTGGAGGATTTAGCAGAGTCTATTTAGCTAATTTCCCTGATTCATCTCTCAAAGCTGTCAAAATCATGGACCGCAGCAGCGAGCGTCTCAACAGAATCTACAAACAAGAATTAGACATCTTGGTTAAAATCCAGCACGACAACATAGTTAAACTTCTTGATCATTGTGATGATGATGAATTCGGAAACATGCTGGTATTTGAGTATGTCCCAAAAGGTACTCTACAGGACAAACTCCACGGAAACAACACAATTCTTTCCTGGAGAAACCGAATGGCGGTTGCATTTCAACTTGCTCAAGCTATTGATTATCTACATGACAAATGTGCTCTACAAATTGTGCATAGCGATATCAAATCTTCGAATATTTTGCTAGATGATCAATTCAACTGTAAACTTTGTGATTTTGGGTCTGCGAAAATTGGATTTTCTTCTTCCATTTCACCACCAACAAATCGAGTGATGCTCGGTTCTCCAGGTTATACTGATCCTCATTACTTGAGAACCGGCATTGCCTCCAAGAAAAACGACATTTATAGCTTTGGAGTCATTATTTTAGAACTCATTTCAGGAGTTGAAGCCTTTTCCTCAGTTAGTGGGGAGAGACTGATATCGAAAGCTGCTTCGATTTTGAACGATGCATCTAAGGTAGCGGAAATAATGGATCCACGCCTCGATAGGAATTACGTATTGGAGGAAGCTAAGGCCATGGTTACACTTGCAGCATTATGTTTAAGTGATTTCCCAGGTCTTAGACCCTCTGCTTCTGAAATCTTGGAGAATATGAGAAGTAGAATATCTTCCATCTCCTTTCTATGTTCAGTTGGTAAAAAGGTTTGAGCTAGGAAGCGCAAGGAGTCATCTGAAACCCCTTCAGCGAAAAATTACATCGTCTATAATTACAACAATATTTATGTGTGATACTAGTTAAAGGTTCATGTAAATTTGTATAGGGATATGTCACAAATGAAAGTTGTCATAGCTAAGCAAAGAATTAGTTCAAGAAACTCCTTACAAATTGAGAGTTGAAATTTTGAATGGTCACTTAGATTCACTTTAAATTTGGTCTCAAATATGTCGTTATTGTTATCGTTGTAGAACTTGCTCGGATTTTTTTAAATCAATGTGTCACAAATTTTAATGTTATTAATTATGATTATTTTTTTAATCAATTTGTCACAAAATCTAATATTATTAATTATGATCATTATTTTAATATTACATATATTAAGTAGGCGTTTGGACATGCTATATAAAATCATGAGATGAAATCAACGTTTGGATATGTGATTTCACACTGATTTCATATTATGAGATGAAATCTCAAATTCTTCAAAAATCATGATTTGGAATTTTTCAAATACAAAAATTGACCCACAAATTTATATTTTATAAAAACAACCCCACATTTATATTTACTTACCATTTGTTTCATATGTAAATAAAATTAATTCTTATTTTACCATTTAATTCACCAAATTCATTATTTTTTATCAAATTTATTTACCAATTAAATTTTTTACTACTTCATTCAAATCAACTTTTAATAAAAAATAATTTTTCATCATTATATTGAGCGGACAAGACTCACAAAAATGTCATTAATTTCACAATGGGATAAGATATACTTTATAACCACCACAATGACATTAATATTACAGTGGGATAAGAAAGACTCACAACAATGGCACTAACATTATGATATTGACACACAAGTGACAATTGTAATAGCTTGTGCAGTGTTACATAATTTCTTGCGAGAATACCAAAGAAGTGATGAAATATTTATGGTCTATGAACATGAAGATATAGTTATTGATGATATTGATCAATAAATGGCTCAAAGCAGCAATGTTGATTCATCTTCTCGGTCATATGATCGAGAAATGTAAGTTCAACGTGAGGAGATTGTCCATACTATGTGTGAGGATTATATTAAAGACTAGTACACTACAACTTATGTTTAATTCTATTTTGTTGTTGAATTAATAAGGTTTAATCAATAAATATTGTATTTTTTTAAGAATAGTTTTCTTATAGCATATTACGCGATTTTATAAACTTTTATTTATTTGGTAAGATTGAATAAATAATTGGGAGAACTTTAATAGTTATACAACTTATTGTTACGATCCCGATCCGCCGTAACTGACATCCACACTAACCCTTCGGTGGGAGAACCATTACTACAACCCAACTAACAACAATCGCAAGGTATACAAAAGTTTAAAGATGCGGAAACAGGTTTAATCAACAAAATATAGTCTGAGTTTTCATAAGCTCATAATTATCTAGTTATCGACCCCAAACACGCGGAAGTAAAATCATCTTAGGAATTGAAAGTTAATCGTACCAAAACTCTAAACAACCAACAAGCCTAGAAAAGGAATGCAATCCCCCAAAAAAATTATTAAGAGTTAACCAATGTTTGAACATCTAAGTCCCGGACGAAGGACTAGTATAAAGGAGAGAGTCCACAGCAGCATGAAAGAATAGCTCACCCTTGGACTCGAACACAATCACTCCTCTAGCGCGAGGTCTCTCCGAAGCCGGCTGAATATGCCTTGTACTCAACAAAGACAGAGCAAGTGTAGTATCAATACGCAAAACCAACAGTGTACTAGTAGGATCACACGGCTATCCAATAAATGGATCGTGGACAAGTAAACTCAATATAATAAGTACATATATATAGAATAACTTAACCATTTTCACATAAATCAGTACTCAACAAGATCACAGTTTGTCAATTCCAATATCATACAATTTCACATAAGGATCCTCTCATGGGACCTGCAAACACTTAACTTGTGTCGGAACGTGACACCCGATCTAATTTATGTGTCAGAACGTAACACCCGATCCCAACATATAAAACAGCCACAATTACATTCAATATTCAATATTATGTCCCCAAGAACAGGTCCATCACAAAACATGCCAACAATTGATCACTTCAAGTATTCAATGATGTACTTCCATATTCATATACACACATGCATGTCATGAAGCAATTTAATAAGTACATGAAACATGTACGGGAAACAAAACCATCACCTACCTCGAATTCGAGATTCAACAACTCTAAAGTGCAAGAGTTTTCCCTTTTCGGGTTCGTTCCTCTTGCTCTTGATCTAAAACAAGTCACATATATACAAAGGATCAATACAATGGCCTAGCTCACATGAATTATAACATAATTCCCTTCCTAGATCAAAATCCATGATTCTAACCCCACCCCAAGGCTATTTTCCATCCTTACCCACAGCCCAAAACCCTTCCATCCTAGTTTATGGGTTTTAGGAATCGAATGATGAGTTTAGGGAGTAGAATTCTAACTTTAAGCGTGGAAATCCATGAAAAAATAATGAAAATCATCCCGGGTCGCCTTTTGACGTTTTAGGAACAGTCTTTGCTGAATAAAATCATTTTTGGGGTTTTTTCCATCTTTAAGTCGCGATTGTCCCGCTCTGACGGGACTATCCTGCTCTGGCAGGACAATTCCCGCTCTGGCAAGACAATTCCCTCTCTAGCTGGTTGCGCGAAAACAGAGAGTTCAGAACTTGAGCTCCAAACCCCCATTTTATAACACAACCCCTCCCCAAGACGCATTAAATTATACCCTTAACGCCAAGTCCAATTTTGGGAGTTTTACTCTCCCGAATGTCATTCCGCGATGCCGTAAATGCTCGATATCGTCTTGGCTATCAGCTTACCCAATCAAATTAGAGATTTGATCCCCCACCATTCTGGCCCATGCTAAAAATTTTCGAAGCTACTACCCGAAATTTTCTGACCCAAGATCCTTCTCCATTGGCCTATCGATAATGATAGGGACAGGTCGTTGCACTTATGAATTTTTATGTTAATGAAAAAACATACAACATAAAAAGTCCAAATCGCATGTCCAAACAAAACTTCAAGTTCATCTCATAATTTCATATCATGATTTCATATCGCATGGCCAAACTAGCCCTAAGTATGTATATAGCTGCATGTTTAAAATTTTGTGTTATTCTTTAATATCTATATAGATAAACAATTTTTATTGTCATAACTGAGTATTTTTTAAATTAAAAATTAAAACTTTACGTATGATAAAAATAGATAATCCCTGTTAAAAATTTACAGAGTACACCTCTATTTTTATTAATATTTTTATATTACCAGCATTGAAATATATTGAAAAAGTTATTATTACCAATTATTTTTACTTGTTAAACAGATACTAGAATTTTGATTATTATTAAAATATTAACCTTTTATTTGCTCATTTATTTCATTCTAGAAAATCATTAACTTATATATTCAATTAGTATTTCTTACTATCGAAAATTAATATTTACTTTTTTCATTGAAAATTGTTACATAGATTATGAAAAAAATCATAATTTTAAGAAGTAAAAAGAGAAGATAAAGGTTGATAATACAAATGGTGAAATAGGTATTTAGAAAAATCAATTAGTTAAAGAAGGGAGAATATCTATTATTTATAATTGAGGGAGGAGTTTGATTTTTAAAACAAAGTTAGAAATGGTAAACGATTTTCACCCATTTAAAATAGACAAATTCCCCCCTCCCCCCCCCAAACACACACACACACATATATATAGGAGGGGGGAGACCTGATATACCTGATATACCCTTGACTTTGCGATTTAGATTTGATATATCCCTCGTTATAAAATGACTTACATATATCCTTACAATTATAAAAGTGGCTCACATATATCATATCGTTACAAAAGTGGCTCACATATACACTTTTTAACTGACGAAAGTGAAAAAAATAATTTTAAATTTATTTACTTGATTTTGATTAAAACAATTCATGTTTGGAGGGTATGTATGATCTTTCTAACCAAGTTCAGGGGTATATTCAATCCTTTTGATTTTTTTTATTTCTTTGATTCCACAATTAATTTGAGTTTTAATTAAATATCTTCCTTATAGATCTATTTTCTTATCATTATTTGAGTTTTTTATTCTTATTTCAGTTTTTTCTTTCATTATTTAGTGTGAAAATATTAGAAAATAAAGAAAAAATTAATGTGAAAGAAAAAAGTGAAAAAAATTAAAACTAATTTGTTTGCAGTTATATTGTAATTTTTTTTAATTGTATTTGTAAAAAGATTAGGGTATCTGTGATAAATTTTACCAGAAAATAAATTTTAAAAAATAAATTTAATCATCAAAATGATAAATCCAAATTAGTAGTAGAAGTCAAAAAAATTCACGTGTGAAAAGAATTAAATATTCCATGAATTATTTTGTTTAAAAAAGTAAACAAAATAAATTTAAAATGAGTTTTTTTATAAATATATATGAGTCACCTTTATAAGAAAAGTATATCAAATCTAAATTACAAAGTTAAAGTCATGTCATTTTCCCCTCAATTTTT
The DNA here is from genome assembly GCF_947179165.1 of Solanum dulcamara. Classification (NCBI taxonomy): domain Eukaryota; kingdom Viridiplantae; phylum Streptophyta; class Magnoliopsida; order Solanales; family Solanaceae; genus Solanum; species Solanum dulcamara. The sequence goes on along the minus strand of NC_077246.1, from coordinate 8,863,488 downwards.
GCTAAAAACTCTCTATATAATATTATAGTTGTAATATATTTCTTTTGTCCTTTTTCCCCCTTATCTACTTGGAGAGGGTCTTACCATTTAGGACTGAGAGGCAAAGAGCCGAGGAGTAGATAGCTAGAGATAACAACAATGGCTCTTCAATACTCTTCTTCGTTAATGTTCACTGCTCCTTCACCAAAATCTCTCTCTTCTTCACCTAACAAAACCCCGTTTCTCGGTTTCTCCATGGCAGCCCCTTCGTTTCAATCATTAGCCCTTTCCAGGATCAATCGGACAACCCAAATTCGTAGCCAAGACAAAGCTGCTTATATTGCTCTTGACCAGCGATGGATGTTCGAAGAATCTGAAATCGATGGCCCTGTAAACTTAAAATTTCTCCCTTTTTATCTTTTCGCCATTTATTTATCTGACTTGAGTTTTCTCTAGCTGAGCTGATAATTCGTTAGATTTTCAAACCTAGGCTACCTGCGTATACTTAAATTTTGGGAAAATCAATTCTTGAGCGAAGCTTCCCGTCATTTTTATGACTTGCCACAGTCCTTAAAAATGCATTATAATAGATTCAAGGTTTTGGGAAATTTGTATAGTTAATAACAACGGTAAATTAGGAATTAAGTGATAAATAATTTATTGACTTTTTAAACTGGACAAGTTGAATAAGAAACTGTCAAACAGCTATAAGATTTCATAATGCTATGTTTTGTCTATCCCCTTGAATCTACAGATTGACAGCACCACCTTCTTTCGAAAGGAAAAAAGATGAATTTTGCTAGCTTACCTGCAGAAATACATGAGAAGCTAAGTTTCAAAGTAATTCTGTGTCTCTCCAGGATAGATTGCCTGCTTTGGCAGTTAACCAATGACTTGAAAATCTCATTGGCACTATGTTTAAGAAATGTTAAAGACACTGAATTGCATGTAGTGTTGCTGCTGGGGGTGCTTCTACTATCTACTTTAATATTGAGAGAGACAGAGAGTGTCCGGGGATGAGTTGAATGACTAGGGGCATATCGATCCAAAGTATTGCAACTATCAGGCATATTATGGAGAATATAAGCTCTGGCAATAATATTATCTTGAGGTTTAGCGATGTCCGTAAGTTTTGTGATTCAACATGACTTACTTTCTTAATCAATGAACATAACACGAGTTTTATTTTAAAAATTTGTCTAGAGTTGCTGAAGCAAGGTGTATGAATGTTTCTGCATGATTGAATGGATAAGATAGGACAGATAACTTATTCTTCTTTCTTCCTGTAGGACATTTGGAACGAGACATGGTATCCCAAGGCTGCTGACCATGTGAACACTGACAAACCTTGGTATATCGTTGATGCCACTGACAAAATTCTTGGAAGATTGGCATCAACTATAGCGATACATATGAGAGGGAAGAATCTGGCCACATACACTCCAAGTGTTGACATGGGTGCATTTGTCATAGTGGTAAGTTTCTGTGAGAAAAGCATGTTAACTTATCTGCTGTTTTTAGGAAAAAGGGCATTGGGATCCTACTTTTTCCTTTTTGAATTGTAGGTCCTATGAATTCCATATCCTCACTTAAGAATGTCGGACCATGTAGTCTTAGCAGACTTTGATAGAAGATCATTGAAAGATGAAAATGGATGTTTAATGTGCCCCCCTGGGCTTTGGACTAGTGGTGAGAGAGTAGCGTGTGATGTAACAATAGAAAAAAAAGAGCAACATGTGATGTGTAGGTTAGACGCAATGAACGGATCTGAACTTGCTGCAGACACGAGCCTGGTTCAGATCCACCAAGTTCTAAATCACACGCCATTGATTCCCAGCAATTTCTCAGTTTTTTGAAAAAAGGAGTGAATGCTATCTTTCCTTGTGATTATTTTTGATGACTGGTCATATTTCAACGAAAGCCTTTTGCTAGTATGTTCAGTTTTAGAGGCTTCTTTCATTTTGCATCTCATGACATCGAGGTCCCTGAGGCATGGTTCTTTATTCAACTTCGATGAAATCTTTTGTGTTGCATAAGAAACGCCGGGTGATGCTTACTTCCTGACCACTCCTATTATCACTTAGCTAGACTTCTGTTTGTTCAACTTTGATGAAATCCTTTGTGTGCATAGGAACCTGGTGCTACTTACTGTCTGATCACTTCTCGTAGTATCACTTAACCAAGGTTAAACTTGAATTACACACTTCAAATTATACCTTCGTTAATCCACATGAGCATTAAATATGACAATTAGGCATGCGCCACTGCCATATTAGTTGGGTAAATAAGAAAATTAGATTGTTTGACCCCACATCTGGACAGGGGACCTAGTGTGTAAGATAGCATTATATAACTTTCACTTTCTAGCTCTCTTTGAGTGTAAATTATTTGCTAGTCTGCAGTTTGATAGCTGAGTAATTTTGTTTTTACTTGAACACCAAAAGGTTAATGCTGAGAAGGTTGCTGTGTCTGGGAAGAAGAGGAGCCAAAAACTTTATAGGAGGCACTCTGGCAGACCAGGTGGGATGACAGTGGAGACTTTTGATCAACTGCAACAGAGAATTCCTGAAAGAATCATTGAGCATGCTGTCCGTGGCATGCTTCCCAAAGGAAGGGTCAGTATGCTTTACTATTTGTGGAGTTTCATTCCATGTTAGACCTATATGAGTTTTCTTAATTATGTCGATCAACCTAAAGAAGATGTTAGGCAATTTAGATATAATGTTGGGGACAAAGTATCACTTATCAGATTTTAGGGACTCCATAATAACTCTCACATAGCGGTATCATCCATGGAACTTACAATATACTCGTGTTTTTGTGTGTGTATGTGTATTATTTATTTTTACACACACATACACTCACATATAAACCAACCCCACTTCGAACTAATGATTTTAAATCCTAGATTCGCCTCTGCATAAAAGAGTATTACTTCTTTGAATGGAGGGTTGTATGCAGAGAATGGATTAACAGATACCTTACCCTTAATCCTACATCATCTCTGTACGGCTATTGTTTACTTCTAAATTATGCAACGGTGGTTTTCTCATGCTTCTGGTTTTCCTTATCATGTGCATGTTCTCCCCCCCCCCCCCCCAAATGACATTGACAAGTTCATTTATTGGATCTTAGAATTGGTGGTGATTGCACTTGCTTTGCCTTGAATCACTGATTACAATCTGTAGGGAAAAAAGTCTGCCTTTTTTTACATTTTATATACTCCAAATACTAAAAAGATTCAATTTTCTGTTTATGCAGCTTGGTAGACAACTATTTACCCATCTTAAAGTGTATAAAGGTCCTGAACATCCTCATGAGGCACAGAAACCTGTTGAATTGCCCATTAGAGACAAAAGGATACAGAAGCAGCGGTGAACTCTAAGCGATTCTACTGAGGAGCGGTTCTCATTTTTGACTGTTGATACTCCTTTAAGTTGTCTGTTTAACAAGTGTTACCTCATATTTGAACTCCAATATTGTAGCTGGTCTCCTGCTATTCTTCTGTATGCTTTTTGTAGAGGTTTTCATTACAAATTTATTTGCCTCCACCTTTTCTAAGCCATTTATGTTGTTTAGGGGTTTCAGTTCTAATGAATGTTTCTTCAATGGTTCTTGTCACCTCCCTTCGTTACGCATCATTGCGCTTGAGGTTTTATAAGTATTTCAATTTGGCATCTAAAGTTCCATGCTGACCCAGTATTGTAAGAGTTTTGACATTCAAATATTACACGAAATTCACCTTCGCGTGGGTATTCAATTGAATTTTTTTTCTTTCAACCTTCAAGTTAATTTTTTTGTTCACTTACACAAACTGACATTGATTTGCAAGTTGAAAGACCATTATTTTTACAAAAATATAAACAAACGCACAGAATATTTAGATTTCGAATTTTATTGATACAACTGCAGCGATATGTTTGCCAAGATGAGTGGCCATATAACACCAAAACTTTTATGTAACTTCAAAATTGGTTTATTTAACATTAGTTCATTTTTGCTTGGTACTGAAGTTGACGCCTCCGTTAAACCGTGGTCCTCAAACCCGATCCTTAACATTCCTTATATATTTGGTAGAAGAGTTGAAGGATCAGAAGGAACATCAGCACTTGCCTGCCAAGAAAAACATCTCCAGTGAACTTTCAATGAATATAGTGCAATGAAACCTACTTATCATAAAAAAGCAATGAACCCTCTGTTGGGTTGTCAAGGCTAGGCACAAATAGATCTTTTGGTCCTAGTCCCAGTATGAAATTTTGAAATACTTTTATCCCGTGTTTGGTTATTGGTTTGGCTAATAAGATATAAATCTATCCCATATAGGATGTGGGGTTATAATCCCAGGGACATCCCTTTCTACAAACCAAGCAAACCCTAAGAATAAGGGACTTCTATTTTGAGACTTAGTAGTGCAAGTGATGTGAACTACTATCCAATTTGTTTGAACCACCATATTTTTGCTAACAACTTACATGGAACTATTAGAGGGTTATGTTTTAAAAACTCAAGATTAATCAGGGGTCAATGTCCATGAGAGCAGATCTAGAATACATAGAAATAATCATCTTGAAACTAATGTTCACAAAAAGAAATCTGAAAAATTGAACTAAAGCATAAAAGAATTGACCAAAAGGGGACAGAGAAAGTGGATTGGTGGGAGATCAATGCAGTGTCCCATGAAGGAATTAAATGACTTCTATCTGAAGATACTTTGGACAAATATTGTTTCGTGTTGCCTAAGAACTGAAACACGTTAAAGTTAACTTTTCTTTACTCTACTTTTCCAGATAAGCTATCTCATTTCTAAAGTAACATTTCCAAAAGCGAAAGAAGAACTTCCATGCAACAATATAGGTAATTTTCTGGGAAACCATAGTTAACCTTGTTACCTAGGATTTGAGAACTCAAGTTTTCCACTTTTGGTCTAACAAAATCGTGTCATACCTTGAGATATCTTGTTATCAACATTTTGGTGCTGAAATTGAAGCCTTCAACTGATTCTTTTTTCTTACGAGAAGCATGAAGTTGCTTTCTGATTTGAGTCGCTAGAGACTGCAGAGGACATTAATAAACAAGGTAACTCAGTATTATATTAGTATCATAGAATGTTCAATTACTCACTTTTTCAAGCCATTCTCTTAGAAGTACCTTTCCTAACTCCACACCCCACTGATCAAAAGAATTGATACACCATACAAAGCCTTGGACTGCAACTCTGTGCTCGTAGATGGCCAGTAACTGAAAGAAAGTAGAAGATGATAGCGGGAAGTTGAGATTAGGGATCACAAGGAGCAAACTAGAAAGGCATGTGTCCTAATGTGGGACTTTCTACCAGAAAAGGGACATAATTAAGGGATTACATAGACTAGCTTCACATGGAATATTTTAAGGGATTAAGATAACTGAGTACAAGATTCAATTGGTCATTTAAGTAGCAATTTATTAGCTTTTCAGTTAATTAGATTTATATGGAAATTTCATTGACGAAATTTATTTGGGAAAATAAAATATCAATCGACCTCAAAGGAATCACCTCATTGTCTCTTTCAAATGCAGTAAGCTATTCCTTCTCACGCTTTCCCCCTAAGGTCTATACTAAAAAATAAATATATGGGCAGCCCATTGCACTAAGCTTGCATTAATGACAAACAAAATTCATTTGAAAATCATCGATGCAGTTCAAGAAAGGTAGCACTGATTTTCACACCGTCACTTATACAATGGTACAAACTCAACGCATAGGACATACTGTGTCACTCAAAACTCAGAAACACTTGTAAAATACTTTAATGTCTAATATCTCATACCTGTCCAATGTTGTAAGCATTCAATGATGGAAGTAGTATACTTAGAGAAGGTCGATTTCCAGAAAATGTCTGCAAGATATTGGAGGATTTTGAGAATAGACCTCTAAGTAAAGCACAATATCATCAAATATGGAATGTTAGGAATTACCTTATGAGAAACAAGATGCTCAGGAACATTCTCCTTTTGCAACTGCTCTGGTGTCTGCGAAGAAAGTCGGTAATGATAATCAATTGAATGAGATCTATTTCCTAATTTCAACTATTCAGGTATGTGGTGGGTATATTGTAAAAATAGAAAGAGTGTCTCACCTTCCCATAAGCAAGGGCATCTGGCTGTGCAAAGAAGTTCGACATGAGCTCATCATGGTTACTCACCACTTCATCTGAAAATGAGTTGCCCAAAATAAGGGGGAGCAAATGGAATAAGCAGCAGACTGTAACCTAGGTGTCAATGTTATATTTTGTATTTCTCCGTAAAATGGAATGAGAGACCATGATATTAGGCTAGAAATGTAGCTTTTTAGCTACATTTCGCCTTATAATTGAATACTTTAATCGTGTTTGAGATAGAATCTGAGCATTACATACTTAATACGTGTGTTTTATTGTGTAGGACCTGTTCTCCAGTAGAAAAACTAATTTGGAGCGAAAACAGATGAAATGGAGCTTCGAAGTCTGAATAGAAGTTCAAGGAAATTAACCAAAGCGAAGCTCAGGGGTCGAGAACCAAGTGTGCATGAGAAAAATTAACAAGAAAAAAATAAAAGACCCAAAATTACCCTAGCATGCCATGCCCAGTGCCGTGTGGCACGAGGTGCCAGGAAAATTTTGGATCAGAGCTGCAGGAATTATGGTCTTGGGAAATCCCTCTGGGCACCGCATGCCAAGCATCGTGTGGCATGTTGTCCAAGGGCAATTTGGCCTTTCTGCTGTTGAAATCAGAGTCTCGGGATTTTACTGTTAGCACGGGGTGCCAGGCTAATTTCAGGCATGTGCGATCCTTCTTTGGTTCATTAAGGATATTCTGGTACAAGGTCATTTCTACACGGTATATATACATGGATAGCATGACCTGGGAGGACTTTTGACCTATGAAAATGTAGAGGAAAGCTCCTTGCTTGGAGACACGAGGTTTCTAAGAGTTCCCATCAATGATCAATTGCATACAATAGTTTGGATTGAGAAGTTAGTTGTAATGTTTTCTAGCTTTTTATTCTTATTTGCTATGTACTTCTCTTCGAGGGAGTAATTTTCTCATAAAACATAGACGGATATGGCGTAATGATTATCACTTTCAGTTTTAACTCATGTTGAATGATTAGAACTTGCTGATGGGTTTCTAATGGAAACTATGGAGTAATCGTTATTACATGTTAATCAAAAGAGAAGTGTTTTGATGAATATCTTCTATAACACCCCGCACTTTCGGAGTGTTAAATTAGGCCGCCGAAGACTTACAAGTCTAATATTACCGCTTTATGTCACCCCGTCGATGAGATGTCGGGAGAATGAGGTTGCAAATGAGTGATTGTATCAAGAGAGTGATGTATGAAGATGTTCAAAGTATTGGACCAAAGTTAGAAGCCAAAGGGAGCCTCGAAACAAAACTTTAAGTTAAGCTGCATTCATGCTTGCAGGTTGACAGGTAGGCACAAGCCCTCGTTGTGCGTGGTCGAGTTCAACGGATGATTGGTACGCTCCATTCTTCCCGGGACTACTGAGTCAGGAGTCTTATTTGATTTGTGTAGCTGATGGGTAGGTTGGGGCCCAGTCCAAACTGTGTTAGCGGTTATGATCTTAGATGCTTGTAAACGTTTTTGTGGGTCCTCTAAGTTAGTGTGGCCTTGTCAGCTTTGTTTTTAGTTGTTGTTTCTGATTTAGGCTTGTTGACCTTATGTGTATAAAAATATTTTTAGTTATTTCTTTATGTAGCCAGTGTTGTGTATGGTGGCCTTGTCGACCCAGATTTCCTGTGGTTTCGAGTCTTGAAGTTGCATGATTTCAGTCGGTTCACTCGGTCAATTGAGGCACCGGGTGCCGATTGCGCCTCCCCGGGTTTGAGGCGTGACATCTTCACATCGTATGGTTCAGTTCATATTTAGTAATTCTTCAAAGTGATCAGAAGTACTTGAGAATTATTAATCGAGATAAGTGTCAAAAACACACCTAAACTATCCCCTTTTTTGAGTTTCATACCTAAACTATTGAAAGTGTAAGTTTCATATATAAACTATCACTTATTAGTTTGAGAAACACACCTCGATGGTGTGTTTAATACACTCTCTCTACTCTTTCTCTATTTTTTTTTAAAAACTTGCCACATGGATAAAATATTCCACCTTGACAAAAATATTAGATAAACTATTAAGATTACTTAAAAGTTAAAGATTAAAGTATTTCTATCCAAAAAAATGAAATTATTTTTTTATAAAAAAATTATTTTTTTAAAAATAAAATTAAAATATTTTGCTCAACGCACTCCACCACCTCCCCCCCCCCCCGCAACAAAATCCCCGTCCTTTTATATTTTTTAGTTTTTTAAATTTCTTTTACAAAATATTTTTTAGAAAAATAGCATACTTCATCCCCTTCCCCCACTCCTTCCTAAAAAATATTATTATTTTTATTTTTAAAAAAATAAAATTATACCCATCCCATCTAATCTTCCGCTCTTAATTTATATTTATTTTTTTATATATTTTTCTCGCTTTGTGTTAGATATGCATATATATTTTTAGGAAAATATTTTTTTCTACTTGCATACCGAATATAACAGAAATAAAAATGTATTTTAAGAAAAATCTTGTGGCAAGTAAAAAATACTTTCCTAAAATCACACACACACACACACACACATATATATATATAACACAAAACGAAAAAAAATTGAAAGCGGAGAGTTGGATAGCGCGGGGTAGATTTTTTTAAAAAAAAAATACCTAAATTATTATTTGAAGGGGGGTGGGGAGAGATGAAGTAAGAATTTTTAAAAAAACTTTTATAAAAAAAAATTAATAAACAAAAATAAAACTAAAAAATTGGAGGTGGGGTATGATGAGAGAACGTGGTGGAGTGAGGTAAGAAAAATATTATTTTATATTTTATTTTACAATTTTTTTTTGGCCGGGAGATGGTAATACTTTAATCTTAATTTTAACTAATCCTAATAATTTATTTAATTTTTGTTAAGATGGAATGTTTTGTCCATGTGGAATGTAATGTGATAACTTTTTTTAAATGAAAGAGAGAGTGTAATACACACGCTATGATGAGAGTGGAATAAAAGAGAGAGGTGTCTTTCTCAAGCTAATAAGCGATAGTTTAGGTATGAAACTCACACTATCAATAGTTTAGGTATGAAACTCAAAAAAGAGGGATAGTTCAGGTGTGTTTTTGACACTTAATTATTAATCTAACTGAAGTTAGAGAACATCGCACAAAGTTTTCCTTGAACAATATGGTTTCATTATTTTATCTAATGAAACTTGAGTTAATTATAAAGAAGAACCTCAGTTAGCAACGGATGATCTAACTAATTATTGAATTAGCAAGATTCAATAATACCTAGAAGCGAACCTTGAATAAGAGTAAATCCTTAGAGAATAATCTTGCACCTATCTTGTTGATTGCCCTAGTTTGTCTCATTGCAAATTATCAATCACTGCCCATTTCTCGAATATCTGATGAGTCTTTAACTTGTTTAGTTTCCATTGCAATGCTCGTGGTTTACAATTACCTCAGCTACAAGAATTATTTTCCTTAATAGCATCAATCAAAATCTATTTGAGCGTTATCTGTACCAATCATTGTGGAAACGATAACTTTTCTATACTATCTTTGACAAGGGCAAAATTAGTTTTTATATATTGCTCATCGAACACACGAAAAAGAAGAATAAGAATATAAAAGTAAAAGGAATTGGTACCTTTCAGGTATATAGGTTGCTGACTCTTAACAACACCAATAAAATCACAAGGAATAACACGACCCTGAAAATTACAGGAAGATGGTACTCAATATTCAAGTAAGATTTTGTATAAAACTAAACATACCAAGAGTAGATACATGAGCACTTGTTTTCAGTTTGCCTTTTGGGGTGGTTGTTTGAGGGGGAGGTGGTTACTCTTCTTGCAGAGCTGGAGAGTATGTAAGAGTTTTGGACCATCCTCGCTAACCAACCTAGAATCTCCAAATTGACATCCTTCCACCGCCACATCCCAAAAAATAATTAAATGAAGAACCAAAGCACCACCTAATAACAACAAGAAGACTCACAAATCTCCCTAAATTAATTCACGTGATATATTACATATCATGTTGAAACTATAGTTTGTGGGACAGGAATGCAAATGAAATTTTCTAATAACCTCGTATGTAGTTTGTGAGAGGTCTTCTTCAGACTATATTATTAATATGCTTTAGAAGATTCTTAATTCAAGCAAATGAGCAATACTCTTTTCTTACAGAGGCTCTTCGCGTAATGACACAATCCCTACACCAAGAACAACAAAATAACAACATAAAGCTTCTACATACATTTTTATTAAGTTGAACAGTACTAAGATAAAAATGTAATCAACAAACTGTAAGTGTCAATACAATCTTGAACAAGAAGAAGTTGACACATGTTACCTGCCTCAATCAACTACAGAATGGGCATAATTTCAGGAAAAACATGAACTGTTGGAACTGGAAACTTATGCTACCTGGTGAATTAATTGGTAAAAGCTGTGTTGGCCATTTGTCCCTGGTTCACCAAAATCAATTTCACCAGTCTGGTAAGGAAGAGGGACACCATCAATAGACACCCCTTTCCCATTACTCTCCATACTGACCTGAATTCAATCAAATTTTTGTAAAGGACGTAAGTATGGCATCTGGAATAACATACAAGCAAACAAGTTAGAATAACATGCCTGTTGAATATGAGGTGCCAACTTCTCCAATGCTTGAGAATAGGGTAATATTGCCTGAAATATCAAATGTTTAGTAGTATGGTATTGATGAGTCAGACCAGACACTCCAGATGCAAGCAGAATGATAATATACTCACTCTTGCTGGATATCCAAGGAATGAGACATTCCACACACTCAGCAAGCCTAAAAGCACCTGAAACAACGATGTGATATTAAGAATCAAGCAAGCAACTTAGTTTAGTGATGTGATATAAGCAAATCAAGCATCTGACTAGACAAGCAGAATATAAAGTTGCTATTAGCAGATAATGCTTGGGATTGAGGCTTAGTATTTGTTACATTGGCAGAATAATCCAATAATTAAAGATGTAAGTAATTGCAAAAGAATCTTCAAGAATCCGAAGTATGAAGAGAACGGGGGAAAATAGAAAAAATAAAGCTAAAGACAATATATTGCAGAGAAATAAAGAGACAACAAAGCGTATAGATAAAATGTGTAACAGAGCCCGGAGCTAGGAAAGCTTTGAGCCTTATGAAACAAGAAGGTAACAGAGAAAGATGCCTAACCACAGAAGGGAAAACTTCAGATTCACTAGCTTGGTAAGAATAATCAGAATGCAAACATGCAAGACGGGACCAGGCTAGAAGACACTGAACCATCCAATCATCATAACAGCTGATCAAGCAATAAGAGCTATAAACTGTTTGATTGCTCTGGGAAAATTGAATCCGACAAAAAATCAAGGGTACAGGCTTGGCTCAATATCTGGGTAGGGATATAAACTTAATCAACAGATCACCTCATTGGCTAGGAGTAGAATGAAGCTACCAGTCTAAGATATGGAGGAAACACAAGTAGACATGATATACATCAGTATAAGCACACATTCATTTGCATCAAACAATCTGACAACATATTATTGTTTGTGAAGTGTGCATTTATACTTAGCCCCTCAGTTTGGACTTCTGAACTCTCTAAGGCGGAATGCACACTTACCGATGTAATTACATCACTGGGTATACCAAGTGAACATTACAGAAATATTATAGCCCTAACGTTCATAAGAGAATAGAACAATTAAGTATAAGAGAGGACATAAACATAAGTTTCTATTAGCTGGGACATACAGGTATATTTTTCTCAAATGGGGCTGAGAAGAAATGCTGATCAACACTTGAAGCTCCCTTCAGAAATCTTAAAAAAATAGAGAACATGTCAGAAAAAATTATTAAAGCAGTACAACCAGAAGCAAAAGAAAATAGGTAGCAAAATGAAACACCTATCACATGCAACATAACAATTAAGGAAGCTGCTACCCTATGACAACCAATTCTTCGGAAGAGAAAAACGCTGGAGGCTTCAGATATATAGTGTTCTCTTGATGTCGAAAGTTAAACCGCCAAACCAATAAAGTTGGCAAACAACATCCTAATAATTAAGCTAAGAGATGGAGACACCAAACTATGCAATAGAAAAAGTACAGCCTGACATCACTAAGTGGGCAAAAGGAGGCAATTTATTTCCAGTCTAGCTTTTCACCATATACTCGAGGTGATGATTATGAAACAAAAGAGACCAGATGTTATGGATATAACTAATCAGCAGATATGGTTTATACTTGACCTGTCAATAGATCATGAGAAAAGTATACAATTTGAAAACCTATAACGTTTAGACGTGTATAGTCAACGTAAAGGATGCATGAGATATTAAAATAACATGAAGGATCTATGTGCAAAGGTAGCTGCAAATTACTTACTTCTCAACAATGGAAAATCCATATTGCAGAGAAAGAGGCAATACTCCAACTGCGCTGCAGACTGCAAAACAAGGATTAAAATAAATATATTTGATAAATTTCCTTCTTTTAATAAGTAATCCTTTAATATACATTTAGATAAACAAAATTTGATAGCAAAATCTGTGTGCATCTGCCAAGATACTCTTAAAAACACTTACCACTATATCGACCTCCAACCCAGTCCCAGAAAGCGAATGCATTATTTGGATCAATGCCAAATTGTTCTACGAGCTGTTACAAATTGATACATTTAGTAAAGAATATAGTGAGCTAATATATAATGTATCTTTAGTGATGATTTTAAGATCTAGTTAAACCAGAAATCTCCAATATCCTTTCTATGATCAACAAAAAAGGTACTCCCCAATCCATATAACAGATGGAATTCAATGGAATAAAGTTGCCCAGTAAAGCACCACCTAAATAAAATTATATATTGTTTAAATTTGTAGGAGGACAAAAGCTTAACAAATTACTCACTAGATAAGGGAAATTGGAAGACAAACTAGAAGAAGATGGGCAATACTTTCTACAAAATGCAACCGATCAAAAAGAAAAAGGCATTCTACAAAATGCACTGACTAGGGGAAACCCTTCTAGGACTTTGTAATTCTAGCAGTCATTAGTGTTGGCCTGACGACGAAACAGGGTCCATTTACATTTCGAGATAAAAACTGACCGATTTAGCAACAACCAAGCTGTTTTCTAGTACTTCATCAGGATTTATCTAGAGGAAAAATTGGATACTCTGATAACTCCTCCGATTCATGGCACTATTGGAAAGTTAATAATTGCTTAATAACATTCCACTTCTACAAATTTCAGAACTTTCAAGAATTCAAAATCATTAGAATATCACAATTTTAAAGTTGATGGAATGTGATGTGATATTTTCTATCAAACTAACTTTTCAATCATCACTTCAAATTTTCATTCTACTATTACGTATATAATATATATGTCAAGTTAACATCTAAAACTCTATATCATGTCAAAGGTTTTGCAAGCTGCAAGCCAGAAATCATGTGATATTTGTTTTAAACAAAGATACACTATCAAAATCAAGCTAAACTCAAACATGCTATATCCCACAAAGGCAAAAAGAACAAAAACACGTTTGCTAGAAATAATTTGAATAAGTATGATTTCATTGCAAGAAGTGATTCAAATGACACACAAACAGATGAGCAAAGGAGATGACCGCACCTTAAGATTGGTACTAACTGCAACCATATGCTTTGCAACTGCCTGAGGTCTAAAAAGTAAGAATGCCCTCCCCGGAAAAGGGAGGTCCAAGTCAAGCAAAGATTTGTGAAAAACAAAACTGACACTAAAAATCCAAAATAAATAAGCACTGGTCAATACACTTCAATAGCTGAACAAGTGACCAGTATGCCAACAAACTAAGTGATCCCTTCAATATATACTGACTGATGTAAAGTTGAACTACCATGTTTCATTTGCTAAGCTTTTTTTTTTTAGCTGGTGATAACAATAAAAGGGCAGCCCGGTGCACTAAGGCTCCCGCTATGCGCAGGGTCCGGGGAAGGGCCTGACCACAAGGGTCTATTGTACGCAGCCTTACCTTGCATTTCTGCCAGAGGCTGTTTCCAACAATAGCAGTAATAAATCGTGTAGAAGATGATGGAAGCTTGGTTGGTTCACATTTTTTCCCATGCTTCCCTTTCTACAGGTTTAACCTGATTTCTAGGAATTGAACTGGTCAACAACCTATCCAAAGTAGTCTCTTGTCAGCTGAATTAGCTGTTTGTATAATTTTATGCATGAATATTTGTCAGGTTTTAAGATATTTTAATAGGAAGAAAGCAACAAAGAATGTACTCCCTCCGTCCCATTTTATGTGGCACCATTTGACTTGGCAGATGTTTAAGAAAAAAGGAAAAACTTTCGAAACTTGTGGTCTAAAACAATCCTTAAATATTTGTGTGGCTGTAAATCATTTCATTAAGGGTAAAAGGAGAATTTTAAAATTAAATTATTTCTAATTACATATTATAGTAAGGTGACATTCTTTTGTTCGGAAAGTCCATTGAGTTAGTGAAGATCCTTAAGAAGAGGAAGATCAATATGGCATGCATTCAAGAGACTAGATTGGTAGGTTCTAAGCCTTGGGATGTGGACGGGTTCAAACTTTGGTACTCAAGAAGCCTGGGGAACAAGTATGGTGTAGGCATTCTAGTAGATGGAGACCTTAGGAAGCAAGTGGTAGATATTCGGAGGGTTAACAATCGGTTGTTGGCGATCAAGCTAATCTTTGTTGGGCTAACTTTGAACGTCGTTAGTGCTTACGCTCTGCATTCAGGTTTAGACGAGGTCAAGACGCTTTTTTGGGAGGAATTGGATGCAATTTTGGGAGGTTTGCCGAGCACCGAGAAGGTTTTCATTGGCGGAGATTTTCAATGGACACATTGGGGCAACATTAGTGGTTTTGATGATGTGCATGGCAACCGTGGTTTTGGGGTTAGAAAGAGTGGTGGATCCTCGCTCTTGGGCTGCAGTCATCGTTCAGAATTATCAGGCTCTCTTTACCAAATTAAGACTCGTCCAGCAACGGAAAAATCAACAAAGAATGGACTAAAGATACATGTCACTAAAAGGTTAAATGAATGTGCCTTCTAGAAAAAGGTTAAATTAATGTGTGCACCATAACTGATGAACCTGGGTTTCTCTCTATGTAGCCTGATATCACCTTGACACACGTTATGGTAAAACTTCGTTTGAAATGATGCGGTAGAAGGCAACAGGCCAAAACTGAATTTCTCTTAATATCTTTTCAGATGAAAGTGGAGACACTAACATTTTCTTTAACCAGGTGGGTGCAGTGGGTTTTGTTAGAACCAGGACAGTCAAGTAGGTTAATCTAACATCATGCACAATTGATCTAAGGTAACCAACTCAGGCTAGCTAGTCGGTTTCAGGTAGAGATACAGACTAAGGTCCCATCACTTGTACTGTCAATACTTCCCATTAATGAAGCACAGAATAAAAATCAATTGTCCAAAAGTATAACAGTAAATAAAACATGTCAAAAGATGGACGTAAACATTGTCACACTTACCCTAATGCAGAAGAGATCCATTCCCTCATTGTACGGGCATTTAGCATTGTCTCGGCAGTAGTAAACGTCTTCGAGACTACCACAACTTCAAGCAAGAAAAGAAGATAGTATCAAGGATAAGTCTGATAAGTTTACATTTCTCTATTTGTAGGAAAATAACATCAATAAACATTAATTCACCTAGAGTTGTTTCAGGATTCAAGCCTGTTATATTTCTGGCTACATCAATTGGATCAACATTTGCAAGACTGCAACCACAAAGAAATGTAAATGTAGTTATTCTCACAATTCAGAAAGAGAGCAATTTATTTGCTCTAAACTAGAAATACGGGACCATTTAAAGCGGGACACAACATGTATGGCAATAGATGCATGGCAGTTAAAAGGTTACTATCGGCCAAATGAGTTTTGAACAAAACTACTTGCTCAAAACCAGAATTGGTTTAAATAATTCCTTCACACTTACAATCGCAACTGGCGCCCTCTTGCACACTCAATAGCCTCCGCTTCTGTAATATTTCAAGTTTAAAATTTTAACATTTGGCTAGTTAAAAACTAGACAGCAAAGAAAGCAAAACAAATGAATAGAATTTTTTTGGATGAGGGGGTCGTATACATACCTGCTTGAAGAGCTGTGTGTACGAACAAAGGGCCTAAGAAACTGCCACCTATACCAATAGCTACAACATCTTTCAATGTTTTTCC
Source organism: Solanum dulcamara (assembly GCF_947179165.1). Classification (NCBI taxonomy): domain Eukaryota; kingdom Viridiplantae; phylum Streptophyta; class Magnoliopsida; order Solanales; family Solanaceae; genus Solanum; species Solanum dulcamara. The sequence goes on along the minus strand of NC_077246.1, from coordinate 8,847,199 downwards.
AGTGGCTCCAACCTATCAAGAATTGCCTCTTGATTAGAAACTTAGCAGTATTGCTTAAATGAATCTCTTTGATAATAGATATTACCCAGGCACCACTGCGAACCCTCTCAGAGAAGTCTCGGATCTTATCAAGAACATGCCAAACCTCAGGGACAACATTCTTCCCGTCACTATTTATGACTGCATCCCTTGGAGCACGCAATGCAACATGAAGAACGGATCTGTTTTCTGTGCTGTTTATCTACAAGAAAGATTAAATATTGCAAACCACTCACTAGTTGACCGAATAAACATAATAACTAAAAAATATCAAAATACTGTAAGAACTAGTAACTTCTCCATAGGTAAGTGAGCATTCGAGTTGTTAATATCAGATTAACTAACGATCCTTTGTCAGTGTCCCTCCCCCTCCCCCCAAGTCATTAGAGCACACTGATATTGACGGTCAATATTTGAATTACCAAAATTCCTACTATTTGAAGGAGAAAATTTTTTTGTAGACAGGACACGTAAATGTAGACAATACGTAAATCCTTTATACAGCTTAGTAACATAGAAGAAATGCAAATTTTATAATACTAATACAAAGTGCTTAATCAGTTTTCTGATAAAATTTTTGGCTTCTCATAGGATGACCAAATGTAAAAGACAAAACTGCCTTTGTGAGTTAGAAGATATCCTAGTTCCTTGATTATATTTAAGATGTTGATTATTCACTTGGCCTACAAGACAAATTATTGTAGTTCCTCAATTACATTTAAGCTGTTGATGATTCCATTTGGCATACAAGAAAAAATAAACATACTACATTCACAATTTCAAGTTCAATACAGTCGATGATAATAAAATGCACAATTAAATTAAATTAAAGGGTAAACATGGAACAGAAAATAACATGTATTGAAGAACAAAGTTATCTTATCCTAATGCAACTATCTAAGACTATTTTTCACCATAAGTAACCTTCTTACATGCTCTCCATTGAACATCCGATTAATCTTCTCCTTGACACGTGCTGCCTGCATCATCACAAAACACAAAGAATGCGAGGTTATATAACTTTCTAAGCACCTGAAAGAGATTAGTATAAGGAAACAAACAAACCTCAGCTAAATTGAAGAGCTTATTCAACGTATCAAGGTTAGCTCGTTGTCTCGAGTAATCCAACAGAATTCCATCAAACTCCCTATACATTGATTAAAAAAATTAAAATGTTTCGGAAAGATCTTGGATTAACTAGCACATAATTAAAGCAAATAAGTATATCATACACCATCATTGACTGGCATCGATTAGTGTCATTCATCAAATCACGCAAATGAGTCTTGTTAATATCATCAACATGAGCCTGAGATAACACAGAAATTTCACATTTAATTACAACATAGGAGTAATTAATTCATATTCATATGGGTTAATTCTGAAATTGCTTACTTGTAAATCCTTCCAGGGCTCAGAATCGCAAATTAAAGTAGACGAAGCCATCTCTGAATAATTTTTTTTTACTTTCAACACGATCGATCAGGGGAATGAAGAATGTGAATAGGAGCTAAGTTCAAGAGATAGATGTAGTGATCGGCGCCACTCAGTGCCTTTAGGCAAAACCCAAAAAAAAAAAAAAAAGAGAGTAAGGGCTTCAAAATTATTATATAAAAATATAAATAATTGCACATATTTTTGAATTTTTACTATTTGCTAAAAAAATACAATTAATATAATTATAATTAAAAATAGTAAGACAATTAAATTTAGAGAATCTTTGAACATGACTAAGTACTAAGGTTTCTTAGTACCTTAATTCACATCAAATACACTTCAAATAGTTAAGAATTGATCCTAACACATATATATAATTAAAATTATTAGGTTCGGGCTTACACGCAGATGAAAAATGACTTAAGTCTTAGCGTAGAAATTCTTGGGTATTACAACATCAACCCCTTGAGATCATTTGTCCTCGAATGATGGCCAAGTTAGGAAATTGCACAAGGCACGAGTACAAAGTAGAAACGAAAATTTCTCATAATTTCTAGGAAGATAATTATGGGCATAATATAAGAGTAGGATTACTATGCATTAAGAGATACGACTTGTAGCCTTTAAGCTTGCCAACTCTTCTCAGCAACGCTCTTCTTCTTGAATATTACACTTCATTAGCTGAACTTATAGCTCCCACTAAAGCCTACTTATAGCTCCCACTAAAGCCTAAGTCTAGTTGCATATTCTTATTGTGTTCAAGCCTAACTTTAAATCACAAGGTGCTACCCATAAGATGACCATGCTACTATGAATTACAAATTCATGTTCTATACCTCTGTAGGGACTTTCCTTTAGAGGATGCTACTTCTCTTACTACTCTAATAGCTTGTTCGGATTAACTTATTTTAAGTTGCTTATAAGCTAATGCAAACAGATCCAATTATTTTTGGGGCTTATTTTAAGCATAAAGTGGCTTTAAATTGGCCATCTAAACACTCAAAAAATCCGAAAACAACTTATAAGCTACTTATAAGCTATTTCAAACAGGCTCTAATACACTTACTTGAAACTCATAATAAGAAGTCATCAATAGCCTAATGTAATCATTCACATAAAGACAACCACACATTCAAGCCTATTATTCTAATCACTTTATGGCTTTTTTGAAGTCAACCTCAGTTAAGAATTTTTATGTCTACCTTAGCATCTATACATCCACAATTTCATTGACTTCTACTAAAAGGCACACCAATATACTCTTATCTATCTATTGTACATAACAAAATCCCATCTTGCTCTTCCTCCACATCTATAACCTTAAATGGAATGAGTACACCACAACTATCACAATAGGAACACCCACTCTCTCCCATATGCCATAACTCAACTACTACTATCAGCATCACCATCAAGACTGAAAGAAAAAGATTACTGGAAAGACGAGTAAAAGACCATAAGCACAATTCATTTAAGAAATCTGATTAGAAAACATACATGACGTAATATGATTCATATCATGAGGCTGATATTCGAAACTTTATGGAGTAAGATTAAAATTAATGGGCTAAAGTCTTTATCTCTTATTCTGAGAACTAAGCATAGATGTTAATTTGTTTGAAGTATATGAGCATAGGTCGTGGACATAATACTGATATGTGAGACATCAATAGGGTGTTATAACAATTAAAATTTGAGGAATGCGCTAGAAAAGGAATGGACTGATATACCACCAGAACTTTTTCTGAACACATCACTATCTGACTCTCATCACTTAACTTGGTCCTCAATTTATCATCTCCCTTTTAAGTTTGAAGCCAACACTCTAAGGCTATGGACCTATTCCACATTCTCTAAACTGGTTTATATTTACTTTACTCTAATACTTGAAAAATGTTAATCTCATGTCTACTAAACTCTTTAAGTGCAGGTATTAAGATTCCTTCTAAAGCTTCTCTTTGAGATGTTTCTCTTAACTTTATCCTGCTTTTATAGAAGTCTTTCTATAATTGTTACCCGCATTATCTTATAAAGCTGCTTTTTCTAATTCTTAATACTATGACTTCTTCTTCTTAGCCTGCTAATACCATCCTTCTAAGTTCATATCTGCCTAATTGAAGGACACTTGAACTATATTTAAGAGGCTCATCATTATCTATATATGATCCCTTCGACCAAACTCTTAAGGATAATAAAGAAAACTTACATCAGCCTACCCCATATTGACAACTCAAATATACTATCTAGGTACACATAGAAAATCATAATCTTAATTAGAGTCTCATATGATTATATACGATTATGGGTACACCTCTTAATGCTCTTATTTATCTAATAACTTATCCACACTTCATTGCTCTCATCTCGGGGTCACAATACCGCACTTGTACCATTCACATTTTTGTAACACCCCAAAAAAAATTAAGCTAAGACCGAGCCATCCTTCATATGTTTATGGGGTTGTACCTGATGATTCATAATTGTGTGGAGGTTAATTATTTAGTGTGATGATAGATTTGGAGATGAATTAAGGTTATAAGGATCCTCTAGCACAAATTCAAGTTGAAAACTTCCTTACCGATTGAGTTTCGGTAAAAAGATTTTACTTGAATAAACTTCAAACGATCATATCTACTAGAATATAAAGAATTAGGTGGCCCATGACCTATCAAAATAAAGGTCTTTGAATCCTCTTTTCAACGCCATCAAGTTTGCCTCATTCGGAGTTTGGCTGCCAGATCATAAATAGTTATGATTCAACTCTACGACTAGTAGATGTCACGATCCAACTCCGTAGGCCGTGACTCATGCCCGAGTTGGACACCCATATGTACCCTTAGCCCAAATTAGCATATTAACAGAATAAACAAATATAGATATCAAACGAGTTCGCAAGATCAAATAAGAACATACGTAGTATAGGGACGCCACTACAGTCGTCACAGAATACAAAATCCCAAACCATATACAGAACCCACAATAAATATCTACAGACCTCTACAGAATGATAATCTAGTCATAGGACGAGACAGGGCCCCGTCGTACCCCTGACCAACATATCCAGATATACAGAAGAAAAATCAGTACCAAAATATAAGCTCCGGACAAAGGAGCACTGTCAACAACACGGCGAATGTCCTAAGCAGGCGGATCAGCAAATCAAACATCTATACCTGCGGGCATGTAACGCAGCCCCCAAAGAAAGAGAGTCAGTACGGAAAATGTACCGAATATGTAAAGCATGAACGGTAATAAATAAAACCATAATTTGAATAGTATGTGTAGAAAATGAACTAAATGCCCAGAATATCAAAATGCTTATCATAATCACAAATCATACATGCAATATCCAGCCTCTATTTTATGGGACTCGGTGAACAAAATGTGGTCGCCACCCCGTCTCTGACGCCACAGCACAACATAACTCTAAAGTAGGGAATACCTCTATAACAAATCATAACATATCAGATGACCATATCATATCACATCAAATCATATCATCAGACATCAGCATATGTGTACATGGCACAACATAACTCCACAAACCCATGTACAAGGTGTACCTACCCCTTCACATCGGGGCATGATGAACAATGCAGAGAAATACGCTTGATAACATGTCCTGGCCCATGCTCAGTGAAAGAGTGGTTACAGTATGCGCGAGTAGAGTAGTGAGAAACTAAATGCAATTTAAAATACAAAATATTTATACAGACTCAATAGCATAATTTCGATGATGAATCATATAAAAGAAATTGAATAATAATCATAGTGCAAGTCTTTCTAATGTCAAGATAGTTCTTCTAAAATCGTCTCCATATTTCAAAATATATTATGAGACCTAATGGAATAATTAAAATAATAGTCGTATAATATTTGGAAGAGTAGCAAGGAGTTTCCTTTAAATTCTACCTAACATAAGTCAAACGGAATAACAAAGAAAAATTCAGGAATAGTGGGCCCGCCTCGGACAAATGAGGTGGCGTATACAAATTATGTGTGTTAAACTTCATAACATTACCTATAGGAGTTTCAAGGTAGTCGGGTTCCATTTGTGCGAATTCTAGAAGTTTAGACAATTTTTTCCAAATTATTCATAAATATTTAATTCAATTCTACTGAATAGAAAAGGGGCAAATCTAGGTGTCGATTCCTAAGAGTAGAGTCATCCCCGAGGTTTGTATCCAAACCTATTACCCCCAAGACATGCCAAAAGAAGAAAAGATAAAGCTTTACATACCTTATTGGCCTTTTACGCTTGTCCAAATTCACTTTCCGTTTCCTCCAAAATCTACAATTGGTCACATTTACCAATTACTATTTATAAGACTTTAAGAATTCAATTCTAACCAATACTTGTCTATAAAAATTTTGGCAGCATCTCCCCTATATATACAACAACCCCGAAATTTCAACTCGGCCACAATGTCAACAACCATGCCAACAACAACACCAATAACCTCAACAATCAATTTAAAACGCACCATAACAGAAATTGATTTTTTTTTCAAATAGTGCAACAACTTCCAACCTAACTTTGCACTTTCAAGTCAATATCCATATTTTATGTTTATACATATCATTCTAAGATCATTCAAATATAGGCCAAGAATATTCTAATTTAATCTATACAATACTTATCAATTCCATATTTTACCCAAAAGCTCTATATATGCAACAAAGCTATTATAATACACTATCTACTTTCAAATTCATAGTCAACAACAATAATTCATAATCTAACAACTTTATTTCCATAATATTATAAAATCATACTATAAGGACACAATCCCTATAATCCATTTCAATACCAACTTAAACCATTTAAACTTTATTTATATTCCAAGAATCACAACAACAATTAACAACTATACAAACTTAATTCTTTCCATCTCATCACCTTAACCCATATTTCCAACTTCAATTAAATTCATTCAACTTCCATTTCCAACATAAAATTTCACCATAACTACTACTCCCTAACTACTACCAAAATACTACATAAAAATTTAATAAATCTTGCCCATACAAGAACATGTATACACGGCACTATACTACTATGCAAACTTCCATATTTCCATAAATTCTACACATTTCTACATACTACAACATATACAAACCTTCATAACATACTAAAACGGAATTAATCCTTACATTTTCCTCACAACTCCTTCACTTGATCAAGGTGTAGAATTGATAGAACAAGCACCCTATCTTCCAAAATAACTATACCACGTTGTAGAGGACCCATGAATTAGTGGAAATACTAGAAAAAAATAATTTTTGGGATGAAATTTCAAGGAGTAATATTTCCCTTACCTTGGCCGATTTTCTCCCTTGTTTTTCCTTAGTTTTTTTCCTCTTCTATCTTGTTTCAAATTCTTGAAAGTTCTAGGAACTAGATGATATAAAGGCCCTTCATGAGAAATTCCAATTTTACCCTTAAACTTTTCTATTATTTTCACGTCCCAATTTAGTCATAAGAAGTTTGTATCCAACAAGATCAAACATAACCTTGCCCTTGACTTGTTACCATTGTCCCCAACATGTCCTAATGTGCAAAATATGGGTTATAACAATAGAGTTTTCTATGAGTCGTAGAGTCCTTTGACACTTCATCAAATTTTAGTCTACAAGGTCCTTTCTACGACCAGTAGAAGTTCTTACAACCCATAATAACTAATCATAGACTTTAGTGTCACATTCTAGTAGCTATTGAAGTGTGCACAAAGTTCCTATGAATGGGTCTTACAACCCGTAGAAAAGGGGTCCGTAGACCCCAAGCCCAACCTCCATAAAATTCTATGAGTGCTTTCTATGATTAGTAGAAAAGTTTACGACCCGTAAAATCTACCTTGAACCAGTGAGGTCCAATTTTGGTCCATGGTTTCTACGATTGGTCTTCTACGATCGGTAGAAGGATTCATGGATGGCCAAAAGTCAGTCTTAGTGAGGGGTACTCTAGTATTTTTCTACCTTTTCCAAACTGAACCCAAGTCGTTTTGAGACTAAAATCTATCCCTTATCAATACCCAATGTGCCATTCCTCACATTATTACTTAGAATATTTTGAGAGCAAGGATTGGGGAGAAAAGAGAAGCTAGGGTTCAAGAGTTTCAAGCTAGAGTTTCAAGTTTCGTTTTGATAATCTTTGTTCCAGGTATGTAAGGCTATCAGAACGTTGGACTAAGTTCATACTCGTGTACTACATTTTCATACAGTCAAGTTAAGCTTTGAGTTTTATGTTTCAATTCCTATAAAGTGAATTCTTGAGTATCTATATTATTCCTCATTGAATTTTAGTATGTATATTTGATTATACTTTGATGAGTTAAGTCCTTGAGATTAGGGAATCATGCTTATATTCACATGAACCCTAGTTGAGTTTTACATTGAATATTTTATGCATTATTTTAAATTAAAGAATGATTATTTATTTACATCATTTAACTAGTAAAGAGTTTGAGCATGAGTTAAGATAAGTTGAAGAAGTCTCTTTAATTATTATTTTGAGCATGATTTTGAGAAGTCTCTTAATTATTACTTTGAGCATGAGTATTTTGAGTATAAACGAGTTGAGCATTATTATATTAAAACATCTATTTTGAAATTGAGTTAAGAAGTTAAAATTATGTTTTAAATGGATTCATTGAGTTGAGATTTTATATAATTTAAAATAGAGAGATGAGCTAAGAAGAGTTAAGTTTTGAGCTAAGTCCAAAAAAGACTAAATGAGTTAATTAAGTAGTTTACTCACTTGATGTATATGAGCATAATAAAGTATTTTGAGAGTAGTATTGAGCACTGATTTGAGTAAGAGTAGAGGCAACTCAAACCCCATAAACTACATAACCAGCGTAGGATGGGGGATATGCCTCTCTAAGTCCTAAAATGATGGACTTTGATGAATTGTGGATCCAATGAGGTTGATCATCTCTTAACCTGACAAGGCATTGGACGGTTATGGTAATGGCAGTGCAAAGCATTGTATTATCACTAGCTCATAAGTGATAGTTGTCGGTTAGAGAAACTCCCCAAGAGAAAAATATTATACTTTTATATATTGAGTTGCATCTCTTATTGCATATCATTTAAAGCATTGTATTATTTTACTTCATGTTTTATTAAGCTGAGTCATTTCAGAGTGAGTCCCTTGAGTTGAGTTGCATGAGGTTAAGTATTATTGATTGTATTCATTTTCAGCTGTTTTACATACTCGTACATTTCATGTATTGAGTTGCATCTCTTATTGCATATCGTTTAAAGCATTGTATTATTTTACTTTATGTTTTATTAAGCTGAGTCATTTCAGAGTGAGTCCCTTGAGTTGAGTTGCATGAGGTTGAGTATTGTTGATTGTATTCACTTCCAGTTGTTTTACATACTCGTACATTTCATGTACTGATATTATTTGGCCTGCATCATTTTATAATACAACACAGGTATTAGAGATCATCAACATACGTATCATTGAGAATCTACTTCTCTAGTTTTGATGAGACCTCTTTGCATTTGGAGGAGCTTCTTTCTTTCCGGTAATTCCTTTATTATTTAGTAGTTCTTTGAATAGTTGTGGACTTGTCTCAGCACCTTTTTATGAGTCAGTTAAAGGCTTCATAAATAGAGTAGAATTGAGTAAAAGGATTCTTTCAGAGTCTGTTTTTAAACCATAATTTGATTATTAAGTTTATGATGTTGAGCTATATTATACTTTGAATATTTTTAATCTATTATTTATTTATTGATGATGATGTTTCTAAATGCCCACTTGAGTTAATTATCTATTGAGTCGAGTCTTCCACTGAGGATTGAAAGAGTGATCAGACCAAGTGGTTTGTTTGGTGCTAGCGATGGTCTCCTAGTGTCTGTCACGCCTAGGATATCCTCTTGGGGCGTGACAAACTTTGTATCAGAGTACAAAGTTCAAGAGTCGTAGGGTGTCTATAAAGTCATGTCTAGTAAGTCTTGCATATGGGTGTGTCGTGCACCACACTTATAATCAGGAGGCTATAGGACATTAGGAATTGTTTTCCATCTTCTATATTCTAAGTTCGTGCGATAGAGTTTATCTTTATAAAAGTTTCCTTCTAATTCGTGCATTGCTCAAATCCGTCCAATTACCCCTCATACTCAAGGCGGTTGGAACAGTAAAGCTCAGATTTTTATTGATGAGTTACTTTCAGATAAAATATTCAGAGAGTAAAGAGATGACACCAGGATCGAGAGGAGCCGATTAGTGTGCCTAAGTCTATTGATTCAAAAGAATGCACTCGTATTCACTTGAATTGCGGATTGAGCCAAAGTAAGATGTACTCCCAGACTCTCTTCCTTAAACCTTGGTTCATATGTTATCTCTAAGAGAGAAGTTATGTCCCAAATTGCTTAGTGTTACCATCCAAGAGAATGTGATTTGAGGTATTGTAAGCTATAATTGATAGAATTATTCTAGAGCTAGAAAGATGGAGTTATAGGAGTATAAACCAAATAGTGAGAAGGGTGGTTGGTTAAGGTATGTAACTAGAGTTATGTATCTCTAAGGTAGGTGATGGGGTCATAAGTGAAGTCCCTTTTGGTTTTGACTAAACAGTAGTAATTATCATCTAGCTTTTATGATAGGAGGTAGAAGAAGAGTTGTTAGCTAGGATAAGTTAGAGTACACTCGAACCAAGATAGGAGTTTTATGTTGAGGTTTCTTTGTGTTAGTAAAGACCTAGTATAGGTGTTGAACGAAAGGGAGGAGTATTCATGAGGTGTTAGATCTAAGCTACGCTTATGATTTTGAAGAGAGAGCCCCATGTTATTTAGAGAGATATGAATATAACTATGCAATGAGGTGTAATGAATGGGTAAATACTACTTAGGTTATGAAGGGAGATGAGGTGATAAATTATAATTAGACAAGTAGTGAGACGAGGATCGATTACTTGTCATGAGGTCTTATTTGGAGAGTGTTTCTTAATTTCACCTAGTAGTTGTAAGTTGGTATAGTATATGAGAAGTGTGTGATGTGCATATTAGTACTAGACCCTAAGCTTGAATTTGAGATGAGTGGTGTGAAGAAAGAGGGGATAGCATTATGAGTGTTATAGTGCTAGTTTTAAGATTTGATTTAGTAGGCTTGACATAGCGTATGCGAGAGATTAAGATATTAACTTGCGAGGAGTGTGTTGTCATGCCCCGACCTAGGGCCTAGTTGTAACACGACGATCGGGATGTGAGGGACCCCAACCATAAGCCATCTTAGCATACATTGCATACATAAGATAAAGAACAACAGAAATATGAGTGGAAGAAATCATTAAGTGGGAAATGAGACTAAGGGGAATCAACTCTATAAGCGTCCAATCTAGACTACACCAATGAATATCGTCTAAATATGACTCTAGTCTAATCTTTGACGGGGGATTAGGAAAATCTCCTAGCTCACCCTAACAATAGAAGAAAGTGTAAACAATAGTAACATGAATAAAAGTCTTGTCCTAGGAAGAATGAGGACTCACCAACTTCTTTGAAATCTAAATCAAATCTCTAGCCACGAGTGGGGTGATCATAAGTATCGTCCGTCCCTACATTATAAGACATTATAGGCAAAATATGTGTTAGTACGTTTGAATGTACTAAGTATGTGAGGTATGCATGAACAAGTAAAGAACGTAATCAATATGTCATAGGATACATGACCAATCATAATAAGAATGAGTATAGTTTAAAAGCAACTTAAAACATATGGAACTCATGGTCAATGCATATCATAAGAACTTCAACTTCCAACTCATAAATTGATATCTCATAGTTTTAACTTGAACTTGTATGGAATAGGACCATTAACCGAGCACTAAGACCATGCGATCTATTACATGAAATTCGATGACTCCTACATTGAAATAGGGGAGGCTACTGTGCCATGGCATACTCCAAAGATAACTCAACTTAACTCAATTGGGCTATATGGATCCACTAGTTAGGCCATGAAGTCAACCTACGTGGGTAACGTAGTTTTGGACTTTAGGTTGCTACTAGAATTCCCTTGGATAACCAACTGTGTTATTTGACCGAACCCCACCTAGAAGTCCTCTCGGTGCTTAGTCAATATTTCAATGAAAACTCATCAAAACATAATCATAACATAGTAGGAAAAGATAGTAACTACCTATCAATTCATCTTTAAAATAAATTATGAATAGCTCATCTACTTGGTGATTTATAAAAATCCATAACTTTGGAGAGAATTGTCCTTATCACCATCTTTAAAACATCTTTTTATCTTAACTCTTATCATCATCATAACTTTAATTTTAGAATCATAAATCTCAACTTTAACTCATATAAAATTTTTATTGAAAATCATTTAACTCATGATCAACTCATAAACTCATCTTAACTTCATAATCATAACTTGAAAATATAACTTTATGCATGGGCATCTATAATTCAACTTGAAATCATGCAATTCATATGAGAACATGTATATAAAGATCATTGATAACATTTAAAAATGAAATCAAATCAGCCCAATGCAATTCATCAAGACTAGGGTTGATAATCAATTGTAAATTGAATGAAAACTTGAAAAATCTTTAGGACTTCATGGGTGAAAAGAGCCCATTAATCAATCGCCACATACCTTGCTTAAATCCACTAAGGATTGAAGAGGAACCTTGAAGAAATCTGAAAACCCTAGCTTTAGCTTGAAGGAGAAACCTTGAGAGATTTTATTCTTGTCTTAGGAATTTTGAGAGAATGAATTGAATAAGAAGGGATTTTGAAGAATTGAATATTTATAGACTTTGCACTTGGCCATAAAAGTGTTTGGTCTCATTAAATTAAACTTTAGAAAAGACACAATTGCCACTCATTAAATCTGGAAATTTAGACGTATGAACCAACTCTTACGGGTCGTCGAAGGGATTAAGAGTAGTCTAAATGACTTTTCCTGCAGGTCTGAAAAAAGTACCAAAAATCGATTCTCTAAAGTTTTGGAACAACTCTAGTTTACGACTTGTCATAAAGGAAATGAGCCATTCTTTGGGCTCGTCTTACAGGTTCCAAAAATTTGCAAATTGGAAGGTCTCTGAAGTTTTGTCATGAGTCGTTGTTACGGCCTGTAATATCTTCTATGACCCGTCCTGACAAGCCGTAGACTTGGACTTAAGGGATCTTTGAACAAGGCCTCTAAGGTCATCCTACGGAAACTTTCTACGAGTCGTCTACTGGAGAACGGACCATAATAGTGAGTCGTAGGACCTCCCTTTAAGGTTGGTCTTAACTAACCATAACTACTCCCTCCATGACTCATTTCTATGGGTAATGTAAACTTGCACGACTCGTAGAGACAGTCGTGAACTTAGGTTCAATTCAAGATTTGAGAATTTTTCTTCTTGGTTCCAACCTTTCGACTTACGTGGTCTTACATGTGTGTTACAAATGGGGGGCATATGAATCTTAGATTTAAATAGTGAATTAAGGCTAAGTCATTTGGTAAGAAGAGGCTTAAGATGTGTATTCGAAGTAGTATAAAGTTGTATGAGGCTCTAATTTTATGAGTTGCTTTGGATGACTAGTTAGGATCCTTTAGCTGCTAAAGTGGATAAGGCTGGATGTGAGTTTTTCTTTTTATTTAGTATCCATAATAATTGGGTCTAATGGAGTTGTATATAGATAATAATGAGTCACCTGTTATAGTTCCACATTTCCTTCAACTATGTTAAGAATATGTGAACCTAGAAGATGAGTGTTAGTAGGCTAAAGAAAAGAGGTTAAATCATAAGAGTTAGAGAAACTGGATGTGTATGCCAATAAGAGCAACAAGTATAGAAAGATGCCTAAAAAAATGAAGTTAAGGAAAGTATCTTAGAATGATGCCCAGTAGTAGTTTGGTATCTTCAGGTATAGTATAACCGGAGAGTTTAAGTGTTCTTGTGAATAGTGATACTATGCCATGTGGAGCAGTGTACTTATAGATAAGTGTAGAGAATCAATCTGCAGGCTCAGAGTAGTAACCTTCGAGTTAAAGGAGAGGTGATGAGGTAATTAACCAAAGTCGGTCTTGAGTTTTAAGAAGTGATGAGTTGACAAAGATGAGACATCACTGTGTTTCCATCTCTTACATTCCTTATACTACAATCGCGGTGATACCCTACACCTGTACTGTGTATGAGATCCATACTCGTGGCCCAAACTCATGTACTTTATGTTGATTCATGTTCATGCTCAGTTCCTAAAATGAGAAGTGGTAACTTCCTTCAGCAATCTCAATCTTATTCCTTGAATTTATGAAATTCCAGCCATATGTTATATGGGACATGATATATGCTTTCATGTTTTGGAGTATGATCATTTTCATAAACCCATGATAGGCCTTAAAAGGCTAGTGAGATCATGTTATGTTATGAATGTTCTCAGATCATATTTCTTGAATAAATCGTGCTTATAATCTGTCGCTCTAAGCCCTTCCAGTGATCTTTTCTTTTCAATCTTGATAGCGATGTTGATGATAGTAGATGAGTGGTGGCAGATAGGGGAGAGTGGGTGTTCCTTATTGTGATAGTTGTGGTGTGCCTATTGCATTTAATATTATAGACATGGAGAAAGAGCGAGATTGGATCTTGTTGTGTGAAATAAATAGGTAAGAGTATTTTAGTGTACCTCTTGGTAGAAGTTAATGCAATTGTCGGTGTAGAGATGCTAAGATTGGAATGAGAATTCTTAAGAGATGTTGACTTCAAAGAATCCATAAAGTGGTTAGGATGATAGGTTTTCATGTGTGGTGGTCATTATGTGAGTGATTGCAGTAGGCTATTGATGATTTCTTGTTGAGGGTTTCAAGTAAGTATATTGGGATGGTTATAGAACTAGGCTTGAATGTGGTATTGATGGCATGTGGATGAATGCATGATGCATTAGGTGCTTCTTGATTTAGACTCGAGGTTGGTTGAATATAATGGAAAGGATTTGTACTATTGAGATAAGGTTCTCTATAGAGGTATAGAGCATGAAGCTTGTGGTTTAGATTAGCATAATTATATTATGTGTAATACCCTGTGACTTAGCATTAGGATTGAACATAATAAGAGCATGCAGTTAGACTTGGAGTCTAGGCCTTGGTGAAGGTAGTCATATGTATCCTTGTGCGAGTTATGAGTTGCAGTCGAGAAAAAGTTATATGTAGAAAGAAAAGTATTTAAGCTCGAAATCTATCGGTTATGTTGCTTAATTCATAGTGGTCATACTCTTATATCAGGCTCATAAGCCTCTTTCCCGAAGTTATGAGAAATTTCGATGAAAACGTTAGAGATTATAGCCCTCCTCTCATTTTTGCTTCAGTGTCGATATTGAAGGTAATGTTCCTATTCCTATCTCTGAGATAGTACCTTCTTGAGTTTGAGTAATTAAGTGAGTTATCCAGGAGCTTGAATCTTTTAGTTCTTGCATTGAATTCTTACCTTCCAATGATGATATTGATGGTAATATTCATTTTTCCTATTTTAGAGTTTATGTTCATTCCGAGTTTAAGTATATGATGAGTACTCTTGAGTTCGAGTAATGATGGATTGATTGTTTGAGTATCTGAGTTTTGTATTTGTGTTCGTGCCTTGTGCAATTTCCTTGCTTGGTCATCATTCGAGGACAAATGATCCCAAGGGGGAGATATTGTAACACCCCCCAAAAAAGCTTAGACCGAGCCATTATTCATATGTGGCCCATGACCTATCAAATTAAATTTCTTTGAATCATCTTTCTAACGCCACCAATTTGCCTCATTCGGTGTTTGGAGTGAAAAGTTATGGTAATAATGTTTTTACTCTGAACTCCAAATGAGGCAAATTTGGCGGCGTTGGAAAGAGGACTCATAGACCTTTAATTTGATAGGTCATAGTCCACCTAATTCGTTATGCTAAGAGATATGATTGTTTGAAGTTGAATCTTACATTTTCTTATGCAAAAACTTAATCGGTAGAGGATCTTTGAACTCGATTAAGTACTAGAGGTTCCTTATGATCTTAATTCACATCAAATACACTTCAAATACTTAGGAATTGATCCTAACAAACACATACAGATATATATAATTAAAATTATCGGGTTTGGACCTACACGTATATGAAGAATGGCTCGGGTCCTAGCTTAGAAATTTCCAGGATGTTACAAAAAATATTTCAAAAATGTTATATTGTAATTAAGAAAAAAGAAAAATTATTTATTAAATTATAATCAATTACCATGTACTTTTCAAAAGTTATGAGAATAAATATATTTAAAAAATTATTTAATAAATGTAAGCCTTATTTTCTAAATTTTGGCTTTAGGCCATCCATTCTCAACAAACAACATCACAATCTACCAGCCAACATCTAATAACAGCAACAAGAAGCTATCAACATCTCACAAAAGCGACAATCTCTTGAGGTAATATAACAAAGCGTATTTCACATCATTTCAATCGACAATCTCTGTACGTGACTCCTAAAAGAAGTCAAACAACGCTTAGTCCCTCAAACACTTTAACCCCATCAATATACAACAATAATAACCCATCTCAATGAGACAAAGGGGTTGTCCAGATCCTCGACATCTAAAACACCGCTCCGTGGTATGAAAATTTATATTAAAAAAATACTAAAACACAGAATTATGAAGGAGGATCATATGAGGAAGTTTACCTTGAAAACAATCTTTGACATACCAAGATAAACAAGTTGTTAGAAGGACCCAACACCACTACTAAGTTGGAACTTCACCAAATCACAACTACAATGTGTTTTCCAATGATATCAACGATATCCGAACTTGAAATAAAGTAACAATAAAAGAGAAAAGGGTGAATCATACCTTAGGAGTCCTAGGGTTGCCACCTCTAAATGCTCTCAAGAATCATAACATTCAATATTTGAATAACAAATAACGTTAAAATGTGACTTATACATTTTTTGTCCCAACTCGAGTTTGTTGACACGATGTAGTTTGTACAGTCTGCGATAAAATGCCAATAACGCCTTACTCCAATGTTAGATTGATGAACGATTTGATATTATGAAAACTAGAATCAAAGACCTTTAACTTGATATATAATAGTCCCTCTAACTCATTATAGATTGGGAGATATACTAATCCAAGTCCGCGCATCAATAAGATTACATAAAAAAAATCTATAATAAACTCATTAATTAGAATTTTGTCTCAAAGCTCTATTTACCTCTAATTTTAGCCTAAAAATTTTAAGTGACTTCACAATCATATTTCGTGGTATAATCACCTATTTAAAATTATTCTTCTGACTTCTCATCGATGAAAAAAAAAATATGATTATTCAACTAGTCAATCATAAATTTATTGTTTAAATAGTAAGAAATTATAGAATGTTACAAGAATACCAAGACATCGGATACATAGAATCAAGTTTCTTATCAAAGGTCATACGTTGAAGTTCTAGTAGGAGCAAGATGTCTAGATTGTCCTTTGCTTTTATAGTTGAAGTTGTAACATGTTTATTATAGGGTTGTAGTAATTCATAGTTTTATTGGAATGTTATTGTTGTGAGGTTTGTAACAATAAGAGAGTTTATCTTTATAACACTCCAAAAACTTCTAAGGTAAGATTCGAATCATTCTCCGTATGCGTATAGGTCCGAATCTGATGATTTCTAATTGTATATATGATTTAAGATTAATTTTTAAGTGTGTAAAGTGTATTGGATGTGAATTAGAGTGATAAGAAACCTCTAGCACTAAGTCGAGTTCAAAGCTTTCCTACAGATTAAATTTTTCCACGAGATCATACAAGGGTCAATTTCAAATGACCATGTCTCTTAAAATATGAAGGGTTAGGTGACTCATGACCTAACAAATCAAAGATCTATGAGTCTTATTTTTAAGTGGGCGTCACCCTTAGGCAATAATCTCAAAGTTTAGTAATTATACGGTGATTTGAGTGTTGGCCCGTCACTCAAACAATGATCCGTCACTTCGACGATGGTGTGATGAGAAATTTTACCAATTTTGCTTTATATAAGAATATTTTTATCCTAAAATTTTTGGGAAGTTATCTAAATGACCTTAAAATATTTTAGGAGGGTTAGACAATCAGTTTTCATCATTAAAACCGTCTCATTCTTTTTTTAATTTTCAACGCTTAAGAGTTCTCAAGAAACACCAAGTTAGGATTTCTCTTTCAAGGTTCTTCATCAAGGTGAGTCATTATCCAAGGATTTCAAGTTTTCAAATATAAATTCCATCATCTAATCATGAATTTTTAATAGAAATCTTAACCCTTAGCCATAAATTTTCAAGAAGCGAATTCAAGAATCTCAAGAAAAGATTTCTTGATCGTTTTTCATCAAGTTAGGGATATTCATTAAGATTTGTGGAGCGCATAAGGTATGTAAGGCTATTATAGTGAGGAACATAGTTCTTCCTTATATCCTACGTCTACAATTTTGATTAGTACGATAAAAGTTAGGGATTCTACCCAAAAGTCCATGAATTCAACTTCTTTCTAATTCAAACTTTCTATTATTAAATTCTACTATTGAAACTATTGTATTTCATGTTCATTGATGATCTTTGTTTGATGGTTCATGTTTATTCTATCACATGGGTCCTTTGTAGCCAAAGTTATTTGAGAACCTTGTCATAGTGTTTCAAATGCGTAGTTTTCATGAAGGAAGTAAGTTCAAGATTTTCAAAAAGTATTTCAAAAAAATATTCGTATTTTAAACTTCAAGTGCATTATTTCAAGAAAGTATATTTTTATGGAAATTTCTTTCTACCTATTTTAAAGAATATGTTTTAAAGAAAGTGTAGTTACTTGAAAGATTCATTACGAAACTTACAATTTTTCATCACATAGGTATGATTCTGAAAGAGAATTGCCTTTTATCATGAAAATTTAGAACATCGGTATGTTTTAAACAGTTGTGAGCTTGTCTCACCAGCTGAACAATTTTACAAATTTGAGCAAGGAATCAGAATATGATCTCAAACTTGGATGTCACGGGGCTTTCTCACAACTTTGTTCCTTGCATTTTTTCCATCTTTAGCAGTTCCATATAATCGGTTTCATTCCAACAGTCGAGATGGTTTCTGTAACATTTATCATTATATATTATGAGCATATATGAATTATTTTGGATGGATTATTTAGCAAGAAGATGCGAGTTTAGAAAATTCAAGTCCCATAACTACATGTCACCGTAGTATTTGAATATGCCGATGTATAGACGGTCAACTTCTTTATCCCTTTTAGGCTTAGTTAGTGGATCCACATCAGATAGATAGGTTTTATATCCTGGCAAGGTATAAGGAAGTCCTGTTAACTGGTTAGTTGTTGGACATCATGAACTCATGAACAAATATAATTATTTATGTAGTCATAGATATGATAATTTTTCAAATTGACAGTTTTAGATATGTTTTCAGTTCAAGCCATGAAAATAGTTTCTATATCACTAGATGATAAAAATGTTTTTAAATAATGACTTGCATATTATTTTATGTTTTTCTCTTCTAAATTTCATATATTCAAATATCGTATTCAGTTAATCAGCTTTAGAACATGTCTCAACTTTTCAATTGAAATCTTATTTTATACTACTCAATTGTCTTTATTTCCATCTCTATCTTTAGAGTTATTCATTCAGCTTAGTATGTTCAGTTAGCTTGTTATTTCATTAAACTATTTATATATATATATATATATATACCTTACATTTCATGTACTAATGTCATTCGACGCTGCATCTTTTAATGACGTAGACTCAAATATACAATTCGGACAACAAACACATCATTAGGATCACTTTCATCCGGCTTTGGTGAGACCTGCTTACTTTCAGAGGGCTTCAGTTTTTCTTGAGTATTAGCAGTAATTATGATACTAGCAGAGTATTCATCAGGTAGCTTGGGGTCTTGTCCCAATAACCTATCTCCAGTATGTTAGAAGTTTCATAGACGGGCTAGTTGAGGTATAGTTTTCTCCACTGTTTTACAAACACATATGCATATTATATAGATTTCAGATTTTTAAATATAAAGTTATTGAGTTTATTTTCTAAGTTATTATATGCTCATCTTTTAAAAGCTTCCACATATATAGTTGTTATAGCTTGTAGTATAGTAGTAAGCCAGGTCAAGGGTTCGCTTGGGACCAGTTATGGTTCTGAGTGTCAACCACATCTAGGGTGTAGACTCAGATCGTGACAAACTTCTTGAATAATTATTATAACAATTATAGTTAATTGTTGAGTTGAAATACTAGAGTTAGTCCCTTAGATTATAAAGTTGAAATCTAAAATCGTTCGTTGAAGTTAGTGAAGATTTGTTATTGAAATCCTACATATTGTAGGTCGCGGTTTTTACTCTTTTGAATAAAGAGGTTATATGCAGTAAAACGTGTGCTATTTTCTCTATCGCTTTTAGTTAGGAGTAAGAAATATGATTCACGAACTTGAGTAGTTGACACTAGTTTCTTTCAATATGAAACAAACAAATTAAAATGTTTCATGATATCTACTATTTCACGTTTTACAATAGGATGATTTAGACAATTATATTCACTATGGTATCAACGCAATTATGTTGGAGAAGATTACAGGAACAAAGAAAAAGAAGAGAAGAAGAAGGAGATGAAGAAGCTGAAGAACTCAGAAGAAAAGCAATGAGGAAAGAAGAAGAAGCTGAAGAGTTTAAAACTCTTCAGCCCTCACATTTTGGGGCATACACGTGGAGTCTCCCTCTCCACATAAATATATATATATATATATATATATATATATATATATATAATCTGCCACAAATACACTTAAATTTAAATATAGTTATGCTCATATAATTATGGGCAAGTAGAATAAAGTTTTGTACAAAATTAAAAATAGCCCATGTCTTCTTGTCTCTATTTTAGCTATTGTATACTTCTATATAAACTAATGTACATACTAAAGATGAAAACACACAAAAATTGTATCTCAGCCTCTTCCCCTCTTCAATTTTTACATGGTATCAGAGCATCTCTAAGCTCAATTCAGATCTGTATAAGACCCATCAACATCATCATCTTCAAAATTTGCATCATCATCATCTTCAAGATCCCTATTAAAACAAAATGCCTGAAACAACTCAAGTTAAGTCAGGAAGTGGGGAGAAAGGAACCATGTATGAAAGCAACCATCCTTACCATTTAAACAATTCAGACTCACCTAGTATGACTCTGGTCAACAATGTTTTCGATGGAAGAGGATATCCAGGTTGGAGGAGATCCATCCTTTTATCCCTATCAGCCAAGAAGAAACTTGGTTTCATCAATGGAACTTGCAAGGCTCCAGAACTGGAATCTGCAGATTTTGAACAATGGAGTTGTGTTAATGACATGATCATATGTTGGATATCAAATGCACTCTCTAAGGATATTGTAGATAGTGTGATGAGTTCCAAAACTGCTAAGGAACTTTGGGACAGTCTGGAGCAGAGGTTTGGCAAATCAAATGGTGCCAAAATCTACCACCTGCAAAAGGAATTAACGAGTCTAATACAAGGGAATAGTGACATTGCAGGTTACTTCACCAAACTTAAGAGATTATGGGATGAATTGGATGGGATAAATGTAATTGCTTGCTGCTCATGTAAATGCACTTGTGATGGAAAAGCAAAGTTAACAAAATCACTAGAAGATCAAAGGTTAATTCAATTCCTAATGGGACTAAATGATGTATATGCTCAGGCAAGGGGAAATATACTTATGATGAATCCCTTACCTGGAATGGATGTTGCATATTCATTACTTTTGCAGGATGAGAATCAAAGGGAAGTGTATGCAAACACAAACTACATCTCTGATTCTGGATCATTTCTGGCAGCAAGTCAAGCAAAACAACAGGACAACAAACTAATTGCTGAGTTTGCAGCATTCATGGCCAATGGACAGGGAAGAAATACACAGAGATTCAAACACCAAGCAATAAGAGGAACAAACACACACCAGAACCAGAGGTATACCAATCCAGGTCAGAACCAGAGACATGATAAGTCACAGAACAGGTTTAAGGGTAAGAAGAAATATGATCCAAACCTGTCATGCACCTATTGTGGGAAAACAGGGCATATACATGATGATTGCTACAGGCTGCATGGATTTCCTGCAGATTTTGAGTTCACCAACTCCAGAAACTATCAGCCTCAGATTAAAGCAAATGCAACCTTAACTCAGCAAGCAGATGAAGGCACTGGGAGGACAGATCCTGGAATCAGTGATAGAAATTTTAAGGAACAGTTTAGCAAACAGCAGATTGTAGAGATGATGCAAATGTACAAGCAGAGCAAATTGGCAGAAACAGGAATCAATGCAAATGCAGTGGCTGGTACCATTTTTAAATACTCAAATTCTGTACCCACTAACCTTAAGCAAAATACTTGGATAATTGATTCAGGAGCCTCAGAACACATGTGTTTTGATCCCAATTCCTTCTTATTTCTAAAACCTCTGCCTATGCCTTTGAACATTAATTTACCTAATTCTTTCAAGGTAAGTGTGACCCATATAGGGAGCATCTCCATTTTGCCAGGGCAGGTCATAACTGATGTACTGCTTGTGCTAGATTTTAAGTATAATCTACTTTCAATTCACAAGTTCTGTGTTCAGTTTCAGTGTGATGTCCTATTCACTGCTACTGGATGTTTCTTGCAGGACCTTTCAGTGAGGAGTCCTCAAGCTTTTGGTGAAGTTAGAGAAGGACTCTATTTATTGGATTCCAACACTGACAAGTCTAGAAATAGTCTCAATTCAAATGATGTATCTTCAGATCCCATCCCACAATCATTTTCAGTTTTTAATTCAGTACATGTTAATGCTACTCCTAGTGTGAAACTTTGGCATGTAAGGTTGGGACATCTTCCATTTTCAGCAATGAAACATTTAAGTTTTCTTCCATGTGAATCCACCTCTGATTTTGTTTGTGACATATGCCCTAGAGCTAGGCAAACTAGACAACCTTTTCCTACTAGCAACATAAAGTCCACACATATTTTTGATCTCATTCATATAGATACTTGGGGACCCTACAAGTGTAGTACTTACAATGGTTTCAAGTTCTTCCTCACCATAGTAGATGACTACAGTAGAGGGACATGGACATTCTTACTAAGCACCAAAAGAAATGCTTTCCCTGTACTGAAAAGCTTCTTATCCATGGTAGAAAGACAATTCAATGTCAGAGTTAAGACAATCAGATCTGACAATGCTTTAGAATTGGGGAAAGGGACACAGGAATCAGCATTTCTTGCTTCTCAAGGAATTTTACATCAGTTGTCCTGTGTTGCTACACCTCAACAAAATGGAACTGTTGAGAGAAAACATAGACACCTCTTAGAAATTGCAAGAGGATTGATGTTTCAGTCAAAATTGCCTATGACTTACTGGGGAGAGTCTGTTTTAACTACTACTCATATCATTAATAGACTACCATCTAGTGTTCTAAAGGGACAAACACCTTATGCAGTACTTCTTAGACAAGAACCTACCTATGCTCACTTGAGGAATTTTGGATGTTTGTGTTATGCCTCTACTCTTGGACAAGGGAGAAACAAGTTTGATGAAAGGGCTACTGCTTGTGTTTTACTAGGATACCCTTTATAGCAGAAGGGGTATAAACTGTTGTCTCTTGATACAAGGAAAGTGTTTGTATCCAGAGATGTCAGATTTCATGAGTCACATTTTCCTTTCAATTCATCTGATAGCTCCCACACACCTATTTTTTTGAACTACCCTTCTTCCTCAGATCATGATCCCTTTTACCCAGCTACACCCTCAGTACCACCACCTAATACTTCTACCTACAGACCCCAATCCGAATCCACACTTCCTCAGCAAACATCTCCACCTACATCACCAGATACTTCTGACCCTGCTCCTGTCACAGACCTACCAAGAAGATCTAGCAGGATGTCTCATGAACCTAGGTACCTAAAAGATTACATTTGCAATAGTGTAATATTCACTGATTCATGGACAACTTGTTTTGATCACTCTCATAAGCCAAAAGGATATGTTTTCTCCTCCCTATCCCTCCACAATCAGAAACTAATTCACTCCCTCTCTAATATCACTGAGCCTAGCTGCTACAACCAGGCCTCCCAACATCCAGCATGGAGAGAGGCCATGAACTCCGAACTTCAGGCCTTGGCAACCAATCACACCTGGGATGTTGTCCTGCTGCCTCAAGGAAAGAGAGTTTTACCTTGCAAATGGGTATACAAGATAAAACATCTCTCCAATGGGAGGATTGAACGACTAAAGGCCAGACTGGTCGTGAGGGGGGGATATACAAAGAGAAGGTATAGATTATGGAGAAACTTTTTCACCTGTTGTGAAGATGACCACTATCCGGTGCCTACTTACCATTGCAGCTAAAAAGAAGTGGTATGTTTCACAATTGGATGTCAACAATGCATTCTTGCATGGTGACCTCCAAGAAGAGGTTTTTATGAAGTTCCCAGCAGGACTGACACCTCCTAGCCCTAACCATGTCTGTCTCCTGAAGAAATCCTTATATGGTTTAAAGCAGGCTTCCCGGCAATGGTATGCTCGACTTGCAGGAGCTTTAGCTTTCAAAGGGTATTCCTCCTCTTTAAACGATTACTCCCTCTTTTTCAAGCACAACGGGACACTTACTTCTATCCTAGCAGTATATGTCGACGATATTCTCCTCACTGGAAATGATATGTATGAACTCGAAAATATCAAATGCTTTCTCAACACAGAATTCAGAGTTAAAAACCTAGGAGAAATTCACCATTTTCTTGGGATGGAAATTTTGAGAGAAGATCAAGGATTTATTGTAAATCAACGGCAGTTTACCATGGACCTTCTTCATGAATTCGATGTCTCTCATCTGCCTACAGTTCATTCTCCGCTGGATCCCTCCTTCAAGTTTCGAGCAGACGACAGCCCTCGCTTGGATAATCCCACTCTTTATCGTCACTTGGTTGGCAAGTTGAATTTTTTGACCAACACTCGCCCAGATCTATGTTTTGATGTTCTTGCTCTGAGTCAATACATGCAACGACCCTGTTTGTCTCATTTCTCGGCTGCCTTACGCGTTTTACGCTACCTGAACACAGATTCAGCTCAGGGCATCCTACTTTCTTCCGACCCCTCATTTTCTCTACTGGCTTTTTGCGATGCGGACTGGGCATCTTGTAAAGATTCACGAAAATCGGTCAGTGGCTTTTTTATTACCCTCGTAGGAGCCCCAATCTCTTGGAAATCGAAGAAACATATCTCGATCTCCTTGTCCTCCGCAGAAGCAGAATACAGGTCCATGCGTCGTGTTACTGCTGAACTTACTTGGTTAGTTCGACTTCTTGAAGACCTTTCTACTCCAATTTCTCTTCCGATTCCGCTACGCTCAGACAGTCAAGCAGCCATCCATATAGCTCGAAATCCGATCTTCCATGAGCGCACCAAACATGTTGAGCTAGATTGTCATTTTGTGCGCCAACAGTTTCAATCTGGTTTGATTACCCTCTCATTTGTTCCTTCCAAAGACCAACTCGCCGATCTCTTCACTAAGCCCCTTTCTGGGGTTTCTCATCAGGCGATCCTGCGCAAGTTGAAGGCACTGACACTCCCCTCCAACTTGAGGGGGGATGTTGGAGAAGATTACAGGAACAAAGAAAAAGAAGAGAAGAAGAAGGAGATGAAGAAGCTGAAGAACTCAGAAGAAAAGCAATGAGGAAAGAAGAAGAAGCTGAAGAGTTTAAAACTCTTCAGCCCTCACATTTTGGGGCATACACGTGGAGTCTCCCTCTCCACATAAATATATATATATATATATATATATATATATAATCTGCCACAAATACACTTAAATTTAAATATAGTTATGCCCATATAATTATGGGCAAGTAGAATAAAGTTTTGTACAAAATTAAAAATAGCCCATGTCTTCTTGTCTCCATTTTAGCTATTGTATACTTCTATATAAACTAATGTACATACTAAAGATGAAAACACACAAAAATTGTATCTCAGCCTCTTCCCCTCTTCAATTTTTACAAATTAGAGGATCTCATCTTGGATTCAGATTTCACCGCCAATTATCAACAAATACTTCGATGTGTTTGGTAATATATAATAATCAAGCTTGTATATAAGGGACATATATATACAAGATTTAAGATAATATTTCACCCCTCTTCGCTATCCATCAATAAAGTATTTCTAGATGCGTAACCCAAAAATAGTTAATTAGACATGACATGCATGTGAGAATACATGTAAAGATTAAAAGTTTTTGTTATAAATATGGCAACAAATATGCCAACATGTAGTACAAACATTTTCTCAAATCTTCACATGGTAATAATCAATTCTTCTCGTCTCTATATATAAGTGACTATTGAAGATTGAAGTTCATGCTTGAACAATTAATGAAATAGAAATATTGAGTGTTCAATTAAGTAATTATTCTATTTTCTAACTGTCCATGCACTTAACTCCCGTTATGCAGGGGGTCTGGAAAAGATTGACTCACAAAGATTAATTCTATAGGAAGTTACGTTCTTTTTACAGTTCGAATATGTAACCTCTTGCAAATCACATGGAAGCAATTTTACGGGTTATGCCGCCAATGCTCCCCTTCCAATTAAGTAATTACTACATAGTTATAAAGTATTTCGTTCCAAATGTCAGGAACTCCAGCTAGACACCAATGACTGCAGTCCATTCCACTTAGCCCATAAATTGAAGGATGTCCATCTTTACGCAATAGGCAAAGATTTGTGACATCAAGTAATGTCACTGGCTTCTCAATTGTGGACAATACTTTCTTCAACACTGTCAATGCTGGGGGCAAACCTCCTGGATATATCGAACCACTCATCGGTTGACTCTGCCCTAAGCAAGTTTTCACGCCTGGTTGATTCCAATTGGTACCACTGTTGGTTTCACCAACGAAAAAATTAGGGCGAAGAATGATCAAGTAGAAAGATATATAAATTAAATTCGAATTGTTAACCTAATATAATCATAGGTTGGTCATCTAACTTCCAACTTATTGCCATGTTTCCATCTCTTCTCGAGAAACTAATTCTATATATAAAAATGCCGATTTTTTTTTTGTAACCTAGTCCTAGAAATATGAGCCAGTTTCTATTTGAGGAACCTACATAATATTCACGTGATAGTACTTAAAGAATAAATTCATATAAGACTAGTTTTTTTACAAAAAATAATCTGATTCTGAAATCCCCGCATACAAAGTCAAATAAGAGCTTCCACACAAAAATGCTAATTATTGTAGGAATGGCTTTAAAGTGGTGCTATGGGTTATGTTAAGAAAGTTGCAATGTGAATATACTTGTATGACAATTTAGTACTCTAGGGACCATATAGTTGAGTTATATTTTCGTTATAAAAGTAGATTTTGTGACTTTTCATGTAATAGTTTTAGATCAAATTGCGATCGTTTCTAGTTGGTCAATTCTGTCGCACTTACTTGTAATGAGATGGAGAAATTCCTTGAAAGAACACCATAGTTTTTGCAGGATTAATGTTGGCGTCAATCCACTTAGCCCATGTAAATAAAGCTCTCTCAAACGCAGCCACACGATCCATGTCTTTATAGTATTGGCCTCCTATTTCAATGTAATCCCATCTACAAAATAAGAAGTAACAAAATGAAGATGTTATGTTTTAAACGGTTACCTTCATGTAGTAGGTTAGATAAAAAAAAAAAAACGAACTTTGAATAGTGTAATTGTGCTAAAAATGAAAATAAGCAAATAGTTAGAGCTTAACGGTTGAGTGGTTCCTCTGCGATTCCACCAATGCCAAGTGTTGAAAATAAGCATGTCAATTTTTTTCCACAACTTGCCACCTTCAATTGAGTCTAATTTTAATATTCTTCCCTTTTCTTCCCTTACAACGTCCACTAAATACACACTTCGATCCAACATCACGTCAAGTTTAAAATCCTGAGAATACAATATGTTTTTTTAATTAGCTTAATTAACAAATTGAATTGAGTAATTTTACGACATTTATGATTATATTCATATATTAAGTCCATATATACGTTGACTTCCACTGAAAGAAGCAAATAGGACAGCATACTTCAACATGATATTTTTTTTGTTCTTTTCTACTATATATTAATTTTCCTTAACTATACCATAATTTTAAGTATAAACGAAGACGCAAATAGAGTTGTAATCAGAATTTGAAGCTTGCGGGCTCAGAATTCTAGTCCTTTTAGATTATTGAACTTTGAATTAATAATTTATATATATTCAGTTAAGAAAATATAGAGTTTGGACCAAACACTACAACAAAAGATATACTTAGCGACAATAGATTTTCCTTTTAGCCACAATTGAGTTAATATCATTGTATTCAAAGCCGCTAAAATCTTTGACGGCATTTATATAGAGTACTGGTTATAAATACTCATATTATATTATTCTCGCTAAATATAATATAGTGACATTTTGTACATTATTATCGCAAAATGTTTTATTTGTTATAGTGAAAGTTAATTAAATTTGACCTGACTCATAACCGAAACTCTAGCTCCGCCCTGGACCCCAAAAGTCTATTTAGGGAAAATGATAAAGAAATTACCAAGAAGGTGAATAAAGAGACATCTCCAACTCTGGTTGCGTTGTATTTGGTCTTAGGGAGTGATGTGTAAAGAAGGCATACAAGTGACTGCCACTGATTTCGACTTAGAGAATCTCCCACAAACATGATGCTTTTCCCTTTGAATTTCTGCAAGAATGCCTGTCCATCAAATCTGCATAAATAGCAAACAAATTGATCTTTTGATCAACTCACTAGAACTATGACTGAATTGAAATTTGAAATTTATGAGTTCTGAATTTTAATATTGTCTTAACGTATAGTATGCTCAAATTATTTGACATGATATCGGAAGTAACATGATTTATTAAGCACATTTTCATACTTGTAAGTAAAGTTACTTAGGGTCATTTGGTACGTGGAATAAGAACAATAATTTCAGAATAAATTTTGGGATTATCTTTATTCCATGTTTGACTTGAGGTATTAACTAATCCCCGGATTAGTTTATCCATCATTTGTATTTTGTACTAAAACTGTATGATTACTATCCATTATAGAAGGTGGAATAAAATAATCTCATGTGATATCGCAATCCATGAAATATCCTTGTTTATCCTATCTCGTGTATGAAACACTCCCTCCAATCAAAAAAGAATCCATGCCCAAGATAATGCATACTAAAAAGTCCAAAAAGTTTACATCGATTTTGTGCTACTCCACCTATTATCTTAGGTATTCGGGTTGCCGGGTAGGACGTTGGATTATTATAGCAATTGGAGCATGCATCTAATTTTGACAAAATCTTGGCTATTATAGTAAAAAGAATGTTTGTGTCCATACAATTCAAATTTTAGTGCACGACATCATATTGGAATAACAACTATGAGAAACAAAAGTAATCAAGATTTTCCATAATTTGATTTTTATTTTGTGAAATATATTTGTCACAATTCAAATTGTCATAAGCAGTGCTTTTTGAGGTTCGTAATTAGAGGGGTTGGTAAGGATGAATCGATAAATTCACTTCTTCTTTTTTTTTTGCATCCTCAATGACCTTTAAAATTTAAACCACTAAACCAACTCTTAAATCACTATGTATAACCCCAAGAAATAATCCTCCCCAAGAAATAACCTTGTCAAATCCCAACGGCTCCCCACAAACGTCTGTCTTCCAATCTTTATCCACTCCAATACTCTATCCACTCTATTTCTTCCAATAATACTGTTGTTCCAATCATTTTGTCTTCCATTGTTGTTTCTTCTTCATTCTCAACATCCGGCTATTTTCTCTCCCTCTCTCTTTTGTTCATAAATTTCATCTCATGGGAAAATATGTTTATGTTGTTTTTAAGGCGAAAAAATAAGGTATATACTCAAATTGGCAAGAATGTGTAAAAATGACCATTAGAGTTAGTGAAAGTTTGTACCGAAAATATGACACATATGATGATGATGTTGAAGCTTAGAACAGAAAGAGTGAGATTATCATAGGAATCTTTTGGGAATCATCTTGTAATTCAGTGGTGGATGGAAAAAATTAGAACTTAATAAGCAACATGTATCTATGTTAGAATTTGTTTTGGCTGAAGTCATTTTTGAAAAATTATTGAAAGATTAATTTGTAAAGAAAATCATTTGGGCGATTTTTTGGAATGTCAATTGAATGTTCTTTATTTTGTTATGTTAATTTAGAATTTTATTGTATTTAGATTGGATCGGATCATGTATTGGGCCTAATTTTTTTGGGGGATTGGACCTTTGATCAGTTTTGCATTTCTTCGTTATTGTCAAAAAGTAGTTGGATTATAATAAGGGCATTAATTTCTCTCTAAATTTATTCTATAAAAAAGTTACTTTCATAATATTAAAATAAACATGCATCGCTATAACACAATTCGATCTAAATATTTCATTTAAGCTTAATACAAATAAACTTTCTGACCTCAATGTTGAGATAGATCATCAATAATATTCAATTCTAGATTTGTATTTGGATCCCGATGAAAATAATGATACACACCTTGAAGTAAGATTGGAAGAAGCAAAATACATAAAAGCTCCTAATTCACTTTCAAATTTGGTATGACAATTTACTGGTGTGGGGGCTCAAATTCTTGGTATAGATTACAATAATATTTGTCAATTATTGTAGAGTCTTTTCGTGGTAATCTAAGCCACATTATTGTAAGAAATTCAAAGAAATTAAAATTTCGTGAATTTATCACATAGTGTAAATATAATTGACGGTAAAAGTGAAAGAATATTCTAAAATTAGTTTTGAAGAATGAGCAATTAAGTAATTTGAAATATGAAAAAATAGTCAATAATTCAATTATTTTGAAATGGAGAGAGTAGTAGTATAATAAACACGAACGCTTAACCTTGGTTCAAACGTACATCAAACACCTTTCATTAAACAAACCTTCAAACCGAATTTTGGCCATTCTAGCAATTGTTTGTATTAATAAGTTACAACTCAAATTATTGTGCACGACATCACATCCGAATAATAAGATCAAATGGTCAGTCTACGGAATATCGGGGTTTTTCTCTCTCTACAATATCCTCTCTCTTCTCTCTATATTCAAACGCCGACAACAAACAGAGCTGCCGGAATGGCCCTATCGCCGCCGGCGGCACTCCGCAGACCACCAGATTTAGTCCAAGAGGAGGCTCTCTCACCCAGGAACAAGACCCAACTGGAATCAACACCTAAATCCATTCGTAGCTCTTCGGATATCGGCTTCAACGCGACCCCTGTAGAGATTTCGAAGGAGCAACTAGCTTGGGCACAAAAAATCATCTTCTGGTCACAAAATAGAAGCAATGGTGAAACTCAGGGTAAAGACGCGGAGTCTGATTCTACACAATCAGATTCACAACAAATCTCAAACGATTTCACACTCCCAATCGGAAAATCTGGGGATAACCAAGGTGACTCGGATAGTGAGAGTGTTTCCTCTGATAAAGAGTTCTCTAACTCAGATGAGAACTTCTTGAATTTGAAGAGATTCGACACAGGTACACAAAATGTGGAGGACTCGGCGACTGGTGCTGGAAATGCCTCACAGGAAAGGATCTCGAAACAGTCGAATATCGAGAGTGAAGAAACGACAAGGAGCAATATCCAAATCAATCCAGGTAAGAGTGTATCTATTCCGATTGAACATAAGTCGAAAGAGGTAAATAAGGAAAATAAGGGTGAAAATGAGTTTAATCCTATCGCTATAGAAACTGATACTCAGGACAAGCAAGGAAAAAATGATGCAGGTAATAACAGTACCAAGATTAATCATAACAATTCAACATCTAACAAGACTCAACTCCCTCATGATCTTACCAAGCTAACATCCAACTTTGTTAAACACAACCCTCAGTATAAACCAAATATCCAGAATTCAAATGACAAACCTCCCACAAAACCAAAACAGCTACCGCAGTTGCAGGGCTCCAAAATAGAGTCTGTCCCAGAACCAAGTCCATTTACAGTTATACAAACTTATGCGACTAGACTAAGAGTTAACCAAAATAGAACTGAAGCGCCTATTAATATTTCACCTCCTGTCTACACCACAAGACAGGGCCTACCAGCTATAATCTATAAAAAGAAAGACTTTTTTGTGAAACTTGCGTCTAGATGTAAGTATACTTTAATAGGAAAATTCACCAATACAATGCCCAAGATAGAGCTTATCAGAAGAAGCTTTATTCAGCAAACTCAACTCATCGGAGGTGTCAAAATTGCTCATTTCAATGCAAGACACATTTACATTGATCTTGATAATGAGGAAGATCATATTTCAGTCTGGAATAAACAGAAAATGTATATTGATGGGCAACTTATGCGACTACAATTGTGGACTCCAACCTTTAGGCCAGAGGAGGAAACTCCTATCGTACCAGTTTGGGTCATACTACCAGAACTACCGTGGCATTGTTACAAT
Source organism: Solanum dulcamara (assembly GCF_947179165.1). Classification (NCBI taxonomy): domain Eukaryota; kingdom Viridiplantae; phylum Streptophyta; class Magnoliopsida; order Solanales; family Solanaceae; genus Solanum; species Solanum dulcamara. Next base: position 8,815,211 of record NC_077246.1, on the reverse strand, counting down.
AAAGAGTTTATAACCACCCTTTTAGACCCGATTGGTAAAACCCTGTACCTGGATGCAGCATCTCTTAAAAAAACTAGAGGCAGTGTTGCAAAAGTAAGGATACAAATGGATATCACCAAAGAAAGGCCTCAACATGTATGGTTAGGAATTGATGAAGAGGATCACAATAAAGGCAGATGGCAAGCTATACAATATGAAGGTTTACCTGAATACTGTTCTTACTGTAAGCATCAAGGACATACTATGACAAGATGTAATGTCAAGAAGAGAGATGAAGAAAGGAAAGACGCTGAAGAAGCAAGGAATAATAAAACCAGGAAAGAAGATGACAACCAGGTATGTCCCTTAACCACTGTACAAATGCCTGAGAATAATATATCTTTAACTAATGCAGGTACAAAAGAAAATCAAGCTGGGAGACAGAGACAACACCAAAATAGGAACAAAAACAAGGAGGAACAACAAGAATGGCAAATTCAGAAAAAACCAAGACAGAAGGAACAACAAAAGAATGTTCAATCAAAGCAGAATCTAGCAAAGCAAACAGGTATTGACTTATCTCTCCCATCCCCCCAAATCCCCATTAATGGCTTAGATGCTGATGCAAATGACACAATGGATGACGACTGCAACAACAAAAAAAGGAAGGATTCAGGTATTGACTTATCTCTCCCACACCCCCAAGTCCCCATTAATGATTTAGATGCTAACACAAATGACACACTGGATGATGACTGCAACACGACAAAAAGGAAGGATTCAGGTATTGACTTATCTCTCCCACACCCCCAAGTCCCGATGATTGGTTTAAATGCTGACACAAATGATAAACTTGAGGATGACTGCAATATTACAAAAATGAAGGAGCCAGGTATTGACTTATCTCTCCCACAGCCTCATGGCTCCCCCAATAATTTTAATGTTGTGAATGATGTAGCTGTTGTAGTTTATGGAGGTGAGGATGGGGGAATACAGGAGGAACCCACTAACTTGCAGGAAGGGGTTACCAGAGGGATGGAAAGTACTTTGGTTGACCATAGGAAAGACATTAGAGCTCCTGCTACCACAGAGGTAACTACTACAACTGTAACCAGAAAAGAGAGGTACAATGAATACTCACAACAAGAAGAGGACTGCTACACAATGGATAAGGAACCTCCGGATCCGAAAAGGCAAAATGAGAGTCCTCAGGCGTTTAACAACAAGTCTACAATAGCACTTAGTAAGAAGAAAAGGGATGCGTTGAAGAAGAAAATTATTAAAGAAATGCAATCAGGACAACAGAGCTTACATGATGTACTGGTGGTGGAACATGCAGGCATCCATGTGACAGCTTTGCAAATTCAGAAACCGAATACTGGAAAATGTGCCCTTAACAAGGAAATTACTCCACAAGAACTAACAGATGAATATAGAGTCACACATTCTGAGGATGAGGAAGATCCTGACCAATATGATGAGGTTCAAAAAGAAGAGGAAGAAAGGAGGGCTCTTTCTACCAAGGGTCAGCAAGAAAATAGGAAAAAGAAGCAACAAGATAACACAACAAGTTCTGATAATGCTATTTGTAAAAGTGGCATCAAAACAAGGTCCAAATCAAATAAGTCTCAATGATTAATACCCTATGTTGGAATGCAAGGAGTATTGATACTCAGGGTTCACTAGATAGACTTCAAAAACTCAAAGACTATCACAAAATATCTATGATGGCAATTCTGGAACCATTCTCAAACCAATCACACCTCAATTCCCATAAAATTCAGCTTAATATGGACAGTGCTATTCATAATTCCAACAACAAAATTTAGCTCTTCTGGAATAAAGATGTAGCATGCTCCATTATAGATCAGGATGAGCAGCAGATTACCTGTGAGATCAAACATGTTACATGGCATATTACCTATCTCACAACCTTTGTTTATGCTAAATGTAAAGATCATTTGAGAAGAGATCTTTGGGATAAACTACTGCTATATTCCAGTGTAGACAAACCATGGTGTACAATAGGGGATTTTAATGTAATCACTGGCATTGAAGAGAAGCTGGGGGGCATACCCTACAACATGAACAAAAGTTTTGAATTCATAAGTACTATTGAAGCTTGTGGACTCATAGACTTGGGTTTTCATGGTGCAAAGTATACATGGTGTAACAACAGAGATAATGATGCCAGGATTTGGAAGAGACTAGATAGAGCTATGGTAAATGATAAGTGGTTAGACATGATGCCCATGACTACTATTACTCATTTAGCTTCCACTGGATCAGACCATTGCCCTTTATTTATGGAGTGTACAGAGAGACAGAACAATGCCCCTAAGTATTTTAAGTTTCTACACTGCTGGGTTGATAATGATAGCTTTCTTGATGTAGTGAAAACGTGCTGGGGAAAACCTGTCGCAGGAAATCCTATGAGAAGATTTCAGGAAAAAATGAAAAGAGTGCGAAGCACTCTGAGTAAGTGGTCAAGACAAGAATATGGTGATATTTTCTCTTCCATCACTGATTTTGAGACAAAAGTTAGAGAGGCTGAGGATGCAATAATCAGTGATAATTCCGAAGAAAATAGAACCAAGTTGAACTTGATCAATGCCAAATACATCAGGTATCTAAAGATAGAGCAATCCATCCTCAAACAAAAAACTCAACTCCAATGGTTTAAGGAGGGGGATGCCAACTCCAATTACTTCCATGCTATCATTAGAGGGAGAAGGAGAAGACTGTATATTCACAAAATTGAGGATGATCAGGGTAATAGTATTCAGGGAAATGAGGAAATTGCCAAGGCTGCATGTCATTACTTTGAAAAGATATTTACTACAGACAACAAGAAAATCAATGAAGATTTCCTTAAGTACATACCTAGAAAGGTCAGTGACAATCAAAACCACATGTTGCAAAGGGTACCTACTAAAGAGGAGTTACAGAAAGTGATTTTCTCTATGAATGGTACTTCTGCTGCAGGTCCTGATGGGATGAGTGGCAAGTTTTTCCAGGTATGCTGGGACATTATCAGTGAGGACCTTTTGGAGCTGATTATGTTTTTCTTTAATGGCCATGACATCCCAAAATACGTCTCCCATGCATGTCTGGTTCTACTCCCAAAAGTTGAACATCCTAATAGACTATCTGAATTCAGACCTATATCTCTCAGCAATTTTAGTAGCAAAATAATCTCCAAACTCCTTAGTAGCAGACTGGCTCCCATCCTTCCACATCTTATTTCGGATAATCAGTCTGGATTTGTCCAAGGAAGGAGCATATCTGAGAACATTATGCTGGCTCAAGAAATTATGCATAACATAAACAAACCCAAAATTGGAGATAATGTGGTTATTAAACTTGACATGGCCAAGGCTTATGATAGAGTCTCATGGTCCTTTATCTGTCTTGTCATGAGAAAGATGGGATTTGGGGAAACATTCATAGACATGGTATGGAGAATAATGTCTAACAATTGGTACTCTGTCATCATAAATGGCAGCAGGCATGGTTTTTTCCACTCAACAAGAGGTCTCAAACAGGGAGACCCACTCTCTCCTGCTCTCTTTGTTATTGGTGCAGAAGTACTGACCAGAATGTTAAACAACCTTCATCAGCACTATCTATACACTGGTTTTCAAATGGAGAAAAGGGGTCCTCAAATTAACCACTTGAGTTTTGCAGATGACATTATTATTTTCACCTCAACTTCCAAGTATTCCCTTCAACTCATCATGAAGACTCTTCAGATGTATGAAGGCGTTTCTGGGCAGCTTATTAATAAGGACAAAAGCCAAATCTTAATCCCTACCAATACCCCTGATGATATAATGGATAGAGTAGCGACCATCACTGGTTATAAATGCACTCATGGGCCTATGACATACTTGGGATGTCCATTGTACATAGGAAGACAAAGGGTCATATATTTCACTGGTATAGTTTCAAAAGTGATTGCTAAAATTCAAGGGTGGCAGACAAAGATGCTAAGCTATGGGGGGAGAGCCACTTTGATCAAATCAGTGCTTCAATCACTTCCTATACATCTGTTATCTGCCATAACCCCTACCAGAACCACTTTGAAACAAATAAAATGTCTTATTGCTGACTTCTTCTGGGGTTGGGATAAGGAGAAAAGGAAGTACCATTGGGCCTCTTGGGAAACCCTTAGTTTACCATATGAGGAGGGAGGTATTGGTGTAAAAAACTTGGAAGATATATGTCTGGCAATGCAATACAAACATTGGTGGGTGTTCAGAACTAAGAGATCTTTATGGGGGGATTTCTTGAGAGCTAAATACTGCCAAAGAGCTCACCCTGTCACAAAAAAGTGGCACACAGGTCAATCCCTCATGTGGAAGAACATGATGAAGAACAAAGGTGACATAGAACCTCACATTAAGTGGACCTTATGTTCAGGGAACTGCAGTTTCTGGTGGGATGATTGGCTGGGTATTGGCCCTCTAGCCAATCACTATGAATATATTCCAAGATTCAACAACTCCACTGTCTCCATGTTCTTGACAAATGGAAAATGGAATGAAGAGAAAATCAGGCAACAGGCCCCTCAACACATGATACACACAATTCTCAATACTAAAATCATGTACCAACAAAACACATTAGATCAAGCTCAATGGAAGCTACAATCACATGGAAATTTCACTTGTAAATCAGCTTGGGAAAATGTGAGAAAGAAAAAAAACAAGACATTGATAGATAGGATGACATGGCATACTAACATCCCGTTCAAGGCTTCATTCTTACTGTGGAGAACATTAAGACACAAACTGCCAACCAATGATAAACTGATTTCTTTTGGGAGAGAAACTGCAGAGTGCTCATGCTGCTACAGGCCTGGTTTGGACAACATAGAGCACATATTTGTCTCCGGAAGCTTTGCTAAACACATCTGGACATATTTCTCCAACTGGGGGGGAATCAGGCAGGACCACAACTCTATTAGAGACATCTTGATGAGATGGTGGAACCACAAACCAAACAATGATGTACATAAACTCATGTTGCAAGCCCTCCCTATATTTATTTGCTGGAATGTCTGGAAGAATAGGTGTGCAAGTAAATATGGAGGAAAGAAATCTAGTACTACTAGGGTGAAGTTCAATATAATCAAAGAAATATACATGCTTATTACCACAGTTTTTCCATATATCCAATGGCCACCAGCTTGGAAAGATCTAATTATTTGGATAGAAAACTGTAAGCATGACATAAAAGTAACCCAGGTTAAATGGCTCAACCCCCCCCCCCAACATAGTTAAACTTAACACTGATGGGAGTGCCATAGGCAACCCAGGAAAGATAGGAGCAGGAGGAATAGTAAGGGATCATAAGGGTAATTTGATATATGCTTTTGCCTCTCCTTTGGGAGTTGGAACAAATAATCAAGCGGAAGTGCAGGCAGCCAGTTTTGGCATTAATTGGTGCATTCATCATGGTTATAATAGAGTAATATTGGAAGTAGATTCGGAACTTGTGATCAAGTGGCTGAATCTGGACATCAAACCACCCTGGAACATTCAAAACTACGTTAATGAACTCCAACAACTGGTTCAACTGCTAGAATACTTCCAATGCAAACATGTTTTTCGGGAAGCAAATTTTCCAGCTGATACATTATCTAAGTACAGCCATACACTTGATAATACACAACACTTCTACAACCTTCAACAACTTCCACAAGAAACCAAGGGCCACATAAAGCTAGACAAGATAGGAATGGCAAGCTTCAGGAGAAGAAGATTAAAAAGGATAAAACAACCTTCTTGAACATGTTTATCTCTAATTTTACCAACTTGGCTACGATTGGTGTTGCTGCAATTTTCCTTGGACCTACTTGGTACGACATGTCTAAAAAGAGCAAAGATGAAAAGAATTTCCCCAACCCATGCGAGATAGAAGGTTCGTGTACTGGTTCTTGAATAGGACTAGTGTAGGCTACTTTCTTGTATTCTCATGGAAGGGGAGAGTCTCCCTCATTTATGCTTTCTTAGTTGATTTGTACCGAGAGGAGTCCTCTCACAGGTTTAATGCTTTCTAGTTATAGTTAGTCTCTTTTTGTATCGGGGATGAGTTAGCCGACCTTAAGAGGTTAGCCGACTTATGAACCACCATAGGATCGGAGGTAAGGTTTATGTCCCCCTCCTTGTATTTTATTTTGATTATTTATGGTAAGGCTTGGGGGTGCGGCTCAACCCCTGACTGTGCACGAGAGGTGGGAGCCTCGTGTAGGGTCTGTTCCCAAAAAAAAAAAAAAAAAAAAAAAAAAAGAATAATAAGATCAACTATATGAAAGAAAAGTCAAGATTTTCCATAATTTGGTTCAATTAAGATTCCAAAGCTAATTAAGTTTATAGTGACAGTTTAGCCACCATAATGAAATGATTATTTTACAACTGTAAATCTTATAAAGAAGTGAGAGGGACCCTACACCTTGTAAAAGCATGTGTTAAAAAGAGCAACATGAAGCAAACATCCTAGACGATTGAAAACAAAAATTTTGTAATATTTTCTTATTAGTGTGTGTGTTGGGTTTGGGGAGGGGGGGGGGGGGGGGAATGTCAGATATGTTTCACTTTCCATATGTTGATTGTTGCCTTTGGATAATCTCCAATATAATTGACTAAAATATGCTTAGTCTAATTTAATTTAGGGATATAAAATCTACTTTAAACAGATCATGTCTAGATATTGACCTTCATCAAGTGGTCAAGATCTTAATTGGTTTCTTCTTTCTTAAATGTTTTCCTTTTGATGGAATACATCGACAACTCCAATGACATGTTCCAGTTTAGCATGTCAACATGATAATATATTTATATTAGATAACTTTTGGCTTGTCGATTTTTTTTTTATGTATATTCATAAGCATTTATTACGTAGGTAAGTTAACTACATAAAATATTTTTCCTCTTTTAATTATACACATTAGTATCAACTGAAACACGCATGACATTTTATAGCTAAATGAAATTATAGCATATAACTAAAATATGTGACATATTTTGAGTGATTAACTTATCTATATGTAATAGATGCTTAAGAACACATCCCTAATCTTTTTCAAATTTTGAGTGAAAAGTATCTAAATAAAAATACTTTATCATATATATGTGTGTGTTCAATCATGTCCAAATAAATTTTACTCATAAATTTAAAGGTTGTCGTTGTATTCAGCCAATTCTTTTTACTTTGCAGAAATTGTACATTTGCACTATAATTTTTGATAAAGAATGTAGTTTTTACAGTAGAGACCGCCGGATAGTAATAATGATGAGACGGTTCAGACGTTTTCGATTGTAGTCCAAATTATCATTTAATTAGTACAACTTTTCATTAAAAAAGTTCAAAAAAAGATAGGTGAGTTCTTTTTTAAAAAAGAAAACGCCAAACATTTTTAAAACAAATTCAATTCAAATGATTAATATGCATTAAAACTTTATAATAATGATTTGAGGAGAGGGAAAAATTCGAGAGCTTTTTGGAGTAGAAATAGAGAAATGAATGACCTAATTATATAATCAATAATTTTTGGCATGAAATTTGAAAATGAAAAAAATTATGTTAAAATAACGCTTCCTACTTTAACAAATTTTATGAGAAATAAATTTAAATTAATCGAGCATCATAGAACGGAACTCAAGGCAGAGAAATAAAAAAAAAAATTAGCCAACTACAGGCCAACAAAGATTGTATTATGGTCTTTGAGATTCCAATTCAGAAATCATTATTAAAGCTGCCACTTTTCTGGGGTTGGTCACGGGTCACCCACCACTCAATTATAAGCATTTATTAGTATTAGGGTTATATTTGCCCGTGTTTATAATTACGTAAGTATTAGTAATACATAACTAATATGGAATAATTTTTATATTATTTTAATACTTAATTATAAAAGATTTTAGTTGATTATGTATTAGTTATTTTATTTTCTATTTTATATAAGATAATACATAGATTTTCTTATAATTTATGTATATTAATTATACATTTGTTAAATTATAAATCAAATACTGTATTAATCAAATATAATACTTCCTCTAATCCATATTAAGTGAATACATAAATTTTCTTATAATTTATATATATTAGTTATACATGTTTTAAATTGTAAATCAAACACTGTATTAATTTTTTTACATGAATCTTTTCCTCCTAATCAGTTGTCAAATATAATACTCCCTCTAATCCATATTAAGTGAATTATTGAGACTTTTTTTATAGTTCAAAATAAGTGAACTGTTCAAAATTCAAGAAAATTATTGTGATTTTTTTCTATATTTACTACCCTTCATTTCATAAGGTTTTTAATTACTTTACATTTTTCTAGTTGAATAGTTTGAGAATCCTAAAAAGGTAATAGTGAAAAGTAGTCTTTAATTTATGTCCTTAAATAATTTTTCTCAAGGGATGTGCACCCCAAGAATTCACTCAATATGAACTAAAGAACATAATAATTATGTTAAATTTAATACTCCCCCGTTTCTATTTACTTGTCAAATATTTTCTAATTTGATTTCACATTTTACTTGTCATTGACAAATCAAGAAAGGATAATTTTTTTTCTTTCTATTATATCCTTAATTTATTAATATTGAGTTAATATTTTTCAAAAATATAAATATATTTAAAACTCTCTTAATTAATAGGGATAAAATTAAAATTTGACAATAAGTAGAAGTGAACGGAGGGAGTACACCTCAATAACTCAATTCCAAACCAACTACTCCTCTTGATAACACAACTCACATGGCCATCCTCCATCTATTCTTTCAATCTATCCTCTAACCTCCATCACTTTCATAAATCATTGCACATTATACTTCAACACAGATTGTAACTAAACATTTTTAGAATTATAAAGATTCAAAAACAAGAATCAAATAACATTATTTGCAAGTTTTATTTCAAAAATCACACTCTAGTAAAAACACCAAAATTAGCACCGAACAAATTTTCTAGCTAAACAACAAAATCCATAAGACATATTCACAACAAATTATCGCAAAATTCTGTTAACTACGAGCAATCGAGCGATTGGTTAATGACATAAAGATAAGGGAGGTATTAGAGTTACCTTTGTAAGGAGCATCCATGTGGTTGCCATCTATACTTAAGGTAATTTTTATCAGGACGCCCATTCCTTTGACAATTGAATTCATGTTCAATGAAAGGACATTGAGTTGAATTATAAAGAGGATAAGTTTCATCTTCAATCCAACTTCCTTCGAAAAAGTTGCAACTCTGTTTTGGATTATAAATTGTACTTGCATTTGAGTGATGAAAAAGTAGCACAAAAAGACTTGTTAAAATACCAATGAAGATAGTAAAGAAATTCCAGTCACCATCCATCTTGAAGAAAAATTGCCTCTTTAATATGAGTGTTGTGTGTGTCATATGGAGTTAGATTGTGTTGAGATCTAGGAATAGGGAGAAAAGTGTTTAGAGATATCACAACTTTTCTGAAAAGAAAAGAAAAGTGAGATACGTACCCCTATGATTTATGAATAACTTGAAAATTGTCAGAAAGAAAAAGTCTTTATTTATATTTACCACACTAGATGCCGCAATTGATGAAGGTAGGGGTGGCAATGGCACAGTATTGAAAAGTTTAGTTCAGTAATTTTAGTTTTCTATTTTTAGAAAATATTATTTTTTGGATTTTAATTTATGTGATGCCGTTTAAATTTTGAAAGTAAAATAATTTAATTTGATCTGTGAAATTTACATATTATTAAAAATATATGACAAAAATCTTATTTGAATCTTGAAATTCAAAACGTGTTGCATAAATTGAGACAGATGGGGGATATCATTATCATATGAAATTAATTTGATATGAGTTGGTGTTTTTAAGTTTGGTTTTGATACTATGTGGTACGGTAAATCAATAATCATAATTTGTTCGATTTTGACTTATATATAATTATATAATAGAGAATTATAACTTCAACTTTTCAAGAAATATCTCAATTATATTGTACTAACACTTTGTTTGGATAGTTGTTATGTATTATTTCATAATGTATTGTATTGTGTGTATTGTATCGTACTGTATTGTTTTAATGAATGCAGTGTTTGGATAGATTGTATCGTTCTCCGTCGTTACATAATGTCACACATCCATGATTCAAATGGTAAAACTTACAAAAAAATTATGGTACAGGATAGAGTTACTATGAAAAGGTAGAGTAAAAAATGAAATATAATTATTAAATAATAAATAAAGATGAAATGAAAAGAAAATATTAAGGTAACGACTCGGACACACCAAATCGATCGTTACATAAACTGGGTCTTTTTATTATTACCTAACGATGGATTTAAACGATATGATACAATAGAATTTAAGTAACAATCAAAATCGCGATATCAAAAAGTTCAATTTCAATATCTATTAACCGTGTCCACCTCTAGATGCACTCGTGGGATAGATAAGATACTAAGATCTTTTCACATTTTTGATTAAAAATTTTGAATTTAAATTCAAAAAAAATAATATATATATATATATGGGAGGGAGCGTTTTTCCATTAGTGGCCCCTATGTGCACGAATTTGGTTTAGTTTGACAAGTGGGTTTTGAGGCGGAGCCATCTTTACAGCTTGGTAATCCGAACCTGATTTGAAGCTTACGGATTCAAAATTTTAATCTTTTTAAATTATTAAATTCTAATATAATAATTTATATTTATTTAGACAAATTCTTAAAATAAATACAAAAGTCTAGCTACCACTAAACCTAATAGTATTGACTCAAACTTGTAATTGTATTAAAAAAATTGTATAGTATCTATAAATATTTCATTCAAATTCAATATATTAAATAATTATAATTTAAAATTCATAAATTAAAAATTGTGAATTCATCTCTGTTAAATTAGGAATCCAATAAAAATTTCTGTCTTTCAGGCATGTAAGCAGAGGAGTAAATATTCTCTTTGTTTATTTTTACTTGTCCATTATACTCCTTCCATTTCATATTAAGTGAATTTGTGAGGCAATGCACACATATTAAGAAAAAACATTCAAGGACATAATTTGAATCATACTTTCCACTATTGTCTCTTGTAAAATCGTAAATATAACTTTGCAAGTAGTGTGATTTATCTTCTAAAAAAATATAAAACTTGAATAAATGAAAGGACAAATATGGAAAAAGTTTCAAACATCTATCTTGAACTTTGAACAATTCAATTATTTGGAATAATGAAAAATTCCTCAAAATTCACTTAATATGGAATGGGGGAGTGCTATTTTGGGATGTCCAACAATACTTATTCAGTTTATAAATTCAATGAATAATCTACCATGATGTGTCTATTTTATTTTTAGTGTTAAGTACTATTCATTTTTTTATATATATTTAGATGACTTATATTTAATAAGCATAGTTTGATAAAATTACCCCTATCATTTACTGTTTTTTAGTTTCTATCCCAAATATTGTTGCACGGAGGGTGGACAGCAAGGATTACTCTGTCCACTTGGAGATGTTACAATTTTTCACTCCATTAAATTATATAGTTAATGACTCTACGTTTAGTCGTTTAATTCAAACGTCTTAAATTTGCATTATATTTCTTCCCAAGTGTATAGGTATGTATGATTGTCATTTGCCAATACTTCTTGACAACACTATAACAGCTTGTTTGGATGGTTGTTACCTGTATTGTGTTGTGAGAAGAATTGGGTTGCATTTAATAAATAAGAAAATAATGTGAAAGCAAAATATAAAAATTAAAGAAAGAAATTAAATATTATGTGAAATTTGAGAATAAAATTTCTACATTTCAAGATAAAATATTAAGAATTTTAATTGATTAATAATTCAAATTAGCAAATTAAAACTAATTATGATACTAATAGAGTGAATTCAAAAAGTTAGAGCAAAAGTGATTTAGACCCATATTTTGAAGAACTTAGAGACAATAATTAGTATAAGACTAATTACTTTTTTTATTTTTTAAAAATAAATTCAAAGATATCAAGTTTAAAATTAATCTTAGCACTTAAATAAATGTTATTATAAAGTAATTAGTCTTATACTAATTATTGTCTCTAAGTTCTTCAAAATATGGGTCTAAATCACGACATACAAAGGTACAAAGAAGAGAAACCTCTCAAATAATATTAATCATGTCTTTTTAAAATAACAAAACTCACTTTTATATATAGGAGCAACCTATCCCAAATAACGTGAGATTCAAATCCCATTATTATAAAAATAATAACTAGAAAATTTCAAATTAAAAAAAATTAAATTAAGAAAGCATGTAAAAATAATGTCAAATTTTTTTCAGAAAACTTCCTGACAAAAATAAGGAGATATGTGACAAATCAGCACCAAAATACATGCTCCATTGCAGTCTAAATGGGTCAAAAATCACGCCCATTTTCCAGCTACTTTGGTCCATGAATTGCAGCCCATTTGGGCTTTTGGTTCTCTGCCCATTTTAGGCTGAAATTTCAGCTCTTTCTTGGGCCTTTTTCAGCTTCTTATCTCTTGGGCTCCACGTTCTAATTTTTCTCCTATTGGATTGGGATTTTAACCATAAGATAAGTGTAGCATCTAAGCCCATTCTTTTTCATAATTCTAGGGCTCATATTTGGGCTCTGTCATCACGATACACATCATCTCGAGAAAACTCATCAACTTTAATGGAGGTATGTCATTGTGGATGTTATCATGTAGTTAGTTAATGTACATTTGTTTTGATTTAAATGTCAGCTCAAGGTTTGAGGTGGCCCATCTGATTAGTTCAGCTATCACTGGTGAAAATTCCAGCGATTGTTCGGCTGCGTACTCCCCGTCTTCCTATCTCACACTCCCAAAGCAAATTTGGATTTCTCGTTTGCTTTGCACCTTTCCTACATCTTTTATTTAAGGATTAAAACTACCTCTTAACTTTCATTTAATAACTAGTTTTACCTTCTATTATATTATGCGGTCATTTATAACATCATTGTCTCTAAACTTATCACCCATATCCCTCAATTGGATGGAAACCTCGGATCAATTAAAATTATTCTTTTTTTAAAAAAAATAACCTAACACCCTAGTATCTAACTTAAATATTTATACCCATTTCATCTTCAATGGCTGAAAACGATGATGATTTCTCCATACCTACTTCACTTCCATCTCTAAAGCATAAACCCACGAACTCCCTATGTTTCTCATGTTGCTTCATCAATTGAAGGGTATGGTTAGTAACTTTAGAGACGGTGGGGTTATAAATGATCGCATAATATAACGCAGGATAATGCTAGTTATTAAATAAAAGTTGTGGGATAATTTTGACCTTTCTTCCTTAAATTAACTATTACGTAATAATAAAAAGTCTATTTTAGGTAACAATGGAGTTAGTGTAATATCGCATTGTCATATTATTTTTCTTCTCATTTTTCCTTTGCTTATTATCTAATAACCAAACATTATATTCATCAAAACAATACATTATTATGCATTCTCCTATTAATTCTATGATAACAATCATCCACTCAAAGTGTAAGCTAGTTAGACCTTTTCCTATCAACACTATGAAAAAATTTTATCAGATGTCTAGATATTGATTATTCCTAATCTCGTATATTTTATCTACATTTTTATTTTGTTTGGTATAACTTAAAAATTAAATCTGGAAAGAGGGGAGGGGTGTGAACTGGTAGGAAGTTTATTTCGTTAGTATTGTTTGTATCTCACTTCACGATTTTTTACAAGCGAACCCTTTATAATTCTATAAGTAAAATCTGAAAAGAGTGGTGTAAATAGGTAGAGACTTTATTTTCGAACGATTCTTCGCTCAAGTAAAGCATAAAGAAAATGTACTATTAAAGAAGTCATGTTGAAAATAATATAGAAAAAGAACAGTAACAAATAAAACAACAACTAATAATAAAATCAAAAATTAATACAATAAGAGAATAATAATACTAAAAAGGGAAACAAAAAACATATTCGATTATCTACTGACTTTTTACTTTAATCCTCAACTTTCATATTATTCTACCTAGCTAGGACTAGGGGTGTACATAGACCGGATTGGTTCGGATTTGTTACAAACCAAACCAAATCATTTGTGTCGGGTTATTAAATCTATAAACCAAACCAAACTAATACAAGTCGGGTTTTTCAATATTATTTTTTCTCGGATTTTTTGGGTTTTTCAGATTTTTTGGGGTTTTCGGGTTTTACATAGACGGAGGCAAAACATTGTTTGAAATTTTAACTTTATAATATAACTAAAATGTCAAATAGCCATAATGAACCCAAATGTTCACCACTTCTGCCAATTAACTTAATCACACATAAATAAAAACTAATATAGTTTCTTCCATAAAATTAAGCAACTACAGCTTTAGACAAAATGATATGTTAGATGTCACAAAAACAAAAATCCACCTTAGAGTTTGAGTATACTCTAAATTATCTAGACTATTACAACTGAAGTTGCTTCATCTCTCAATTAAACTCAATAAACATAATATTGGAAGCAATCTGCATATCTGGTTCTATTTTCTTATCTGCAAAATAAAAGGTTAAGTCAAATGTAGCTCTAGAGGAGATATAAAGGTTTCCAAAGGTGCATCATGAATAAATGCCAGCCAATTCATAACTATAAAAAAAATGAGCTTTACAAAATAACTTTTTGTAGAAGAAGTCTTTAACTTTTGTAAAAGAATAGTGTAATCAATTAACATACCAATTCTCACACAGATGGTGCATCGTGAATGAAATTGGCTAATTAATTCTCAAAGATGAGTCTCGATACTCTACAAGAAAAATGAATAAATTAGTATATTGGATAAATAATATAAAAATATATCTAGATTCTAAAAAATTGAATATATGTTCAAGTGAAAATGATATGAGATTGGAGGACTGGTGTTGTACTTGCAGGCTACAAGTACATTTGGTTTATTGAACATAAAGATGTAGTTTTTCAAGAATAACATCTAAAGGACCTATGCTTTAATACAAGTCCCCTGTCAGTGGATAGTATATTGAATAGAGAATATGATTTTAAATAAAGGACCAAAAGCAGGTCTGCAGTAGCACTTTAATAACACACTAATGCCTAAAGTAGTGTTCCAGCACTTTAATAACACATTAAGGCCTAAAGTAGTGTGCAATAATTAGAACATAGTGTCTGCAGTCTGCATTTTAATACAAGTCCCCTGTAAGTAACACTTTAATAACAAAAATAAGAAAAAAAACAAATCTGTAACACTTTAATAACACATTAAGGCCTAAAGTAGTGTGCAGTAATTAGAACACAGTGTCTGCACTCTGCACTTTAATACAAGTCCCCTGTAAGTAGCATTTTAATAACAAAAATAAGAAAAAAAAACAAATCTGTAACACTTTAATAACACATTAAGGCCTAAAGTAGTGTGCAGTAATTAGAACACAGTGTTTGCACTCTGCAGTAGCACTTTAATACAAGTCCCCTGTAAGTAGCACTTTAATAACAAAAACAAGAAGAAAAAAATCTGCAGTAGCACTTTAATAACACACTAAGGCCTAAAGTAGTGCTTATAAGTTAGAACACAGTGTATGCAGTAGCACTTTAATACAAGTCCCCTGTAAGTAGCACTTTAATAACAAAAACAAGAAAAAAAACAAATCTGCAGTAGCACTAAGGTCAGCCAAGTCAAGAAAAAAGATTCAACTATTATAGCAAAGTTATACCAGTATGGAACTATTTGTCTGCTTTCCTTATGATGCATCTATGTACAAGAGATGCAAATAAAGTATGATTAGAATAAATCAATAAACCAATTAACAATGTACTAAGCAATGCCAAAGTTATAGAATAAACAATAAACCAATTAACAATACCTTCATCAACTTGCTCGATGTTCTGGACTTCTTCTAAACTGTCGTGAAAATTGTATTCTTTAGAAGGTGATTGTAGCCATTGTTGAGTACAAATTAGAGCTTCTACTATTCTTGGCAATAAAGAACTCCGGTAAGAATCAAGAATTCGACCACTTGTGCTAAATGCCGACTCAGATGCAACAGTAGAAACAGGAATAGAAAGAACATCTCTCGCAATTTTTGAAACAACTAGATATTTACTAGACGAAACTTTCCACCAAGACAAGATATCAAAATCTTTATTCTTCACCACATCATCCATCAAGTATATCTGAAGATCAGATCTTTTGGAAATATTTCCCTCGTCTGCCAAATGTTTCTCCCACTCATATTCCAACAAATCATCGGTTTCATGCATGCTAGTATCACCTCCAATATTGTCATTAGAAGAAGCATCAACGACAGAGTTTTTGTAAGAATCATACAAACGCGTTAAAACACTTGCCACATCTTCCGACTTTAATCTTCCTAACAAAGGACCATATGCTTTGGAAAGAGTGAAGTTTACATACTTCATCTTAAATCTGGGGTCTAACACAACAGCAACAAGCAATAACATATTCATTTTCTCAAAATTTCCCCAATACTTCTCATATTTACTTTTCATCCTGTCGGCCATATCAATCAAAATAAGATCTTCACATTTAGAATGCTTTTTAATAGAATTTCGAACACTAAAAAATTCACAAAAGAAACAGTTGGAAGTAACATACGAAGTCCCTGAAAATTTTAAAGTGGTCTGGTAGAAAAGATCAAGAAACTTGACAAAAGCTCTCACATTCTTTCAGTCAGTTGCTGATGGATTTCCTCTTAATGCACTTATTTCTCGACAATACTTTTGATATTTATGGTCATCCAGATACATTCTTGTAAAGGCTTTTTCAAATTTTAAAGTTGTATCTAACATTGTATATGTCGAGTTCCATCTAGTTTCAACATAAAGACTCACAAGACCATGAGTGTCTATCTTAATTTTTTCAACAAATGACTTAAAAGAAGCAAACCTTGAAGGAGAAGATCTAACATATTTTACCGCATTCCTTACACGAGAAATGGGTTCAATTTGTTCATCTAATCCTTCTTTTACAATCAAGTTCAATATGTGAGCACTACACCTAACATGTAAAAATTCATGTTCAAGTATTACCCCATTCCAATCATCCATTAGCACCTTCAAATGCTTAATGGCAACATCATTGGCAGTCGCATTGTCTAAGGTTACTGTAAACAAGTTATCAATGCCCCAACCCAATAAGCATTCCTCAATTTCCTTAGCAATAGTCTCGCCTTTGTGATCTGGTGTTGTAAAAAAATTCAGAATTTTCTTTTGTAAATTCCATTGGTCATCAATCCAATGTGCAGTGACAATCATATAACTCAAATTTTGGAGTGATGTCCATGTGTCACTAGTAAGGCAAATACGTTGGTCCTTGATAAGATATTTAAGCTTATCTTTCTCTTCTTGATAAATCCTCAAGCAATGTCTTGCAACAGTAACACAAGAAGGCAGTTCAAAATTTGGTAAGGCTTTAGTCATTAATTTCCTAAAGCCTTCTCCCTCTACAACTCTAAATGGCTGCTCATCAATAATTATAAATTCAGCAATGGCCCTTCTAATTTCATCTGCGTTATACACTACCCTTTCATTAGAATCCAAAAAACCTTCTGTCTACCCTTCTTTAATAGGTTTTAACGTTGTTTGTCTCTTATCAACGATTTTAAAGGGAGATTTGTTACATTTAACTGTTAGATGTGACCATAATGTAGTAGTCCCATTCTTGCTTTCGACAACAAACGTTTTTGGACAGTAATTGCATTTTGCCCTAATTTTACCTCCTTTAGCTTTAAACTTGGAAAAGTGATCCCAAATTTCGGAAGTCTCTCTACCACTATTCTCAGATTTAGAAGGTTCTTTAGGAGTGGTTCTTTTTTGCTTTTTAGGAGTGCGTAGATGAGGAATGTTCTTGCCTTCTTGTTGTTGAGATTCTACTGGCATAATCAGATGGTGGTTGTCAATCACTAGTGATTTAGTTCCAGAAGTTGTACCTTCCATCGAGAAAGATAATTTCTGTATATAATAAAAAAAAAGGTTATAATTTGTAATAGATGTTTAAGATACAACTAACATAGATGAATGGAACTATTTCTAAGATATTACAACAGATAATAAGGCAGCACAGCAAATAGAGTAACAGCACAATAACAACTTAGTATATAAGGAATGATGCAGGTTTCATCATGCCAGATTTCAAACAACTTAGCAAAAGAACGATGTGGGTCTTCAACTGCTTCAAAGCAGCTGCCTTATGAGGCTTACGCATGAACATTCCTGAAAACATTTTTGCTTCTGAGATTTGAGACTGAACGATCTAAAACCCTAGCTTCCAATCAGCAGTGGCTTTAGGCCCCAATAAATGAGCGCCTCCAAAGAACCAAAAATCCTCCAATTCAGTTTGCTCAAATATGAAAACATACAGAAGATGCACAAAAAGAAAATGAATTCGACCGATTAAACGAAGAACCAAAAGAACTGAGCAGACAAAAGATGAAGGAGATATATACCTACATTCATAAAAGAGACAACAAGATCTCTACACACCCATGAGCCAAAAAGTACAAAATATCTGATTGTTGCTAATTTGAGAGGAAAACAAAAGGGGGAATATAGTGTTGACTGTTGAGAGAAGGAAGAAAAAGGGAAAGGAAACTAGGTTTATGGAAGAGGAGCATATATCATATATGATTGTGGAGAAGATTTTGGGCTTTCACCGCTTCAGCTTTGGGCCTGTTTTACATATAATAAGTTGGGCTCAAGTCCAAATCTAGACATAAATTATGAAAGAAACTTAAAAAAAATATTTATAAATTATATTTTAATAAATATTTTTATGTATAATATAATTTAAAAATAGTATATCTATACTCGGGTCGGTTTGGGTTCGGTTTGACTTTTTTTAGTTAAAACCAAACCAACCCTATAATGGTCGGGTTTTTTTTCCAAACACCAAACCAAATCAAACCAAACCACTAGTCGGATTTTTTTTCCGGTTTGGTTCGGTTTGTCGGTTTGGTGCGGTTTATCGGTTTGCCCTGTACAGCCCTAGCTAGCACCATGTCGTCAACCAATTTTCTAGAAGGAAAAAAAGTGGACTTGATGAATAACATCTTTTTTTCCCGGAGTTCTTCGTTCACAAATAGGCTCCTTGAAGTTTTGATTTGAGCATCGAATTAGACAAATAATTAAATGGTATAAGTAGATAGTAGGACTAAAAGATTTTCATAATATACATTGGAATAACAATGATATGTTGGGACTTTGTCGTATAGCTATTTTTTTTCTATGGTTTTTTTTTAAAGAAAGTTATATCGAAAAGACTAATAAAAGTTGATGTACGGAAAAATTAATTTAAATTTTATTAATACTTTTTTGATTTTAATTTATTTATCTTTTCATTTTTATTCTTTTAAAAGAGAATATCTCTTTTATTTTTTGACATCTTTTATAATTTTAGTTTTTAACATGACATGTTTAAAATCAGAGAATTAAAAAATATTTTATTACAATACGCATATATTAAAAGTTTAAGGCCACAAGATTATAATTCGGTTAATTTCTACTTTTATTTTTCTTGTAAGTTATTAACTTCAAAGTTTGCTTTGTATATTTATTTTTCATCGCAAATTGTACTTGACAATAAAACTTTGTAAATTTGAGTGAAATCTTTATTTGGATTAGTAAATATATGTTATAGCTAACGTCCAATTTTGTTTGAATATTCCCAACTAATCTCATATTCAAGTTTTCCTAATAGATTTTTTTATAATTAATATAAGTTTGTTGAATTTGAAAAATTGATGAAAGCGTATGAAACCGATTTGAATCGAAATAAAGACTAAATTCAGAGTTGAATATTATTTATTTATTCAGACTATTTTTGCTTTATTTATCAAATAATTGGATTTTAGACTGACTTTTCCGGTGGAAAAGGATAGGTACCATCACATCCGGATTGGGGTTGTGATAATACGATGTCACTCTATCAAATTATCGAAGAACACATCAAAGCAAAGCCAACGATACCCATATTACTATATTTAAAAATGGAACCAAAATTAGGTCAAAGTTTGATATTGGCACCCGCACACGAAATTGAAATACCAACTTCGTCACATGGTTCCAAATAGGTCAAGGAACTTGTGCCCCAAAATGGACATATTTTGAGCACTGAAAGAGCTCAAAACAACCCCACCAATTTCAACCCCTAGAATTGTCAAAAATGCAAGGAATAGCGAAATTATGCAAAACTCACGAGGTTTTTATGATGAGAAAGGGTCCCAAAACATCCCCACAAGAATCTCCAACTCACCAAAACAAGAATCTTCGCAAATAGACAAAGAGGAGCACTCAAAAGTCAAAAATTACTAAGTCCTAAAATGGGACTTAGCTGTTAGAAATGGGCATTAAATTTCACTGAAGTCAGTGAAATTGATCTTCACGATGCGGGTCCCATGTCTGCGATCACGAGGCTTGACCAAAATTTCCTTCATGATCACGGTACCCCTCCCCACAATCGCGATGCCCAAGAACCCATCCTTTCATGATCGCGACCCAAGGCTCTCGAATGCGTAAGAGCAAAGTTTGCTGCACCAGCAGTTCAACTAGTGCTGAACTTTGGGGAATTGAATTTCCTCCAACGGGGGGTTCAAAATTTATTCGGTACCTCATCAACGCAAATGGACTATGCTACCAAACTGAAAATGACATTTCTGACTCAATGAAATTAACGAAATGACCAACGGAGGTTGTCTCGTCGAAATGTTGACCAAAGTCAACACTTTTTAAAGAAAACACATAAAACGCCCAAACAGCTAAAAACTTATTCTGAGCACCTTGGGAATCGAACAAAGGTCATTCTAGATTAAACTCGACGTTTTGGAGCTAACCAAGCTGACAGAAATTTCATCCGTGTGCGTTTACTCAAAATGTTGACCGAAATCAAACTAGGCCAAGACCTAAAGTTAAAACGACAAAACCCCACAAACTCAAAACAAAGACTACAAAACCCAAACCAACCTTCCTTCTAGACCAAAATGGACCTTCGAATACTGACTAAAGTAAACTCTTTCAAGACTTGAGCCTCAAAAATTGCCAAACCACCTCAAAATTCAACCAAACACCTTGGGGAGAGTGCCACCCTTCTTGACATCACATAAGAGCTATAAAGAAGCTATGGAAAGGGGTAAAACTGTAAAAATATGCAAAAGTACAAAAATGACCTTGGATGTCATTACAGTTATAAAAGGGTAAATTTGGAATTATATAGAATTTTTACTATATAAAACTAGTTTGGTTACAAATATATCAAAATAAGGGAGGTACGTGTAGTATCTCAAACTACGGGGAAATTAAGTGTTATGAAGGCAAATTTGGAGGGAGGTCTCTAAATTATTCCTTGTGATTTTTATTGACGTAAGCAAAAGGTTAACATGACGTAACTTATAAGTTGTTTTTATATGTTTTTATATATTTAAAATAAATCAACATAATCACATGACATTTTTTAGGATCATTTCTTTTAAAATTAGGATATTCCAGAAGTATAATTTTGAAATCGTGATTACTAGGCTTATAAATTAGGACCAATTCACCTTCTTTATATACTAAATTATACTTGACTAATATTTTCAACTAAAATTTAAAAAGAAATACATTGAAAAAATTGAGGAGGAAAAAGAGAAGAAATTGACCAATTTAACTTGTTTACGTGCCAATGTAGAGTGCAATGAACACAAATTTGAATGCCAGCATTACATGTTGATAAGATCCATATATGCCAAGTAAAAGTGTTTATATGTTCACTAAATAAGTTTAAGTATCTAATTTACATATTGTGACAAGTTAGAGGGAATATTTTGATATTTAGATAAAATTATTATATAAGACAGTCTGAAGAAAAATAATTCTCCAAGTGTTGAAGGTAGTTATCCAATGGAAGACCCTTTCAGTGATATGCCAGAAGAAATTCGTGTGTTACTGATAGATCAGGACAAAGATTTTATTACTGATCAAATGATTGATTTACTACAATTTCACAAATATAAAGGTGACATCCCTAGAACTTATAACCTTTGTTTCTTTGATATACTAAATTTCGTATGATTTCTTTTTTATTATATAGAAATTTAATTGATATGATGTTCGTTTAATTTCCGTCTTTTCAATTTACTTCAATTTTTTTAATTTACTATTTTGAACACAAACATTCATTTGAGCAAAGAATTGGACAAATAATTTTATGGTACAACCGTACAAGTATACATATTAGAACTCAATGTATATTAATATACATTGGAATATAACAATGATATGTTGGGACTTTGTCGCATAACTATTTTTTTCTCTGTTTTTTTTCCTAAAGAGACTTATAGCGACAAGACTAATCAAAGTTTGATGTTCGCACAAAATATTTAAAGTTTTATTTATATTCTGTTGTTTTAATTTTTTTATTTTATTTTATTTTTAGCTCATTCTTAATAAATGTCTTTTTTGGATGGTTTTAATTCTAATTTTCAATACGACATGTTTTAAATTACAAGATTAAAAAATTTTGGTACATTATGCACATTTTAAGTTTAAGATCATAAAATTCAAAACCCTTCTTTACTTTCTTAGGCTTTGTGTCAAGTCAAAAAAAAAATTGCACACATAGAGGCAATACCATCAACACCAATAATAAACCCAATGTAATTCTAGAAATGAAGTTTGTGAAAGATAGAGTACGTAGACATTACCCTTACTTTTATGGAGATAAACAAACTATTTTCGATAGATCCACAATTCAAATAATGTCACGATCCAAATCGGGCCATGAGTGACATCCACACTAACCCTCCGGTGGGTGAACCATTACTACAGCTCAACTACGCAATACTAATAGAAGATGAGAATTTAAAGATGTAGGTATAGATTTAATGATAATTTTAAACTGAATTCCCATAAATTTAGGAACTTAAACAATCATAACATAAACATGCAAAAGTCAACCTCCAGAATCTGAAAGTCATTGTACCAAAATTGTACTAACGGCCTAGACTAAAGGGATGCAACCCTAAAAATAGCATTAAATAAAGTCTGAGTAAAATAGTCTAAGTCCAAAAAAAAAGGTCTAAAACTGAGAAGAATCCACAGTAGGCTGAAAGAAATGGCTAACTCTTGAACTCTGCAAAATCAATTATCTCCTAACTGAGGTCTATCAGTAGCTACCTGAAGATGCCCTTGTCATAAATCTGAAGGTCATTTTTTGTATTTTTTACAAAATGACAGTTTAACTCCTCCCAGCAGTTTTCCCGAGTCATGATCGACTAGTTCTCGAAGTTAGTTTTGGGAGATTTTTTGAAAATTGAATTTTTTTGGAAGTTTTGAGATTTAAAAAGCTTAAAGTGTTCAAAAGTGGTTTTTGGTACCAACCGGATACGATTTCATCAGCTCCAGAATGTGAAATTTGGTTTAGAAAAGTTGATGAAATTAGTTTTGGAGTTATTACGTGGATTTGAAGTCCTAAGTTGGAAATTCTTGAAATTTTTATCATAGAGTTGACTTTGGTCAACATTCGAAATTTTGATTCTCAGAATGGAATTCTGATGATTCCATTGAATTCGGTTCAAAAGTGGTTTTTGGTACCAAAAGTGGTTTTTGGTACCAACCGGATACGATTTCATCAGCTCCAGAATGTGAAATTTGGTTTAGAAAAGTTGATGAAATTAGTTTTGGAGTTATTACGTGGATTTGAAGTCCTAAGTTGGAAATTCTTGAAATTTTTATCATAGAGTTGACTTTGGTCAACATTCGAAATTTTGATTCTCAGAATGGAATTCTGATGATTCCGTTGAATTCGGTGGATTATTTTAGGCCTATGAGTGGTCTTAGTTGAATTTTTAGAGGTTCCGAACTCGATTTG
Source organism: Solanum dulcamara (assembly GCF_947179165.1). Taxonomy (NCBI): domain Eukaryota; kingdom Viridiplantae; phylum Streptophyta; class Magnoliopsida; order Solanales; family Solanaceae; genus Solanum; species Solanum dulcamara. The sequence goes on along the minus strand of NC_077246.1, from coordinate 8,791,368 downwards.
GTATTTTTAGGCCTAAAGTTAGTTTAGTAGCAACTAATTGGATTTTGGGTCAAGCAGACCTCGAATTTAAATTATGTCGATTCAATTAAGTCCAAAATATCATTTCCAAGCTAGTAGCATAATTTTTTTGTGTTCAGAAAGTTTCAGATGAGTTTTGGTTGAGTTTTTAAGCTTTTTATGTGTTTTGACATTGTTTCAGCAAATTGTGGCAACTAAAGGTTCATTATTTGTTTTAAAGATCAAAAATTTATTTTAGAACTTCTAAAATTTTAAGCATGACTTATAGGAATGATTTGCAAATTTTGATGTGTTTTCACTAAGCTGAGATTAGACTTTTATCGCAAAATATGAAATAATTGGTTATCAAGCAGAAACAACATTTGAGTAGGCAAACAAGTACAAAATTGAGTTTTAATTGAACGAGCATGTCCATATCATTATTTAAGACATTTAAAAAAAAAGAATCGGGTCATTTCACTACCGTATGAAGAAGTTAAGGCTATTTTACTGAAAATTTAAGTTCCTGGTTTTCTCGTGTAAATAGAGTTGTATAGGTATATAAACATCAGACTGTGTTCATTTGGTATTTTGAGTATATCATGGAGTTCTAGAGCTCAGAATAGAGCGATTCTTCCAACTTTCTTATGGACTTAATATAGGATTAGTATCCGATCCTCAATTCAATATTTTCTCATGATTTCTTCATCTGATTTTCTTTTTCTATCTGTAAATTTCTTGGAAAAATTGGGGTTTTATCGATTTAAACTTTGTTTTTGATGAAAAAGTATATTTAAGATCCTTGTGTTATGGATAAACTGATTTTGACATAAACTTGTTGATTCATCGATTATTTTTATCATATTTGTTATACCCCATTTTAACTCGAGGTCAAACGGTGTACAACATATTGATGATTCCTAAATTATTTAATTTTAAGGAGTCGCCACCTAATTATTTTTAAGGTAAATTAGGATACCTAAATAATTAACTTATTTAATGCTAAAAATGATCTCCGATTAGTGGTCTACTTAGCTTATGAGATTTTAGATAAGGGTTCTAGTTATCCTAAAGGGAAGGGGTTAGGCATCCTTCAAGATTCGTTAAAAAACGATTACCGGCCAAACTTAGGTTTAGATTAAAACTATAAAAAGTTGTTCAAAAGTTTTGAAAATGAAGCTTAGTAATTACATGGAAAAAGATTTTTGGACTTGAAATTATTAGGCAAATATTGCTTATTGCATGAAATAAGTGCGTGTTTAAATGCGGTATTTTTTACTAATAATTTAGCCTTAAATAAAAATAGGTTTCTTTTATTATGATGACTCATTTTAATTAAAAGTTCACAAATCTAAATATCTATATAATGTT